>NC_057419.1:78512701-78517251 GCF_019320065.1 Cervus canadensis
AAGAATGAGACTAGAACACCTTCTAACACCATACACAAAAATAAACTCAAAATGGATTAAAGATCTAAATGTAAGACCAGAAACTATAAAACTCCTAGAGGAGAACATAGGCAAAACCCTCTCCGACATAAATCACAGCAAGATCCTCTATGACCCACCTCCAAGAATATTGGAAATAAAAGCAAAACTAAACAAATGGGATCTAATGAAACTTAAAAGCTTTTGTACTACAAAGGAAACTATAAGTAAGGTGAAAAGACAACCCTCAGATTGGGAGAAAATAATAGCAAATGAAGAAACAGACAAAGGATTAATCTCAAAAATATACAAGCAACTCCTGCAGCTCAATTCCAGAAAAATAAATGATCCAATCAAAAAATGTGCCAGAGAACTAAACAGACATTTCTCCAAAGAAGACATACAGATGGCTAACAAACACATGAAAAGATGCTCAACATCACTCATTATTAGAGAAATGCAAATCATTGTAGTTTTGAGATCACCCTCTCTTCCCCTATCCCCGTGTCCATAAGTATGTTCTCAATGTCTGTTTCTCCATTGCTGCCCTAAAAATAAATTCTTTGGTATCTTTGTTCTAGATTCCATATATATGTGTTAGTATATGATATTTATCTTTCTGTTTCTAATTTACTTCACTTTGTATAATGGGCTCTAGGTTCATGCATATCATTAGAAATGACTCAAACGTGTTCCTTTTTAGGGCTGAGTAGTATTCTATTGTGTATATGTACCACCACAACATTTTTATCCATTCATCTGTCGATGGACGTCTAGCCATTACTTCCATGATCTAGCCATTGTAAATAGTGCTGCAATGAACATAGTAGTACATGTGTCTTTTTCAATTTTCATTTCCTCAGGCTATATGCCTATGAGTGGGATTGCTGAGTCATATAGTGTTTTTATTCCTAGTATTTTAAGGAACCTCCATACCGTCTTCCATAGTGGCTATATCAAGTTACATTCCCACCAAGAGTGCAAGAGTGTTCCATTTCTTCCACACCCTCTCCAACATTTATTGTTTGTGGATTTTTTGTTGATGGCCACTCTAACCAGTGTTAGGTGAAATTTCATTGTAGTTTTGACTTTCATTTCTGTAATAATGAACTATGTTGAGCATCTTTTCATGTGTTTGTTAACCATCTGTATGTCTTCTTTGAAGAAATGTCTGTTTAGGTTTTTGTCCTTTTTAAAAAAAAATTATTTACTTTAATTGGAGGCTAATTATTTTACAATATTGTAGTGATTTTTGCCATACATTGACATGAATCAGCCATGAGTGTACATGTGGTCCCCATCCTGAATCCCCCTCCCATCTCCCTCCCCACCCCATCCCTCAGAGTCATCCCAGTGCACAAACCCTGAGCACCCTGTCTCATACATCAAACCTGGACTGGTGATCTATTTCACATATGATAGATAATATACATGTTTAAATGTTATTCTCTCAAGTCATCCTACCGTCGCCTTCTCCCACAGAGTCCAAAAGTCTGTTCTTTATATCTGTGTCTCTTTTGCTATCTCGCATATAGGGTCATCATTACTGTCTTTCTTAATTCCATATATACGTGTTAATATACTGTATTGGTGTTTTTCTTTCTGACTTACTTCACTCTATATAATAGGCTCAAGTTTCATCAACCTAATTAGAACTGATTCAAATGCTTTCTTTTTAACAGCTGAGTAACATTCCATTGTGTATATATACCACAGCTTTCTTATCAATTCATCTGCCGATGGACATCTAGGTTGCTTCCATGTCCTGGCTACTGTAAACAGTGCTGCGATGAACATTGGGGTATACGTCCCTTTCAATTCCGGTTTCCTCAGTGTGTGTGGCCAGCAGTGGGACTAAGTATTGTATGGCAGTCCTATTCCCAGTTTTTTAAGGAATCTTCACACTGTTTTCCACAGTGGCTGTACTAGTTTGCATTCCCACCAACCGTGGAAGAGGGTTCCCTTTTCTCTGCACCCTCTCCAGTATTTATTGTTTGTAGACTTTTTGATAGCAAAATGTTTTCTGACCGGCATGAGATGATACCTCATTGTGGTTTTGATTTGCATTTCTCTGATAATGAATGATGTTGAGCATCTTTTCATGTGTTTGTTAGCCATCTGTATGTCTTCTTTGGAGAAATGTCTGTTTAGTTTTTGGCCCATTTTTTTGATTGGGTCATTTATTTTTCTGGAACTGAGCTGCAGAATCTGCTTGTATATCTTTGAGATTAATTCTTTGTCAGTTGCTTCATTTGCTATTATTTTCTCCCATTCCGAAGGCTGTCTTTTCACATTGCTTATAGTTTCCTTCATTGTGCAAGAGATTTTAAGTTGCATTAGGTCCCCATTTGTTTATTATTGCTTGTATTTCCATTACTCTGGGATGAGGGTCATAGAGGATCCTGCTGTGATTTATGTCAGAGAGTGTTTTGCCTATGTTTTTGAAAGGTTGTTGCTGAACAATAAGACACCAGGATTCTCGGCCTCCGGAGGAGATGAATTCAATCTGGGGCCAGAGATGAGGCTGGATCGCTCAGAGTTTTTGTTTAATAAAGTTTTTTTAAAGTATAAAGGAGATAGAGAAAGCTTCTGACATAGGCATCAGAAGGGGGCAGAAGGAGTACCCCTCTCCTAGTCTTCAGCTGGATGTTATATAGTCACTAGCAGTCTGTTAATGAAAAGAAAGGAATGTCTTAAAACTCAGAATGGCACCAGATAATTCATCCCAGGCCATAAAACGATTGTCTTGAATCTTGTAGAAGGGCAGATTACCATACAAATAGTTTCATTTACATAGATCAGGGGAACAATATCTGAGTATAACATACTGGTTTGTCAGGTAGGTTCTGAGCCATTTAGTGGAACTTGAAAACAGAGTCTGGGGTACATTAACATAGCTTAAGACAAACATTTCCATAAGAAGAAATGTATTGGTTAACTCAAGGTTTGAGAATAGTTAGCTTCAGGTGAAACCAGGTGTCATGGCAACACAGCATTTTAAGAGAAACCTCCTTTTAAATTTGTATAGAGAAGGAAAAAATATTGCTAGTTTGTTTCCTCCTGCCGCTTAAGAGAGATGAAAATGTCTGACACTTGCAACCTATTTCCTCCATTTGGAGACCCCTGGCTTTCCTGCCTGTTACCCTCTCATTTTCCGGTAAGAGTTTTATAGTTTCTGGTCTTAAATTTAGATCTTTAATCCATTTTCAGTTTATTTTTGTGTATAGTGTTAGAAAGTGTTCTAGTTTCATTATTTTACAAGTGGTTGACCAGTTTTCCCAGCACCACTTGTTGAAGAGATTGTCTTTTCTCCATTGTATATTCTTGCCTCCTTTGTCAAGCATAAGGTGTCCATACGTGCTTGGATTTATCTCTGGGCTTTCTATTTTGTTTCATTGATCTATGTTTCTGTCTTTGTGCCAGTAACCATACTGTCTTGATGACTACAGCATTACAGTGTAGTCTGAAGTCAGGCAGGTCGATTCTCCAGTTCCATTCTTCTTTCTCAAGATTGCTTTGGCTATTAGAGGCTTTTTGTGTTTCCATACAAATTGTGAAATTATTCGTTCTAGTTCTGTGAAAAATACCGTTGGTAGCTTGATAGGGATTGCATTGAATCTATAGATTGCTTTGGGTAGTAAATTCATTTTCACAGTATTGACTCTTTTGATTCATGAACGTGGCATATTTCTCCATCCATTTGTGTCATTTTGATTTCTCTCATCAGTGTTTTATAGTTTTCTATGTATAGGTCTTTTGTTTCTTTAGCTAGATTTATTCCTGGTTATTTTATTGTTTTCATTGCAATGGTGAATGGAATTGTTTCCTTAATTTCTCTTTCTGTTTTCTCATTGTTAGTGTATAGGAATACAAGGGATTTCTATGTTTTTGTTTTATATCCTGTAACTTTACTATATTCATTGTTTAGCTCTATAAATTTTCTGGTAGAGTCTTTAGGGTTTTCTATGTAGGGGATCATGCTATCATGCTATCATGCTTTTCCAGTCTGAATTAGTTTTCTTTATTTTTCTTCTCTGAATGCTGTGGCTAAAACTTCCAAAACTATGTTGAATAGTAGTGGTGACAGTGGGCACCCTTGTCTTATTCCTGACTTTGGGGGAAACACTTTTGCTATTTCACCAGTGAAGATAATGCTTGCTGTGATACTATAAGGTTTATCATATATGGCTTTTATTATGTTGAGGTATGTTCCTTCTATGCCTGCTTTCTGGAGGTTTTTTATCATAAATGTGTGTTGAATTTTGTCAAAGGCTTGCTTTGCAACTATTGAAATAATCATATGGTTTTTATCTTTCAATTAGTTAATGTGGTGTATCACATTGATTGATTTGCTAAAGTTTTAGAATCCTTGCATCCCTGGGATAAAGCCCACTTGTTCATGATGTATGATCTTTTTAATATGTTATTGGATTCAGTTTGCTAGAATTTTGTTGAGGATTTTTGCATCTGTGTTCATCAGTGAAATTGGCCTATAGTTTTCTTTTCTTTCTTTCTTTTTTTTTTTTTTTTTT
>NC_057419.1:78517351-78664851 GCF_019320065.1 Cervus canadensis
TTTTCTTTTCTTTCTTTTTTTTTTTTTTTTTTTTGTGGCATCTTTGTCTGGTTTTGGTATTAGTTTGATGGTGCCCTCATAGAATGAGTTTGGAAGTTTACCTTCCTTTGCAATTTTCTGGAAGAGTTTGAGTAGGATAGGTGTTACCTCTTCTCTAAATTTTTGGTAGAATTCAGCTGTGAAGTCGTCTGGTCCTGGGCTTTTATTTGTTGGAAGATTTCTGATTACAGTTTCAATTCCCATGCTTGTGATGGGTCTGTTAAGATTTTCTATTTCTTCCTGCCTCAGTTTTGGAAAGTTATACTTTTCTAAGAATTTGTCCATTTCTTCCAAGTTGTCCATTTTATTGGCATATAGTTGCTGAGAGTAGTCTCTTATGATCATTTGTATTTCTGTGTTGTCTGTTGTGATTTCTCCATTTTCATTTCTAATTTTGTTGATTTGATTCTTCTCCCTTTTTTTCTTGATGTGTCTGGCTAATGGTTTGTCTATTTTATTTATCTTCCCAAACAACCAGCTTTTGATTTTCTTGATTTTTGCTATGGTCTCCTTTGTTTCTTTTCACTTATTTCTGCCCTAATTTTTATGATTTCTTTCCTTCTACTAACCCTGGGGTTCTTCATTTCTTCCTTTTCTAGTTGCTTTAGGTGTAGAGTTAGGTTACTTATTTCACTTTTCTCTTGTTTCTTGAGGTAAGCTTATACTGTTATGACCCTTCCCCTTAAAACTGTTTTTACTGAATCCCATAGGTTTGGGGTTGTTATGTTTTCATTTTCATTCATTTCTATGCATATTTAGATTTCTTCTGTGATTTGTTATTTATTCAGCAGCCTGTTTTTCAGCCTCCATATGTTTGTATTTTGAATTTTTTTTCCTGTAGTTGACATATAATCTTACCATATTCTGATCAGAAAAGTTGCTTAGAATGATTTCAATTTTTTTTTTTAATTTCCAAGGCTAGATTTATGGCCCAGGATGTGATCTATCCTGGAGATGGTTCTGTGTGCATTTGAGGAAAAGGTGAAATTCATCATTTTGGGGTGAAATGTCCTATAGATATCAATTAGCTCTAACTGGTCCATTGTATCATTTAAAGTTTGTGTTTCCTTGCTAATTGTATGTTTACTTCATCTATCCATAGGTATGAGTGGGATATTAAAGACTCCCAGTATTATTGTGTTATTGTTAATTTCCCCTTTCATACTTGTTAGCATTTGCCTTACATATTGTGGTGCTCCTATGTCAGGTGCATATATATTTATAATTGTTGTATCTTCTTCTTGGATTTATCCTTTGATCATTATGTAGTGTCCTCCTTTGTCTCTATTCATAGCCTTTATTTCAAAGTCTATTTTATTTGATATAAGTATTGCTACTCCTGCTTTCCTTTGGTCTCCATTTGGGTGAAATAACTTTTTCTAGCCCTTCACTTTCAGTCTGTATGTGTCCCTAAATTTGAGGTGTGTCTCTTGTAGACAGCATATATAGGGGTCTTGTTTTTGTATCTATTCAGCCAGTGTTTGTCTTTTGGTTGGGGCATTCAATCCATTTATGTTTAAGGTGATTTTTTATAATTATGGTCCCATTGCCATTTACTTTGTTATTTTGGGTTTGAGTTTATAAACTTTTCTGTGTTTCCTGTCTAGAGAAGATCCTTGAGCATTTATTTATTGAAGAGCTGGTTTAGTGGTGCTGAATTCTCTCAGCTTTTGCTTGTCTATAAAGCTTTTGATTTCTCCATATTTGAATGAGAGCCTTGCTGGATACAGTAATCTGGGTTGTAGGTTTTTCTCTTTCATCAATTTAAGTATGTCTTGCCATTCCCTTCTGGTATGAAGAGTTTCTATCAACAGATCAGCTGTTATCCTTATGGGGATCCCCTTGTGTTTTATTTGTTGCTTTTCACTTGATGCTTTTAATATTTGTTCTTTGTGTTTGATCTTCTTAATTTTGTTAATATGTGTCTTGTGGTGTTTCACCTTGGGCTTATCCTGTTTGGACTCTCTGCATTTCTTGGACTTGGGTTGCTATTTCTTTCCTCATTTTAGGGAAGTTTTCAACTGTTATCTCCTCAAGTATTTTCTCATGATCTTTCTTTTTGTCTTCTTCTTGTGGAACTTCTATGATTCGAATGTTGGGGCCTTTGATATTGTCCCAGAGGTCTCTGAAGTTGCCCTCATTTATTTTCATTCTTTTTTCTTTTTTTCCTCTCTGTTTCATTTATTTTCACTATTCTATCTTCCATGTCACTTATCCTATCTTCTGTCTCAGTTCTTCTACTGTTGTTTCCTCCAGAGTGTTTTTGATCTCAGTTATTGCATTATTCATTATTAATTGACTCTTTTTATTTCTTTAAGTTCCTTGTTAAGCATCTGTTGCATCTTCTCAATTCTTGACTCCAGGCTATTTATCTGTAACTCCATTTTGTTTACAAGAGTTTGGATCATTTTTACTATCATTATTCTGCATTCTTTTTCAGGCAGACTCCCTATCTCCTCCTGTTTTGTTTGGTTTGGTGGGCATTTATCATGTTCCTTTACCTGCTGAATATTTCTCTGCCTTTTCATCTTGTTTAGATTGCTGTGTTAGAGGTGGCCTTTCTGTATGCTGATAGTTTGTGATTCCTCTTTATTGTAGAGATCCCTCCCTGTGGGTGGGGTTGGAGAAGTTGCTTGTCAAGGTTTCCTGGTTAGGGAAGCTTGCGTTGGTGTTCTCGTGTATGGAGCTGGATCTCCTCTCTCTGGATTGCAATGAAGTGTCCAGTAGTGAGTTTTGGCGTGTCTATGGGTTTGATGTGACTTTTGGTAGCCTGTATTTTTGTGCTCAGGATTATGTTTCTGCTTTGTTGGAGAATTAGCTTGGTATGTCTTGCTCTGAAACTTGTTGGCTCTTGGGTAAAGCTTGGTTTCACTCTAGGTTTGGAGGCTTTTGGTTGAGGTCTTGTTGATTAATGTTCCTTGGAGTCAGGAGTTTTCTGGAGCTTTCAAGTTTTGGATTTAAGCCTCCTGCCTCTTGCTTTCAGTCTTATTCTTACAGTATTCTCAAGACCTCTCCATCCATAAAGCACCAATGATAAAACATCTAGGCTAATGGTGAAAAGATTCTCCACAGTGGGGGTCACCCAGAGAGGTTCACAGAGTTACATGGAGAAGCAAAGAGGGAGGAGGGAGATAGACGTGACCAGGAAGAGAAGAGGAGGAATCAAAAGGGGAGAGAGGAATCTAGCCAGTAATCAATTCCCTATGTGCTCTCCACAGCCTGCAACACTCAGAGAGGTTCACAGAGTTACATAGAGAAGAGAAGAGGGAGGAAGGAGATAGAGGTGACCAGGAGGAGAAGAGGCAGACTCAAAAGGAGAGAAACAAGTCTAGCCAGCAATCAGTTCCCTAAGTGTTCTCCACAGCCCAGAACACCCAAAAAGATGCAAAAAGTTGGGTAGAGAAAAGAAAGCAGAGGGAGTAGATAGAGGTGATCTGGGGGAGAAAAAGGAGAGCCAAAAAGAGGAGAGAGCAGTCAAGCCAGTAATCACACTCCCAAGTAAAAATAGGTACTGAAGATTGGATTCTTTACGGTACAAAATTGATAACAAAAATCAAAAAGCCAAGATTAAAAATCTAGAGTAGAGGTTAGACTCTCAAAAATAGAATATTTTTAAAAAGTCACAAAAAATTTAAAAAACTCTATATATGAAATCTGCTTTAAAAATAGAGTCCTCCCCCCCCCAAGGTAACAGTAGGTTATAAAAATGAAAATTAAAAGAGTAATAAAAAACTTAAAAAAATTAAAAAAATACAAAATGGTAATAGCAAATATATATCTGGTAATTTCTCTGGAGCTGTTGAGGGCAGTGTGGGGTCAGTTCACTTTCACACAGTTCCTTGTTCCAGCTTATACTTCTAAAGGTCTATAGACCCTTTCCAATGTAGTCATTACTAACTTCAGGGTTTTATTCTGTTGCACCTGTCACTTCCAGAGCAGTTCCATCTTCTTTGTTTATTTTGGCATCCTCTATTTGCAAGTCTTTTCACGGTCTAATTTATGCCCTGCCACAAGGGAGCAAAAGTGTCACTTATTTAGGCTCTCGTTCAGTTGTGTTGTGGGGAGGGAGGAACACTGCAAACAAATATCAGTGGCATATGTAGGGAGTGCTCAAAGTGTCTGGGCCACACTTGGTTTGCCCCCACTCACAGCATGTGTGCCTTCCCAGTCTACACTGCTCAGGCTCCAGGTTGCTCTGCTGGGGAGCTGTCTAATGTGGGCCCTGGGTTGTGTGCACTTCCCAGGTCTAAGCCACTCAGGTTCAATTTCTCAGGTACTCCACAAAGACACAGACTTCAATGGCCCTGCGTTTTCTTCCCTTCTGGGGTCTGAGCAGCTCAGGTGACCAGGTGCTTGGTAAGTGCACTCTCCCAGCTGGGTGGTGCATCTTGTCACCTCCCTGGTCCCAGCCCCTTGGTTTCCTGAAAGTGCCATCTCAGTTGTGCCTTGTGTCACCTCTGGGGAGCTGATCTCTGACTGTGACCCTCCTGGCAGATGTCAACCATCCAGGATCCTGGGAAGACTTTGTTAGTAACTGGGAGGCTGCTCGTGGTTTGGTGGAGGATGCCATCTCTGGGGCCAAGATTGCCCCTTGCCTGCCTCTCTGCCCCTAGTGGGGGAAGGGGCCAGTCCACAGCAGGCTAGCTCTCCTCTGGTTTTCACTCAATCCTTTGTTCTGTGAGCGGGCCATGCTGTGCTTCAGAGCTTTTAGCTGGAAAGTTTTCACGCTCTCTCTCTTTCTCTCTTTTTTTTTTTTCTCTCTGGCTATTCCCACAGTTTGGGTCACTATGTCGTGTTAGCTCCCTCAGATTGTCCTCAGGACATTCAGGCCTGGTCTCTGCCCTATGCATGCAGCCCGCGCGCCTCCCTGTTCAGCCCCTCCTTGCTGCTGGTGGACGTGAGTGTCAGGTCTACCTCTCTGCTGGGAACTGGGGTTAGGCGCATGATCTGCGGGTTCTTCTTTTTTTTTTTTCCCCTCCTGGTTATGTTGCCCCCTGAGATTCCAAAACTCCCCACAGACCCGCCGGTCAGAGGGTTTCCTGGTGTTTGGAAACTTCTTCTCCTTCATGACTCCCTCCCCGGTATGGGTCTCTACCTCTAACTCATTTGTCTCTGTTTTTATCTTTTATATTTTGTCCTACCTCCTTTTGAAGAGAATGGGCTGCCTTTCTGGGTATCTGGTGTCATCCAACAGCATTCAGAATTTATTTTGTGGAAGTTGCTCAGCATTCAAATGATCTTTCAATGAATTTGTGGGGGAGAAAGTGGTCTCTCCATCCCATGCCTCCACCATCTTAGGGCAACCCCCCTTTATCCCACTTTTTGATTGCTTTTTTGTTGTTGTTGTTTTTCTGGTATTGAGTGTATGAACTCCTTGTATATTTTGGAAATTATTCCTTTGTCAGTTGTTTAATTTGCTATTATTTTCATTCTGAGTGTTATCTTTTCACCTTGTTTATAGTTTATAGTCGTTTTCTGTGAAAAAGCTTTTAAGTTTAATTAGGTCCCACTTGTTTACTTTTGTTTTTATTTCCATCACTCTAGGAAGTGGGTCATAGAGGATATTGCTTTGATTTATGTCAAAGAGTGTTCTGCCTCTTTTCCTCTAAGTGTTTTATAGTTTCTTGTCTTCTATCTATTTTGAGTTTATCTTTGTTTATGGTGTTAGGGAGTGTTCTTATTTCATTCTTTTTACATACAACTGTCCAGTTTTCCCAGAACCACTTATTGAAGAGGCTGTCTTTGCTCCATTATATATTTTTGCCTCCTTTGTCAAAAATAAGGTACCCCTATTTCTGGGTTTATTTCTGGGCTTTCTATCTTGTTTCATTGCTCTATATTTCTGTTTTTGTTCTAGTACCATACTGTGTTGATGACAGTAGCTTTGTAGTATAATCTGAAGTCAGGAAGGTTGATTCCTCCAGCTCCATTCTTCTTTCTCAAAAGTCCCTTGGCTCTTTTGCATTTCCATATGGATTTTGAAATTTTTTATTCTAGTTCTGCAAAAAATGCCATTGGTAACTTGATAGGGATTGTATTGACTCTGTAGATTGCATTTGGTAGTATAGTCATTTTGACTACATTGATCTTTCTACCCAGGAATGTGGAATATCCCTCCATTTGTTTATGTCATCTTTGATTTCTTTCATCAGTGTTTTATAATTTTCTGTATACAGTCCTTTTGTCTCCTTAGGTAGGTTGATTCCTAGATATTCAATTCTTTTTATTACAATGGTGAATGAGATTGATTCCTTAATTTCTCTTTCTGACTTTTCATTGTTAGTATTTAGGAATGTAAGTGATTCCCATGTATTGATTTTGTATCCTGTGACTTTGCTAAAATCACTGATTAGTTCTGGTAATTTTCCGATAGTATCTTTATGGTTTTCTATGTATAGTATCATGTCATAAGCAAACAATTAGAGCTTTACTTCTTCTTGTTTTCCCAATCTGGATTCCTTTTATGTCTTTTTCTTCTCTTAGTGCTGTAGTTAGGGCTTCCAGAACTATGTTGAATAATAGTGGTGAGAGTGGACACCCTTGTCTTGTTCCTGATCTCAGGGGGAATGCTTTCAGTTTTTCACCATTGAGAATGTTTGCTGTGGGCTTATCCTATATGGCCTTTACTATGTTGAGATGTAGGTTCCCTATATTCCCAGTTTTTGAAGAGTTTTAATCATAAATGTGTGCTGAATTTTGTCAAAGGCTTTTTCAACATCTATTGAGATTATCATATGGCTTTAATCTTTCATTTTTTTAATATGGTGTATCACATTGATTGATTTGCGTATATTGAAGAATTCTTGCATCCCCAAAATAAACCCACTTTAATCATGGTGTATGAGCTTTTTGATGTGTTGCTGAATTCTGTTTGCTAAAATTTTGTTGAGTATTTTGCATCTATGTTCATCGGTGATACATGTCTCTAGTTTTCTTTTTGTGTGTTGTCTTTGTTTGGTTTTGGTATCAGGGTGATGGCGGCCTCAGAGAATGAATTTGGAAGTGTTCCTTCCTCTGCAATCTATGTTCACAGAAATATTTGTCTGTAATTTTTTTCCTTGTAATATCTTTGTCTGATTTTGCTATTAATGTAATCATGGCTTCATAGAATGAGTTAAGAAGTATTCTCTCTGCTTCTTAACACATGGTTCAGTGAAAAAATCTCAAGAGAAATTTTAAAATATTTTGAACTAAGTGAAAATGAAGTCACAACATATCAGAATTATGGAATGCAGTCAAAGCTTAAGGAATTTTATAGCATTGAATGCATATGTTAAAAAAAAAGAAGAAATGTCTAAAATCAAATAATCTAAATTTATACTTTAGGAATCTAGCAAAAGAAAAGCACATAAATTTCAACATAAGCAGAACAACATAAATAATAAAATTAGAGCAATATCAATGAAACTAAAAATAGGAAATAAAGAGAGAAAATTAAAAGAAAAACTCTTTGAAAAGACCAATAATATCAGTGCATTTTGAGCCAGGCTACCCAAGAGAAAAAGAGTGAGAAACAAATGGCAAATTACTAGTACAAAAAATAGAGGAAGGTACTTTATAACATATTCCATGGATATCAAAATAATAATAAATATTTTTATGAACTACTCTATGTCACAAATTTGATACCTTAGATAAATAAAGTCTCTGAAAGACACAATGTGCCAAAACTCACAAAACAGGATATATACATTTGGAATAGATCTATATCTATTAAAGAAAATGAGTCAATAATTATGATACATCCAAAACCGAAAAGCACCAGACCCAGATGGGCTTGCTGGTATATTCTACCAAATATGTAATGAATAAATTATACCAATTCTATATAAACACATCTTAATACATTGGATTTCAGGAATATTTATTGGTTAAGACACTAAGCTTTGACAGCAAAATTAAAAACAGATAAGCTGAAATACATCAAAATTAAAAACTCCTGTGCATCAAAGAAAACAATTAACAGAGTGAGTAGGTAACTTGTGGAATGGGGAAAAAAAATTGCAAATCACATAACTAGCATGTAGCTAATATCTAGAATAAAAACACTTCCAACTAAAAAACAAACAAACAAAAAACAAATAACCCAATGAAAAAATAAGCAAAAGGCTTGAAGAAATGTTTATCCAGAGAAGATATGGAAATGGCCAGTAAACACGTGATACAATTCTCACCACCATTTATCATTTTAGAAATACAAATAAAATCACAATAAGATACCACCATATAGAAGCAGTATTAAGACGGCTGAGTAAGAAGACCCCGAACTTACCTCCCCATTGCCAAACACACAGAAACTAAAACACTATATAGAGCAACTCTCCCTGAGAACAACCTGAAGACTAGCAGACTGGCTCTTCTACTATCAAAGCTGTAAAGAAGGAACCATGTGGACTTTGCTAGGACGGGAGAGTAAGTGATTTATTCAGAACCCACATACGTAACGGTGATTCAGAAAAGGGGGACATTACAGTTTTGAACATCCTCTCTATGGAGCAAAAGGTTTGAGCCCCATAATATATATTTCAGCCCTGGGGTCCAGCACTAAAAAGACAGATCCCATTAGTTGATTCAAAAATCAGTGGGTCTTACCAGGGGACTAAAAGAGACTGAGACTTTACTTTTGAAAAAAGCACACAACCCTTGCTTCCCCCAGTCCAAGTGCAGAGGCAGTAGATTGAAAATGGTCCAGTGTTACAGCTGGCCTGTCAGGACTATCACAGCATGCCTGCCATCTTGCATCAGGCTCCTTCCCCAGTCCTTCTTGCTGTGGTACTACTCTTCATTAAAGCAGGAACCACGTTTGCATCACATGTCCACACACTAGGGAAAAGCAGAATCAGCTCAAAAGTGTGACTCCAATTCCATGAGCTCTGACCCCACCTTTAATGAAGTCAGTGACTACCATTGCCATTACACCCATGTGCACCTGGGAAAGAGAGAGATAGCTCAAAAGTGCTTCTCCAAGTCCATATGCCCCAGCCAGGCTCATAACAAAGGCATAAAGAGTGCTAGCTATAGGTAGAAACCCAACTCGTTCTGGGGTCTCCTTCTCTATACCCTTGGATTTCAACCCTGTCTCTTGATAAAGCAGCCATTATCGTCGATCCTGGGGAAAGCTCCAGCTCACGCTTGGCTCCAGCTCTAGGCCTTCAACTCCAACTCTACTTCCCACCAAGATGGCAACTGTCAGCACATCCAGGGAGAAAGTGAAGCCCCTGATCACTTCAGATCCAACTCTCCCATCAAAGACATTGAGCACATACAGATGCATAAGGGTGTTATTATACAAGGATATGACTTCAAGACAAGAAAAAGCAGCTGTTTTGTCTAGTATCATAGAGACAGAGCACCAAAAAAAGGGAATATGTTCCAAATATAAAAATAAATTAAAGCTCCAGGGAGAAAGACCCTAATGAAATGGAGATAAATAATTTACCTGATACAGTGCTCAAAAAATACTAATAAAAATGCTCACTGAACTAAGATAAAAGAACACGTGAAAACTTCAACAAAGAACTAGATATATAAAGAAAAACCCAATCATATCTCAAGAACGCAATCAATGAAATGGAATACACTAGAAAGAATTAACAACAGATTAAATAATACAGAAGAACACATAGGCAAACAGGATTATAGACTAGTGGAAATCATCTAATTGGAACGAAAAAAAATAATAAAGTTTAAGGGAACTCTGGGTAACATCAAGCACAGTAACATTCACATTATAGGGATCCCAGAAGGATAAGAGGAAAAGAAAGGGGACAGAAAATGTATTTGAAGAAATTATGACTGAAAACTTTCCTAACCAGAAGAAGGAAAAAGGTAGCCAAATATAGGAAACACAGATCAAATATTGTTGTTATTTTTCAGTCACTAAGTATTTCCAACTCCATGAACTGCAGCATGCTAGGCAAAGTGATATCTCTGCTTTTAATATGTTGTCTAGTTTGTCAAAGCTTTTCTTCCAAGAAATAAGTGTCTTTTAATTTCATGGCTATAGTCACCATCCACAGTGATTGTGGAGCCCAAGGAAATAAAGTCTGTCACTGTTTCCATATTTTCCCCATCTTTCTGTCATGAAGTGATGGGACTGGATGCCATGACCTTTGTTTTTGAATGTTGAGTTTCAAGCCAGTTTTTTCACTGTCCTTTGTCACACTCACACGCCAGGCTTCCCTGTCCATAACCAACTCCCAGAGTTTACTCAAACTCATGTCCATCCAGTCGGTGACGCCATCCAACCATCTCATCGTCTGTCATCCCCGTCTCCTCCTGCCTTCAATCTTTCCCAGCATCAGGGTCTTTTCCATTGAGTCAGTTCTTTGCATCAGGTGGCCAAAGTATTGGAGTTTCAGCTTCAGCATCAGTCCTTCCAATGAATATTCAGGGCTGATTTCCTTTAGGATTGACTGGTTGGATATCCTTGATTTGTCTTCAATTTCTGCCATTAGAGTGGTATCATCTGCATATCTCAGGTTGTTGATATTTCTTCCATCAGTCCTGATTCCAGCTTGTGATTCACTCAGCTTGACATTTTGCAGGGTGACAATATACAGCCTTTCCCAATTTGGATCCTGTCATTTATTCCATGCTTCATTATAACTATTTCTACTGTTCCACTGGAGAAGGAAATGACAATCCACTCCAGTGTTCTTGCCACAAGAACCCCATGAATAGTATGAAAAAAAACAAAAGATATGACACCAGAAGGTGAGTCTCCTAGGTGAGAAGGTATCTAGTTTGCTATGAGGAAGAGCAGAGGGCAATTACTAATAGCTACAGAAAGAATGATGTAGCTGAGGCAAAACGGAAATGACACTTTCTTGAGGACATGTCTGGTGGTGAAAGTAAAGTCTGATGCTGTAAAGAACAATATTGCATAGGAACCTGGAATTTTAGGTCCATGAATCAAGGTAAACTTGATGTGGTCAAGCATGAGATGGCAAGATTGAACATTGACATCTTAGGAATCAGTGAACTAAAATAGATGGGCATGGGTGATTTAGTTCAGATGACCATTATATCTATTACTGTGAGCAAGAGTCCCTTAGAAGAAATGGAATAGCTCTGAGAGTCAACAGTTCAGTTCAGTTCAGTTCAATTGTGTCTGAATCTTTGGGACCCCATGGATTGTAGCACGCCAGGCTTCCCTGTCCATCACCAACTCCCAGAGTTTACTCAAACTCCTGTCCATTGAGAGAGTGATGCCATCCAACCATCTCAGCCTCTGGCATCCCCTTCTCCTCCTGCCTTCAATCTTTCCCAGCATCAGGGTCTTTTCAAATGAGTCAGTTCTTCGCATCAGGTGGCCAAAGTATTGGAGTTTCAGCTTCAGCATCAGTCCTTCCAATGAATATTCAGGACTGATTTCCTTTAGGATGGACTGGTTGGATCTCCTTGCAGTTCAAGGGACTCTCAAGAGTCTTCTCCAGCACCACAGTTCAAAAGCATCAATTCTTCAATGCTCAGCTTTCTTTATAGTCCAACTCTCACATTCTTACATGAATACTGGAAAAATCACAGCTCTGATTAGACAGAACTTTGTTGGCACAGTAATGTCTCTGCTTTTTAATATGCTGTCTAGGTTGGTCATAACTTTTCTTCCAAGGAGCAAGCATCTTTTAATTTCATGGCTGCAGTCACAATCTTCTGTGATTATGGAGCTCAAGAAAATAAAGTCTGTCACTGTTTCCCCATCTATTTGCCATGAAGTGATGGGACCAGAAGCCATGATCTGAGTTTTTTGAAATTTAAGCCAACTTTTTCACTCTCCTCTTTCACTTTCATTGAGAGGTTCTTTAGTTCTTCTTCACTTTCTGCCACAAGGGTGGTGTCATCTGCATACCTGAGGTTATTGATATTTCTCCAGGAAATCTTGATTCCAGCTTGTGCTTCCTCCAGACCAGCGTTTCTCATGATGCAGCGTTTCCGCATATAAGTTAAATAAGCAGGGTGACAATACACAGCCTTGATGTACACCTTTTCCTATTTGGAACCAGTTTGTTGTTCCATATCCAGTTCTAACTGTTGCTTCCTGACCTGTATACAGATTTCTCAATAGGCAGGTCAGGTGATCTGGTATTCCCATCTCTTTCAGAATTTTCCACAGTTTATTGTGATCCACACAGTCAAAGGCTTTGGCGTAGTCAGTAGAGCAGAAGTAGATGTTTTTCTGGAACTCTCTTGCTTTTTCGATGATCCAGCGAATTTGATCTCTGGTTCTTCTGCTTTCCTTTTCTAAATCCAACTTGAATATCTGGAAGTTCATGGTTCACATACTGTTGAAGTCTGACCTGGATAATTTTGAGTAGTAAACCAAAGAGTCCGAAATGCACTACTTGGGTTCAACCTCAGAAATGACAGAATGAGCTCAGTTCATTTCCACAGCAAACATTCAATGTTTTGTATGTTCTATCTAATTAGCATATCTTGTAATAAAGGTTTTTATTTTATTTTTGTGATTTGATTTTTGACAACTTCCAAATTCTTTATATTCCTCTTCCGTTCTTGTCCCTCATCTGTCCCAGGTAATAAAGCATGCATGCTTTATGTCTCCTATGGGAAATTTAAAGCATGCAACCCCAGTTTGGCACCATTTCCTTGTTGTTATTCAGTCGTTCGGTTGTGGCCAATTCTTTGCAACCCTATGGACTGCAGAACACCAGGCTTCCCTGTCCTTCACTATCACCCAGAGTTTGCTCAAACTCATATCCATTGAGTCAATGATGTCGTTCAACCATCTCATCCTCTATCACTCCCTTTTCCTCCAGTCCTCAGTCTTTCCCAGGATCAGGGTCTTTTCAAATGAGTCAATTCTTTGCATCAGGTGGCCAAAGTATTGGAGTTTCAGCTTAATCATCAGTCCTTCCAATGAATAGTCAGAGTTGATTTCCTTTAGGATTGACTAAGGTTTGATCTCCTTGCTGTCCAAGCTCTCTCAAGAGTCTTCTCCAACTCCACAGTTCGAAAGCATCAAGTTTTTGGTTCTCAGCCTTCTTTAAGGTCCAACTCTTACTTCTGTACATGAGTACTGGAAAAACCATAGCTTTGTGTATACAGACCTTTGTCAGCAAAGTGATGTCTCTGCTTTTAAATACACTGTCTAAATTTGTCATAGTTTTACTTCCAAGGAGCAAGTGCCTTTTAATTTCATGGATGCAGTCACCATCCACAGTGATTTTGGAGCTCAAAAAATAAAGTTTGTCATTGTTTCCAATTTTTCTCCATCTATTTGCCATGAAGCAATGGGACTGGATGTCATGATCTTCGTTTTTTTTCAATGTTGTGTTTTAAGCCAACTTTTTAACTCTCTTCTTTCACTTTCATCAAGAGACTCTTCAGTTCTTCTTCACTTTCTGTCATTAGGGTGGTGTCATCTGCAAATCTGAGGTTGTTGCTATTTCTCCAGGCATCTTGATTCCATCTTGTGCTTCATCCAACCTGGCATTTCCCATGATGTACTCTGCATATAAATTAAATAAGCTGGATGACAGTATACATCCTTGACCTACTCCTTTCCCAATTTTGAACATAGTTCATTTTTCCAAGCCCAGTTCTAACTGTTGCTTCTTGACCTGCATACAGATTTCTCAAGAAGCAGGTAAGGTGTTCTGGTATTTCCACCTCTTTAAGAATTTTCTACAGCTTGTTGTGATCCACACAAAGGCTTTAGCATAGTCAATGAAGCAGTTGTAGATGTTTTCTTAAATTCCCTTGATGAAGCCTCACTTGAAGGATTTTGAGAATTAACTTGCTAACATGTGAAATGAGTGCAATTGTGTGGGAATTTGAACATTCTTTGACATTTCCCTTTTTTGGGATTGAAATGAAAACTGACCTTTTCCATCCTGTGGCCACTGTTGAGTTTTCCAAATTTGCTGGCATATTGAGTGCAACACTTTAACAGCATCATCTTTTAGGATTTGAAATAGCTCAGCTGGAATTCCATCATCTCTACTAGCTTTGTTCGTTATAATGTTTCCTGAGGCCAACTTGACTTCACACTCCATGATGTCTAGCTTAGGTGAGTGATCACACCATTGTGATTATCAGGGTCATGAAGATCTTTTTTGTATAGTTCTTCTGTCCAACGCTTCTTAATATCTTCTGCTTTTGTTAGACCCTTATCATTTCAGTCCTTTATTGTGCCTATCTGTGCATGAAACATTCTCTTGATGTCTCTAATTTTTTTGAAGAGATCGCTAGTCTTTCCCATTTTATCGTTTTCCTTTATTTCTTCGCACTGTTCACTCAAGAAAGTTCTCTTGTCTCTCCTTGCTCTCCTCTAGAAGTCTTCATTTAGATGGGTATGTCTTCCCTTTGTCTTCCCCTTCTCTTCTTTAGTCAGCTATTTGTAAGACCTCCTCAGACTATCACTTGGCCTTCTTGCTTTTCTTTTTCTTGAGGATGTTTTTGGTTACCATCTCCTGTGCAATGTTAAGAAACTCCACCCATAGTTCTTCAGGCACTTTGTCTACTATATCTAATCCCTTGAATCTATTCATCACCTCTACTATATAATCTTAAGGGATTTGATTTAGGTCATACGTGAATGGCCTAGTGATTTTCCCTACTTTGTTCACTTTAAGTCTAAATTTTCCAATAAGGAATTCATGATCTGAGCCATAATCAGCTTCTGGTTTTGTTTTTGCTGACTGTATAGAGCCTTTCCATCTTCAGCTCCAAAGAAAGTGTGTGTGCTAAGACCCTTTAGTTTTGTCAAACTCCGTGCAACCCTATGGACCATAGCCCATCAGGATCCTCTGTCATGTGATTCTCCAGGCAAGAATACTTGAGTGGGTTGCCATCCCTCCCTCCAGGGGATCTTACTGATCCCTGGGTCAAATCCAGGTCTTCTTCACTAGCAAGCGAGTTCTTTACCACTAGCACCACCTGAGAAGAATATAATCAATCTTATTTCAGTATTCATCATCCGGTGATGTCTATTTGTATAGTTGCCATTCCCTAAACAAAATCAAATCCAAGGTCACTCACCTTTTCTTGATTTTTCAAACCTTTTATGGACCTGCTTATGAACTTTCTCTGCTCTCCTCAGGAAATCTCATAATGTGATCTTTGCATTCCCTTTTGGTGCATGTGTGAAGATATCCAAACAAATATTAGGATGATGAGTCAGTTTTGTCCCATTGGTCTGTCTATAACACACCTGGATTCTAATATCTATTCTGCATTTAGCCTTTTTTCCTAATTTATTTTTTAAACTAATTTTATGTTTATAACGAAATCAACAGGAAGATACAAAGATTTTCTGTAAGCTCCCTACCCCTACCTGTGCACAGGCGTCCCCATTAACAGCAATTTTCACCAAAGGACATATTGGTTACCACTGATGGTTGACACATCACAATCACTCACTGTCCATGGCTTACATTAGTTTAGTTTTGGTGTTGCACTTTCTATGAATTTGGACAAATGCATAAAGACATGTATCCATCGTTACAGACTCATACATGGTAGCACAGTTTTATGGAAGCAGCAACACCTTCCCAAAGAAACTGAGCTGAAGACATTTTTAGGCAGCTTCAGTTGAAACAGTCTGGTCTCAAGATCAGACCAAAGTGCCAAATGAGTACTTGCATACATAATAAGGATTTAACAAGAATTAAATATATATATATAATATATATATATAATATATATATATATAATAAAGCTTGGATAGCTTAAAATGAAAAGAGGGTGTGAGCTTATATCAAGGAGAAAGACTTCAAACTCCAGGGTCAGTGAGAAAAGCAGTGAGTGATGATGGGCCCACTCCTGTTTTCTTACCATTTCCAGAGGTGCTGGCAGTCTTCTATGGTTCCTCTGTGTGTGTGTGTGTGTGTGTGTGTGTGTGTGTGTGTGTGAGTTGCTCAGGTGTGTCTGACTCTTTGGTACCCCATGGGCTATAGCCTGCCGGGCTCCTCTGTCCATGGAATTATCCAGACAAGAATACTGGAGTGGGTTGCCATTCCCTTCTCCAGGAGATCTTCCCAAATCTTTGATATTTGGAAAGTATTTGCTCACTTAGTTACATAAATATATAAATATTGATACATTTCATTTTATAATATCCAAAAATCATAATACTTAACTTCAACATGCTTGTCCTGAAAACTATTTTAAGTTTGGGAGACTGCCAAACTCATGGTGACAAACATAAGTTTTTAAAAAAATATTAAATTTTACTTAAAAGAAAATTGTAAAATTTAACATCGGCAACAAACAATGTAATTTTTTCATTGAAGCAACTATCTCACTTCCTTTACTTTTGAGAAAATATATGCCAAATACTCAAGTCTAAATAACAGAACTCTGTGCATTATTCATTATTTCATTTAAAAATATGTTTATCTTTAAAAAATGACTATCAGATTGTACCTAAAATAAAAGGAAAACTCCTTTTCCTGGAGACCCCCATCATACTTTATTATACAGCAAGAATATTTTATGCTTAGAGTAAAATTATTAAACAGTTGTTTATTCAAGGATTAAAATTTAATAACATTAATAAACTTCACCATTTCATTAAAATGTTTTTAAGTAAAATCAGCTATTTCTACCTGCAAATGTGTGGCAATGGATAATACAAAAAAATATTAGTAACTTGGTGCCACTGCTTTGACTTTTGTTAAGGAGTCAGCACTTTCAACCCGCCATTACTTTTGCATCATCTGTGCAAATGTCCACTTTGTAAAAAGGGCAGATTAAGCTTAGAATTTTTATAGAATTAAATTTAAAGTCACATATTCCATGAAAGTGTCTTAAACATTCCAAGTTTCCTTGAATCATTATTTAAGAAGCACATTTGGGAGTTTAGAAAATGGGACAATTTATATGAGTTAGCATAGTTGGAGAAGGCTCCATAGAGGAAGTATGATTTAACCTGGAGCCATAAATTGAGATTTGGACATAGGCCCAGATGTTCAGGATGTTCAGATGTATGGCAGAAAAGAAAGGTTTAGTGTATGGCTGAAGAGTAGAAAAATTATGGGTATAACTACCTATATAATGTGGGATATGAATATAGAATCAGATGGCCTGATAATGACTCCTAAGAAGATAAACAAATGAGAATTTTTGAAGGTAAAGTGAAACATTTACAACTAGGGGAAACAAAATTCTCAGTAAAATTAGGACTCTTCATTGTTTATAAAAACTATTAGTATTTTTCAAAGATCTTATAAATTAAGTGGAAACACAAACGTGATTTTGCTACTAACAAATGATATGTATATTTATAGGTAGACAGCAAACCAACCAAGCATAGAAGCATCATTTTAGCAGTTTCTGTTATTGAATTTTTTCTTCTGTAATTCTATCATTCATTCAATCTTCTAAAAATCACATTTGAAAGGAAACAAGGAAGAGCTTTGCTACATTTCCTGAACCAAGTATGGAAGCCCATATGTTTTTTCTTAACTGGTTTTGTTTGCCTATAATGTTTTCAAGGCAAGCAATATTTGCAAGCAAACTGCTTGGAAAATATAGTTGCTTTACTGTATTATGACAGTCAGTCAAATAATTTAAACTCATTCCTTCCCACAAACAAATGAACTTGCATTTTGATGGAACTGAATTAATTGGATGGTTTTGATTCCTTGGTGATTATCCTTGGCCCCTTCCCTTTCCCTTTCCCAGTTCACGATTAAACATAGCTAAAATTTTTATAGCAGGAAAAAAAATAGCCCTCAAGAACTTAAGGTTTTATTTAATACTTTGATTTTTCTTTACTGGTTTGTTTTAAACTCCCAGGGGGTTTGAGTGTTTGAAAAGAAATCTGTTTTTATTAAAAAGAAGATAAAGAGCCTTTTTAAATATCCTTGTAAAATGTGCATGTATGTATGTGTGGTAATAGTTTGTGCAAATCTTCTCCAATTTTCTAGACATATAATATTTTAATAACATGTAATTTATTATGTGCCAGAAACAAATGTAAAAGAGCTTAATTAACAAGCTTTTTTGAACAAGAATAATGTAATTAATTTGTTTTGGGGTCTCAGAAAGATCTGAGATCTTTTAATGCTCGGTGTAATTCATCAGTACATAAACAAATATTGCAATAAAATCTTATCCAGAGGTACTGAGTTAACTACTTTAAAGTGAAAATCCATTTATTTTAAAATAAAAAATGATTTTTTTTCTTTTTACAAAAGTAATTTTTCACTATAGAAATCTTGGGTCCTTGTCACTGAGTATTTTGAAACTATTTTGGAAAGAAGGCATGCTTTTCTGTAATTTTATAGATTTGAAAGTGCCTATCCATTGTAATGGAGGCAGCATTCACATATTCCCATCAATGTTTATGAAAACATCACTTTACTATCATCCAACTAAGTATAATATGTCACTAACCTAAGGTGGCTGGATTTAACAAGTAAAATGCAGGATATTCAGCTAAATTATTTTGTTTTATGGTATACTAACATTTATGCTCAGTCACTAAGTTGTATCTGATTCACTGTGACCCCATGGACTGTAGACCACCAGGCTCCTTAATCCATGGGATTTTCCAGGCATGTATACTGGGAGGGGGTTGCCATTTCATCCTCCAGGGAATATTCCTGAACCAGGCATTGAACCTCGTCTCCTGCATCTTCTGCATTGGCAGATGGATTTTTTACTACTGAGCCACTCAAATATTGTCCTGTATCTTAACTTTCAATTGTATGGTCTGAACTTTAATGTTTTTCTCTGCTTTCCAGATAACTAAAAATTGCTTATTAAGAAATTAACAAAGTATAAAACAAATACAAACAACCATGTTCTATACCTTGGGACACATCTAGATTACTCTCCCATACTTACTAGTGTACCCAGATCCAATGGAGAGGCAGATCCCCTCCCAGTCAGAAACCAGTGGGCTTTGTAGTCAGACAGACCTTTTTGCCACTAATTCTCAACTTTCAATTCTTTGTATGTAATATTGGGTAATATATACATAAAATGATTGTTGTGACAATTAAATGAAATAAAATGTGTAGTGTCACACATGTATTTATTTGGCTCTTTCTTCAGACAATTAAAAGATTTAATTATATTTACCAAACTCTTCTGGGGAAAAATCTAGGAACCAGTACATTTCAAAGTTTACTTTTATTATGAAATCATTCAAATATATCCAAAGGTAGACATAATAGTAACAAAATCCCATGTACTTAATATGCAGCTTCAATAATTATGAATATTTTGCCATTTTCATCATCTTTCAGTTTTCTTCCTGGAGACTTCTAAAGTGTATCCCAGACATAACATACTTTTACACACATGCTTCAATATATATTAGAAATATATTTTACAATAAAAACTACTCTTTTTTCCAAAAATTAGCTGAAAATTGAAATTACCTCCTCCATTACTTGACCCTACCTGTTAATTGGTGTACCTTGTAAGTTAAATCTCAAAAAAATTGGTACTGAGATACCTAGATTATAGCACTTCAGAATTGACTACAGATAAGATAAACACAGGGACAAGTCTTCACCCAAAACAAAAAAGGAGACTTCACTGCCAAACAATTAAAAGCAGCTTTGCATAAACAAAAAATGGAATTATTAAGAAACAGGACATTCTATTTGCCATTACAATTGCATTTTTGCACCAATGGGATGAGATTAGGTACTTGAAACTAACTGAAGGCTGCTATTGGATATATTTTATGTTTGAAAGCCTGCAGTTATTAAAGTGACTTGAAATCCAGATAGTAATAAATGAACCAAGGTCCACTATAAAGAATTATATGGGATTATTCTTCTAACAACCTAATTATTTGATCTGCTGTATCTGTGTAAACATTAAAGTTAAATGTGCCATCACTGACACATAATATTTAAAGCAAGAATTTTCATAATAGTAAAGTAAAATAAAAAAGTAGAGTATACACATGTATAAGACTTCTATTTCTATGTGCATTGACAACTGGGCAAATTTTAGCCAATATCAATTCCCTGAAAATTTATAAATTCCAGTGGGGATAGCATGGAAAATAGAAGAGTTGGAGATTCACAAGACCTGAGGTATATTCTCAAGTTCTACCTCTAACCAGCTAGATGGCATGAATAAGGATGATGTGAGATGAATGCCCTCCACTGTAAAGGTGTTGTATAAAACACACTGATTTTTAGTGCTATATACATCTATTTTTTCATATGAAAAAGAATCTCATGGTTTTAATGAAACAGCAAATCTGCTAGGTGAATTGGAGGTTGCTGTGGTAACTGTTTCCCACCTAACAGTGGAATACGTAGATGCAAATATGCATGCAAGTTGAAGGTATTAATGCCTGAGGGCAGCAGAAAAACCCACTGTCTATTTCACCATCTATTTTCAGGATTTTTGCAGGTTTACTCAAATAAGTTTGTAGTCAAATACTTCCTCTTTCCTCCCTTCTTTCATCTAACCCTGTGTGAGTTCGTGCACCCTTCTGACCTCCAGAGGTAAGGTGATAATGGAGAAGGGCAGGGGGAGAAAAAGATTGGTGGATTTTCTGAATCGGCCTAATTGAAAAACAAAGCTAGCTACATTTTATCCTTCCTGGTAAACATTTGTTGAACAGAGTAGAGATAGAGATTTTTTTTTTTCCTTTTAAAATCAATGACTGCTTTGTGGTTTAACGAGGAATTTATTAGTCTCTGAATTCAATAGGTTTGCATCACTAACATGAGCCAAACCATTCCAGTCTGTTCAAATATTTTTTATTTTGACATCTGAGCAGAACTTTTCTGGGATATATGTTCTGTACATGCAGATATTGTTGAACTGGAAACTGGTCCAAATGGCAATGGATGTCTTCTTTACAACTAGCTTCCAGTTTCAAATTCAATATCTCACTAACTACAATTAGTGTTTTATTTATATTTAAACATGCAAATTTCTTAAATTTACACTCTTAATTTTATGAATGGAGCCTTTACTGAACCTTTTTTCTTACTTCCCTCTCCACTCTACTTTAAAATTCTCTTCTGAAGCTTTCTCAACCCTTCTCTACCACAGTGCTTGGGCTTTGCAAAGTCATTCATGAATGCAGTTAAAGAGAAGTCTTTAACAGCTAATCTGCATTTTTGTTTCAACACAATATCATCTGACACTAATAGTTTGCATAAGGTGTACTTTTTGCTGGGTGGAGCAAAGTGTAATAAATTAGTTTTGAACTTATATGATCTTGTATAATAGTCTACAACAGACCCTTATTCAAATCAATTGTAAAAGTGAAAACGGATTAATAATTGTTGTACTATATAACCTTTTCCATAACTATAGCCTGAGGAAGTGCATACTTTAAGAGCTACTACCTTATTTCATTATTGTAATTCTTAACAGAAGACCCTTTCTATTATAGGGAAAAAAAAGCAAAAGTAAAAAATACATAAATAAGCAACTGATTTGTTTATAGATTTATTTATGAAATTTATTTTAATAAAATATCTCTATTTTTCCTTGACATGATTGGGAGATACAGTGGAAAGCAGGCTCAAAGAAGAAAACTATCAAAAGTAATTTGATATTAAAGGACATATTAAGTAGTAGAGATGCTGCTTTTCAGGAGACATCATATTAGATTATATTGTATTTTTGTAGGTTTATTATTGATAGGGTGTCATTTGTCTGAAAATTTAAAGTAATTAGCCTCCAACAAATAAAAATAAATGGAAAAAAAAATAAAAAATAGATGTAATAATTTTCATAGGCCACAAGACTGTAAGTGGATGAGCCCAGAACCAATATTGTTATTTTCCAGAGAAAGAGACTGATATTTAGTGACTCCCCCAAGATAATTATCCAGCCCTATTCTGTATTTTAGTAGCTGGATGAAAAAGAAAACCCAGATCTTCAGACTCCCATGTTAAAACTACCTCTCTCTCGCTAAGAATGTTTGCACAATGAAGTCAGAGAGATCTCTTTTAATGTCAGAAACCACTAGATTATGATTCAGTGCAGCAAAAGTAATGAGGCTCTTCATTTCAAACTGTTCAAAAATTTCAAATGTGTGAGAATTGGAGAGCCCCCTCAAGATGCTTAGACCTAAAGTAATACAGTGCCAGTCTAAGATGGACTTCAGAACCAACATCACGGTAAGGATAGAGAAGTTAGGAAACAAACTCCACACCCTAACCAGCTGTGAGACTAGGCAATTCCCTTCCTTTTGCTGGTTTTAGTTTTCTTATCTTTAATAGGGGAAAGTTATACTATAATTAGTAATTTTTTGTGGAAGGGATAGCAGTTTAGTCTCAAAAAGTTTTAAACTGTATATAAAACTCAGGACCCCCCTCATCAGAAAATTGGAAACAGTCATAGAGCCACCCTCACTCACACCCGTATTTATACATCATTTTATCAACAGTTTGAAGAGATTTGTGTACACCTAAAGCTCTTATATAGACTCCAGTTTAAGAATGGTGCAGTGAATATTCTTTCAGTTCTAACAATTTGGTTCTATGTTTTTCTAATTCACTTAAGTACAATCTATTTATGTACACTGTATACCAGTGAAGATGACTACCCAGTCAAAATATTTAAAACCTAGGGCAGGCAAAGGTATTTCTGAGGACTATTATTCCCTTTGATGGTCTCATATTCTTAGGTCCAGACTGAGGACTACAAGCTTTTTAAGAATCTATGATGACAAAACCTGAAAAAAATCTATTAGTTTTAGAAAATGGCAATATCAAAGTTGAAACAATTGTTTAAATTAACTCACTCAATTCTTAATTATATATACATTTAATGAAGCTAAACTCACACAGATTTTTCTTAATAAAACTCAAAATTATAAAATTAACAAAATTCTTTAGACTTTCATCAAAATTATATTTAACATAAATCAGGTATATTTTAGTTTTGTTGTTGTTGATATTATCTGGGAGAGGGCTTTCAAATCTGAGAGTGTATAAGGGCTAAGAAGGTCTTAAAACTGTTCTTATCTGACTCCTACTCTCCAGTTTTCTGCAAGGAAGTAGTGTTTTGTATCAGGGCTGTAAGATTAACGTATACCACGACCCTATCCTGAAAACATTTTTTTTTTAATAAGAAAGGAGAAAGCAGTTTCAGGCACAAAGAAACAATAAATCTTAGGCTCTCGATCCTGAAATTGTGGGTATGGGAGTGGGTATTGGAATGCCACGTAAAGTGCAAGCAGAGAGGAGCGAAAACAGGAAATTGTACTGTTGTTAGAATTTCAATGTTGGCTCAAGTAGTTTCTGCTTTCTGTAAGGTCTTTGAGTGTGTAGTTTTCTTGTTTGTTTTAGACTCTTTACTGTACAATCATTTCAACATAAAAAAGCTGAGAGAATCATATAATGAACTCCACTTCTAAGATTTATTCATATTTTGCATATTTATTTCATCTATTTTTGTGAGTTATTTTAATTTTAGACATAATGATGGTTTACCCATAACTTTATCCATATGTATCTCTAAAAAATGAGGGCATTTTTCTAAATCACCAAACTATCATTATCACACTTATTGATGGAATATATGATATCTAGATATAATTTCATTTCTAGGTCATATTCTAAATCTTCTATGGTCCAGAAAATGTCTTTTAAAGCTTACTCAAATCAAGATACAACCAAACATCACACATAATTTTTTCTAATCTAACAGACTCCTATTTTCTTTTCTTTACAAGCTTGAACTGTTAAAAGAGGTAGAGACTTTGATTATACACAATGTTTGATCTTAATTTAGTTACTTCCTTTCTGGTGGTATTTAACTCATTCCTCACATCCCTGTATTTCCTGTAAACTGAAAGTTAGGCTTAAAGGCTGGGCGAGATTTTTGTCAATTCTGTTGCATAGATGCCGCTGCATATCTCTTATTGCATTTTATCAAAAGGCATATACTGTCTGGTTGATACACTATTAGTAATGGTGAGTGTGTGTTGGTTAGAGTGGTAACAACTTGGTCCCTCCATTGTAAAATTTTATTTTCTCTTTTACTACTAGCAAGTAGAATACTTTTGATTATGCAAGCTTTAAAGGATGAAAGCCAGAGTAAATATAAGTGTAATAGAAGAACCCCAGATTGTGATTTAAGAATTAACCCTTTTAATTCTTTTCAAAGAATCTTTTAGATTTTTGGTTCTTAAGGCTGTCCTTTCTCCTTTCCTATTATCACCAGTTTTCTCTGTAAAATTGGGAAGTTGCGGTGATATATTATTTTAGAAATGAACTTATAAAGACAATTCAAATATTTGCTCTTAATTACAATAAAAAATGACAGGAAATTACCTTAAAACTCACTTTGTCAGGCAGTTGTTGTAATAGAAAACAGTGTTTCATGACCATAATGTAAGACAGGAAAATATTTTAGAAAATTTCCTTAAGTTTTTGTTGTTTATCACTTTTCATTTTGCAGTATACTGTACTATTAAATCCTATGAATGCTTATACATTTTATCAAGCTCATTTGTAACAAAGCACTTTTATAACTACAATAATATCCTTCTTCTCATATTTATACAATGATTGTGCTGATTTCACTGACCTAGGGATTGCTAACACTGCAGAACTATTAATATGTAGTTTAGGTTTGTTTTCAGTAAATTGAGTTGCCTTACCAATTGATTAATCACAACTGGTTGTTATTTTTAATGGAAAATAATTTAAGTTTTATAACTAACATCTGTGGAAAATCTCAAAAATTTCTTCTGAGGAATTCTTTTCGATGACTAACTTTCTTTTTTTTTTTTTGGTAAACACACCTGCTTGACTGAAGAATTTGAGCACAGAAAAAAAAGAATCTGAGATTGCTTTAAGGAGTGAGGTCAGGTGAAGGTTAATCAAAGGAAATGACAGTGAAAATACATTCATAGCTTTTGGTAAATTTTTAAACATTACAAACATGTTCAAGTGTATGACTCGGCATGCATGTTCACACAAACAGCATTGAAACATACATTCCACAGATACAGTTTTATAAAATTAGATGACTCTTTTATTCTTATGATTTGGCTTTATGCCTATATTTCTGCTTCAAATTAGAATTTTGAAATTTAAAAATTGGATAGATTAAATTAGCTAGAAGGTATAGAAGAATTCAAATTACTCTTTTTGGCTTGGGAGGGAGATGACTTTTGGGAGAACATTGAAACACCAGAAAAAAATCTAGGAATAGGCAACGAATGTTTTCTACACACCCTTAGCTGGAAAATGAATATCTGAGCATTTTTTTTTAATTGAGTCAACTTGTTATACATACAAATGGTTTATTCCCAAAAAAGGGAATTTTTTTATTAAGAAATCCAAATAGATTGTTAAATACATTCTCAAATAATATTTAGTGATTATGAATGTCTGATTAAATATTAATTCAATCCCATTTTATTGTTTTTGACTTTACTTTTTCTAGATAAAATATAAGGTAAAAATGTAATGTATAAACAAACCAAAAAAAGAGATGTTTTAATATTGAAGATATTCTATCTTTGAAAGACATCTGTTAGCTGCAACAATCAGTTGGTACTACTTTAACTTAACAGGATGCATTCAACTTTTAGTAACTATATCACTGCCTGAGACAACTGCCTGAAAGTAAGGAGGCTTTTTTTTTTTTTTTTTTTTTTCATTTGAACTATATACATTTAATGTTACAAGGTATACCTTGGAGATATTGTGGATGGGTTCCAGGCCACCCCAATAGAGGGAATATTGCAGTAAAGTGAGTCACACATTATTTTTCCCATGATATAAAGACTATGTTTGCACTATAGTGTAGTCTAGTAAGTTTGCAATAACTAATAAATGTACTTTCCTTAATTAAAAAACATTGCTAAAAGATGTTAATCACCATCTGAGTTTTCAATGAGTCATAGTGTTTGTGCAATAATAACATAAAAGATCACTGATCACAGATTACCATAACAAACCTAACAGTAATGAAAAAGCTTGAAATATTGTGAGAATCACCAAAATGCGACACAGATGTGAAGTGAGCAAATGTTGTTGGGCAAATGCACCAATAGACTTACTTGACACAGGGTTGCCACAAACCCTTAATTTATTTAAAATGAAACAGTATATCTATTAAGTATAATAAAACAAGGTTTATCTGTATTTAAAAATTTTGTGGTTGTGGGACAAAGACTTTTTCTATTCCAATTTTCCCCAGAAAAAGAAGAAGAGACTAAATTTCCACTTCATTGATAATTACTGACAGAAAAGAGAAAAAAAAAAAAAACCCACAAAAAAACCCTCTTTTCCCACTCTCTAAAAGTGTTAGATCACCAACAGTTATTCGATTTCTAATAAGATCTTCTGAAGATGTTTTTTTCTTATATTAACATGTATAACTGTAGTGCAATCTATCTGAAGACACATTGGCAAACCTTTGCAAAGTTAATCTGAATGGATTACAAGGAACAGAAAGCCTTTCATGTGAAGCAAAACTGATGAATTTTATATCTTGGTGGACCTGCAAAAGTATGAAAATGAAAAAAAGAAAAGGGGTGTTTCTACTGTAATCTTGGTGGGTTTATTCTTCTGAAAAAGTCTGTTTCTCTCTTCAATTTTCCCCTTGTGGCAGAAAATAAAGCTAGTGAGATGTACAATGTAGTAGTAATTAGTGTACTTTAATATCTATACAATCTGTATTTTCCCCACATAAAATCCTTTGGTATGTCACCTGGCGGATGCTACTAAAAGTAGGGTGTTATGACAAAATGGGGATTTTTTTTAAAAATTAGGACATCAGAAGAATTAAGTATTTATTAACTTAAACTATCAATTTAGTAATAAAAAATTTAAACCAACCATCCAGGAAAATTGTCCAGCTGTTGGTCCAGGTTCTAACATTGTTCTTTAACTCATTTTTCTTCTATTTTGCAGTAAGAAAGTAAATACTCTTACACTTAGACAAAGAGAAAAAGGCATTACTTAGAATATTTAGAACTACAGGGATTACAGAAGAGAAAGTTGGTAAAAAAAAAAAAAAAAGAGGTTAAGAAATAATTTGAGAGTACTTTATGCTTATTTATTGTAAGTGCTTATAATTTAGTCTTGTTCAATAAATTATGGATGACTCAAAGTGAAACTAAAAATCAGAGAGTCAGGTCTAATTGATGGCCAATAATTTAATGTAGTTTGAGGAGTGCTTTCATTATTTATGGATCTTTAATTGTCTAACTCCTAAATGCAAATAAGTAGTGTACCTAAAGAAAATGAACAAGTCTTATAATCTCTGAGTTTGTTTCTTTATCTAAGAAATAGAGCAAAGACTATTTACTTCATAAAGCCATTGTGTTAGAATGGAAAGAAAGAATTTTAAGCCTTATCTGATTGGAAGCCTTTGTACATATGCACATGAAAGTGATAAGTCAAAGTAATTGTTTAGAGAAACTGGGTAGAAAATTTCTTTCACTTTTAGATAATTTGAAAGGAAATGCTAGTTGTAACTTGAGCCAGCTTTATCTATATTTCTCTTTTTATGTATTTTCTATCAGAAATACATTTTTATTCCCTTATAAAATCTTTCAAAGCTGAAAAATATATTTTTATTTAAGTTTTTATTTTAATTTTAATTTTTTGAATTATGAAAGTATGATAATATATTTTCAGGAAACTTGGTAAATATGGAACAAGGTTACATATAGTTCTATAAATTACACTTTTTTGAGTAGATAAATTAAGATTTTTAGTTGGGGAAGTTTCAATATCAAACACTCAAAAATTAATAGGATGAATACACAGAGAAGTAAAAGGATATATAGACCTGAAAAGCACTGTGAACTAATTCAACATAATTAAGAGTTACAGAACTTTCACACAATAATAAGACACAAATTCTATTCAAGTTCCCATAGACTGTAAACTAGGAGACACGGGAACATATCCAGGGACATAAAACAAGGTGTAAAAACTTCATGGTCTAAAGATATTGAAATCATAGTCTGCTTTCTTATCACTGTGGAATTATGTTAGAAATCAATATCAAAATATATTTGAAAATAACCCACATATTTTCAAGTGCAATATGACATTTGCCAAAAGACATTTTCCAACTTAGCCATTGCAAGTGTCAATAAAGTTATACTGAAAAAAAAAAACAAAGAGGGCAATTGCAGAGAAGAAAACATTTAAATGAGAAATTAGTGTCAAAACAAGAAATTAATATTAATGATATTTTAAACAAAATCCCACGTATTTGGAAACTAAATGTCCACTTTCAAATGATGAGTATATCTAAGAAGCCATAACAAGGAACATTAGAAAATATTTTTAATAGAATAAAAATGAAAAGAGAATTTACTAGAATGTGTTGCATGTAACTGAAGCTGCTCAATGCAATTAAGTACAATGTGGAGTCTTGAATAAAGTTTGAAAACAAATAATGGATACTAGTATAAATTTTGTGAACTTTGAACAAAATCTATTCTTTAGTTAATAATATTTCTGCATACGTGCAAGCTAAGTCTCTTCAGTCCTATCCAACTCTTTGCAACCTTATGGACCTTAGCCAGCCAGGCTTCTCCATCCATGGGATTCTCCAGACAAGAAAACTGAAGTGAGTCGCCATACCCTCCTCCAGGAGATCTTCCAGACCCAGGGGATCTAACTCGCATCTCCTGCACTGGTAGGTGGGTTCTTTACAACTTGCACCACGTGGGAAGTGCAGTAATACTGTATCACTTGTTAATTTCCTGTTTATTTCTTAATAACATAATATTTCTTTTTTTCAATACCATTTTATTTATTTATTTATTTTTATTAGTTGGAGGCTAATTACTTTACAATATTGTAGTGGCTGTTGCCATATATTGACATGAATCAGCCATGGATTTACATGGGTTCCCCATTCTGATCCCCCTCCCGCCTCCCTCCCCATCCCATCCCTCTGGGTCTTCCCAGTGCACCAGTCCTGAGCACTTGTCTCATGCATCCAACCTGGGCTGGTGATCTGTTTCACCCTTGATAGTATACTTGTTTCAATGCTATTCTCTCAGAACATCCCACCCTCGCCTTCTCCCACAGAGTCCAAAGTCTGTTCTGTACATCTGTGTCTCTTTTTCTGTTTTGCACTATAGGGTTTATCGTTACATCTTTTTAAATTCCCATATATATGCTTAGTATACTGTATTGGTCTTTATCTTCTGGCTTACTTCACTCTGTATAATGGGCTCCAGTTTCATCCATCTCATTAGAACTGATTCAAATGAATTCTTTTTAATGGCTGAGTAATATTCCATGGTGTATATGTACCACAGCTTCCTTATCCATTCATCTGCTGATGGGCATCTAGGTTGCTTCCATGTCCTGGCTATTATAAACAGTGCTGCGATGAACATTGGGGTGCATGTGTCTCTTTCAGATCTGGTTTCTCAGTGTGTATGCCCAGGAGTGGGATTGCTGGGTCATATGGCAGTTCTATTTCCAGGTTTTAAGGAATCTCCACACTGTTCTCCATAGAGGCTGTACTAGTTTGAATTCCCACCAACAGTGTAAGAGGGTTTCCTTTTCTCCACACCCTCTCCAGCATTTATTGCTTGTAGACTTTTGGATAGCAGCCATCCTGACTGGCATGTAATGGTACTTCGTTGTGGTTTTGATTTGCATTTCTCTGATAATGAGTGATGTTGAGCATCTTTCCAGGTGTTTGTTAGCCAGCTGTATGTCTTCTTTGGAGAAATGTCTGTTTAGTTCTTTGGCCCATTTTTTGATTGGGTCATTTACTTTTCTGGAATTGAGCTGCAGGAGTTGCTTGTATATTTTTTAAATTAAACCTTTGTCTGTTGCTTCATTTGCTATTATTTTCTCCCATTCTGAGGGCTGTGTTTTCACCTTGCTTATAGTTTCCTTTGTTGTGCAAAAGTTTTTAAGTTTAATTAGGTCCCATTTGTTTATTTTTGCTTTTATTTCCAATACTCTGGGAGGTGGTCATAGAGGATCCTGCTGTGATTTATGTCAGAGAGTGTTTTGCCTATGTTCTCCTCTAGGAGTTTTATAGTTTCTGGTCTTACATTTAGATCTTTAATCCATTTTGAGTTTATTTTTGTGTATGGTGTTAGAAAGTGTTCTAGTTTCATTCTTTTTACAAGTGGTTGACCAGTTTTCCCAGCACCACTTGTTAAAGAGGTTGTCTTTTTTCCATTGTATATCCTTGCCTCCTTTGTCAAAGATAAGGTGTCCATAGCTTCGTGGATTTATCTCTGGGCTTTCTATTTTGTTCCATTGATCTATATTTCTGTCTTTGTGCCAGAAAACATCTCTGTTGATGCTGTGGCTTGTAGTAGAGGCTGAAGTCAAGGCAGGTTGATTCTCAGTTCCATTCTTCTTTCTCAAGATTGCTTGGCTATTTGAGGTTTTTTTTTTTTTTTTTTTTTTTTTTTTTTTGTATTTCCATACAAATTGTGAAATTATTTGTTCTAGTTCTGTGAAGAATACCACTGGTAGCTTGATAAGGGTTGCATTGAATTGATATATTGCTTTGGGTAGTATGATCATTTTCATAAAATTGATTCTTCCAATCCATGAACACGGTATATTTCTCCATCTATTTGTGTCCTCTTTGATTTCTTTCATCAGTGTTTTATAGTTTTCTATGTATAGGTCTTTGGTTTCTTTAGGTAGATATACTCCTAAGTATCTTATTCTTTTTGTTGCAATGGTGAATGGTATTGTTTCCTTAATTTCTCTTTCTGTTAGTGTATATGAATGCAAGGGATTTCTGTGTGTTAATTTTATATCCTGCAACATTACTGTATTCTTTGATTAGCTCTAGTAATTTTCTGGTAAAGTCTTTAGGGTTTTCTATGTAGAGGATCACGTCGTCTGCCAACAGTGAGTGTTTTACTTCTTCTTTTCCTATCTGGATTCCTTTTATTTCTTTTTCTGCTCTGATTGCTGTGGCCAACACTTCCAAAACTTTAATAACATAGTATTTCTTTATATATGAAGAATTTGATCAGAAGTTTCAAGCCTCATTCAAATTTTTTTAAATCACTAAGATAATACATTTTCTAGACTTTTAACAGTAATACTATATGCCAAAATACGTGGAATTATATCAAAGTTTTGAGTGAATATAAATTAGAAATCTTTTACTTTGCACATACTAAGTCAAATAAATGTAACTAAAATGTCATAAACATTTTTAGCAAGGTAAAAATTCATAAATTATCTAAGACATATACATTATATATTATATATATACACACACACACACACAAAAGCTTTTCTACTAGGCTTGAGAAAGGCTTGAGGAAAAAAACAAAACAAAACAAAACAAAAAAGGAGATGGAGATTTCATATTCAGTGCTCCTGTTTCATTTACTTTATGTTTTCCAATTAAACTTTTTAATTAAAACTATGAAATCCCCTCTTTTTTTCTGGTAAGGCTTAATAGAGTTCATCAAAGCCTGAAAAATATGTAATTTTTTTTTCTTCTCTGTAAAGTGAAAGTAATAACTTTTATCTCATAAAGCTGTTGTGAGGATCAAGTACCATTATATATGACTATGCTTTACAGATGAAATGATGTTATCCTAATGTTCATGGGTTTCACTTCCTATTTATGCTGGCTTTTGTACCCAGGGAATTTATCAGCAGAGCTTGCTCTTCAAAAGAAGTTTCTTGATCGTGCCTGAGTTTGCACCGAACCAGTCACACTCATTTGATTTTTCTTATAATAAAATTATATATATTTCCTTTGGTTCACTAAGATGATAATTTCAATTCATGTTATTCAAGAGAAGTGATGCTATTTGGTCTTTGTGGAAAGAGTTGTCTTGCTAATAGTCTTAATAATGTCATGATTTAGTCACAGAGTGAACTGGCCACAGACTAAATGACAGAAAGACTGACTTCTTATTACGATTTTCCCACACTCTTTGCCTTTTCACTTTACATTTTACTATATTGACAAACAAAAGTATATTTATGCTGGTAAATATTCTCTAGATTTTAAGAAGACTGAAAGTGAACTTTATTGTACAGAAAATTGTTTTCAAACTTGCTTGAAAATTAATAAAAAATGTTTAATTTTAGAGACTTGATGTATTTTAATATATGCACCTCCCAAGTCTTATCCAGCTGCAAGGAGGAACCCCTGGTGAATTTTCATATCTTCTGGAGAGTTAATGACAGTATTTGTTGGTGTAGAGATCGTTTTGGGAACTCTCCAAGACAAAACTCTTCTTGAGCTAGTGAAATTTGAGGAACAACTTCAAACAGCAAGACCGTTGTCAAAAGAAACAGATGGGGCAGTAACTTAGGTCATTTCTTACAGTATCAAAAATTAGTCTTCAGTAAAATGTCTACCTAACTATGGGCTAATTTCTTTCAAGAATTTCTGAACTTGAAAATGAGCTCACCAACTTCCTGCTTCAAATTTCTCTTTATAGATCTGATCAAGTGAAAGGATGGGTATTATCTGCAATGTAGATCTGGAAAAAGAACATTAACAATAATGTCATTTCTTCATGGTATTCATTTAGAAATATGAGTGTATAGATAGAAGATGCTTTCATTTACAACCCATCTGTCCTCAGTGGGGTCATCAGAAGGTCAGATATTGTGCCACCTTAGGCCATTTAGCAAAAACTAAAGCCTTTGCTCCAACCTCTAGACCTTGTTTTCTTTGAGATTGGTTTTCCCGTGGCAACAATCCAAAGTGATAATTCTGTGAGTTGAAGACTTTTAAAATAGAAAATAAAATCCCTCTTGACTTCAAATGATGGATTAATTTAGTACTAGAGGTAGGTAGGTGAGGGACCAGAAAAGCTGCCAATTTTTCCCAAAGAAGAAAGGAACAATGGGACCCTAGGTTGTACACTGATTGTAATTAATATATGTTTCAAGGAGCTTGAGAGAAAGAGTAAAAGAGAACAAATATGTGCATATGTAATAGGGGAGATCTTCAAGTTTGTAATTTACTTTACTAATATTAAATAATAAATTTTTATGTTTATCATCATGGTGTTCTTTGACTCATATTACAGATACTGGAAACATTTATTCTTTTCACTTTTGCTTTCTGAACTTCTGCAGAGATATGCTATGTCTGGGGAAAAGCTTATCCCTACACACTAGTGGTACATAATATCTCAATGATGCAAAACAACTAAGGCATGCATGTGACTGGGAGTTTTCATTGTTAAAAACTCCTCCTTGACATGTAGGTTGAAATGAATGGGTTTGGCACTAATGAAGGATGTAGTCTAGTCAAATGCTTGATCAACAGGCAATTTTGAATGACTGTGATGGCATGGAAGAAGAGTGACTGATTTTTATTTTTTTAATTTATATTGGCTATCAATGATGCATAGGTAAATGATGTCCCAAGACTGAATAGGGTGCTATAAGAGACAAAAGGGACCTTAAAGACCATATAGTCCAAACCACTAATTTTAGAGATAGAAAACTGAGATCCAGTAAAAGTAGATATCTCCTTTTTTTTTTTTTTCTTTTTTAGATATCTCCTTATAGATATAGAGGTAATTGGTTTATAGTTTTCCCAGACCTGTGTTCCTTTCACTATATTCTGCAGATGTATATACATCAACTGCATGTGTTATCGTTAGTCACTTACCATCCTTATCCCTTATTGGCCAGTTTGGTTCTCTGTTATGTAGATAAATACTATGGAATTTCAAAAAAAAATGTAATTCAAAATAATATATATTTGCTTCATGTGAAAACATCCTCTGTGCTATAGAGTCAGAGGATGGTAGAACTGGAAACAACCTGGCCCTACCAGTATAGAAATCTGTTTTTCAGCATCCTTAATGAGAAATTACTGGGCCTCTGCCTGGATATCTTCAAAATAAGGAACTCATTTATTTTTCAAAAGGCAGCCTAATTTGTTATCTGATAAATTGTTAAAAATCATTCTTAATATAAAAGTAGTTGCCCCTTTTAATTCACATCTATATTTTCTTAATTTTTCTCCCATATGAGACCATACAGAACAGATTTAATTCTTTTTCAAATTAGTTCATTTATTTTAATTGGAGGCTAATTACTTAAAAATATTGTGGCGGATTTTGTCATAAATAAACATGAATCAGCCATGGGTGTTCATGTGTCCCACCATCCTGAACACCCGTCTCACCTCCCTCCTCACCCCAGCCCTTTGGGTTGTCCCAGAGCACAAGCTTGGATGCCCTGCTTCATGCATCAAATTTGCACTGGAAATCTATTTTACATATGGTAATATACATATTTCAATGCTACTTTCTCATATCATCCCACCCTCGCCTTCTCCCACATAGTACAAAAGTCTGTTTTTTACATCTGTGTCTCTTTTGCTGTCTTGCATATAGGGTTGTTGTTACCGTCTATCTAAATTCCATATATATGCATTAATATACTGAATTGGTGTTTCTCTTTCTGGCTTACTTCACTCTGTGTAATAGGCTAGTTTCATCCACATCATTAGAACTGACACAAATGTGTTTTTTTTTTTTTTTTTTAGTAGCTGAGTAATATTCCATTGTGTATATGTATCACAGCTTTCTTATCCATTCGTCTGCCAATGGACATCTAGGTTGCTTCCATGTCCTAGCTATTGTAAACAGTGCTGCAATGAAAATTGGGGTACATGTGTCTATTTCAATTCTGGTTTCCTCAATGTGTATGCCCAGCAGTGGGTTTACTGGGTCGTATGGCAGTTCTATTTCCAGTTTTTTAAGGAGTCTCTACACTATTCTCCATAGTGACTGGACTAGTTTGAATACCCACCAACAGTGTAAGAAGATTCTTTTTTCTCCACACCCTCTTCAGCATTTATTGCTTGTAGAATTTTTGATGGTGGTCACTCTGACTGGCATGAGATGGTACCTCATTGTGGTTTTGATTTGCATTTCTCTGATAATGAGTGATGTTGAGCATCTTTTCATGTGTTTTTTAGCCATCTGTATGTCTTCTTTGGAGAAATGTCTGTTTAGTTCTTTGGCCCATTTTTTCATTGGGTCATTGGGTGATGGTGGCCTCGTAGAATGGGTTTGGGAGTTTCCATTACTCTTCAATTCTGGAAGAGTTTTAGTATAATAGGTGTTAGCTCTTCTCTAAATTTTTGGTAGAATTCACCTGTGGAGCCATTTATTTTTTAAAAGGCAGTGTAATTTGTTATCTGATAACATTGTCAAAAATCTTTCTTAATATGAAACAAGTTGATTCTTTTAATTCATATTTATATTTTCTTTATTTTTCTCCCATATGAGAGCATATAGATCAAATTTAATTCTTATTTTATATGGTGGCATTTCAACACTTAAGAAAATACAGTCATGCTCTCTTGCCTTCCATACCTTTTAATCATTTTTATGAGAGCATTAACAGATCTTTTAGCATCCATCCAATCGGCTCTTCCTACATGGTCTCCAATAAGTCAACATTCCTCAAAAAATGAATAATAAAAAAAAAAAAAAAAACAGGGATGATGTTAGAATTTTTTTTTTTTTCTGAGCAGTGCAGAATGAGGAAGGATAACTTTCATCCATATATACTTATGCTCCTGCCTTGGTCTATCATTATTTTCAGTGATCACTATGTATCAAAAACGCATATGCCCTTTACATGGATTATCTAAAATTTAATCTTCAATAACTTTATGATATATTATTCTCAACTCATATTAAGACACATAGAACCATATATATTGAATAAGATGTTCAAGTATTCATAGCTATTAGTTGGCTGATTTGCACTCAAGCTTGCTTAATTCAAAAATGGGTATATAAGCTTCTACTTTATACTGCCTCTAATACCAACTGAGTGATTTATTTTTCTTTAGTGTTGGCTCATTTTAATCTTGTACATAATCTTGAATTATGTACAATTTTGTACAAATAGCAATTAAATTTAGCCTGTATTTGCAAAACTGACTTTTAATCCATCCTCAGCAGAGAACTTACATCTTTTCTTGTCCATTTTCCATCCTGTGAGTTTTGGTCTAAGCTTCTAGACTTTTGAACCATGCTTTATCTTTTAGATTTTTATCATTCATTAAGTTGAAAAACAAGTCATTAATATATTTGCTTAAATTATCTATAAATATTGAATAGGACAAGGGATTTCTTCCAAGGTAATATGGGTTCATTAACTCATATTATTTGTTGTTCAACCAGGTGCAATTTCACCTAACAGTACTGTCTTATAACTTAAGTTTTCCATTTGTTCATAAGAATATTGTGGAAAACTATCAAGGATCTTGTTAAAATGATGCTACACTGTAGATACAACATCCTGCAACTGATGCAACAACCATTTTTAAATCATTTGCTAGATAACAATGGGATACAATGATGACTACTGACCTTAAAACAGTCTAATTTTAAAAATATAATAAAATTGACTTTAATGCCCAGTTTTTGTTGTGCTCAGTCACTCAGTCGTGTCCAACTCTTTGTGACCCCTTGTGCTGTAGCCTGCCAGCACGGTATTGCCTACAATGCAGGAGACCTGGGGTTCGATCCCTGGGTCTGGAAGATCTGGAGAAGGGAATGGCTACCCACTCCAGTATTCTTGCCTGGCGAATTCCATGGACAGAGGTTACAGTCCATTGAATCACAAAGAGTTGGACATGACTGAACGACTAACACTTTAGGTAATATACTTGGATGGGTCAAGAGAAGCAAGGGTTCTTTGAGTTTGTGAAGAGAAAAGTGATGATTAATCTATAGACCATTCAAAAAGGGAGATTTACTTAGTTTGGAAGGATTACCTGTTAATGAACCCATGCTAAATCTTAATGATCCTTTCATCCTGAGTTAGAAAGCATAAAATCTCAGATGCACGTTTCTGTAAGAACCACTTGTTGAATATTTGATAATGTAATCTAGAGTAAATCAATCTGTCAGGCTTGACACCTTGGAATTCAGTGGACTGAGATTCTGTGCTCAAATATATAAGTTATTTCCTTAAACTGTGGGAGAGTTGACTACTTTAGGATTTCTCTTTTCCAGTAACCTCAGTGAGCATTTGTTTCTCTTTATAGGTCATTTACATCATAAAGGATCATTTTAACCAAACTGTACGTTTTCCAATCTGGCTTCCTCTCGGAACTCTACTGCCCCTCTCAGGGGTCTCTGCTTCTTTGTTGTTCTGATATTTTAAACACTTTAAAACAGACTGAATGGGAACTTTTTTAAAACACAGCTACACAGTGCTTTCCTGAAACATACATACAAATTTTACAAGTTAAGTCTGGGTTTACATGATGCTAAAACATCTGTCAAATCAGTCCTTATTTTTTGTTGTTATATAGATATACTGACCATATGCTTTGAGCTTTCCAGAATGGTTCTAGTTTCAAATATTGTGTCCCATTGTCCTTATAATTACACTCATATCTGTAGAAGCCTGTGTCTTAGTTCAAAAGTGAGAAATTATGTTGCCAGACTTTGCAAAATATTTTGAGAACTGATTGAGCCAGATGATTTGGTGTACTATAGAAGATGAAATATCTTTATAATCTGATATGTTGCTTTTCCTATCCATATTCCTCTCCTCACCATAATATATTGTTTGAGAACTCATGAACAAATCAAAAGTTAAAAAAAAGTAGTCTTGGCAAAATTAAAGATTATTTAGCTCATATGCAACAGGATATATATAAAAATATAAAATTTCTTTTGAGAAAAGATAAGGACAAAAGCACAGAATTTTTTTTAAGCATTCCTTAAGGAAAGTGCTCTATGAATATTAGCTGTTAATAGCATAATGAGAAAAATATCTTTAATTCAATAAAATGATACATTGAAATAGAAAGAAGGGTATAGAGTTAAACTAATAGAGAATAGGTAAAGCTAGTGAGAGGAAAGATCCAAGATGAGGTAGGTCTTGAAGAGTAAGTTAAAAGGAAGGAATACATAAATTGGGTTTCCCTGGTGGCTCGCTGGTAAAGAAACTGCCTGCCAATGCAGGAGACACTGGTTCAATCCCTGGGCCCAAAAGATCCCCTGGAGAAGGAAATGGCAACCCACTCCAGTAGTCTTGCCTGGGAAATTTCATGGATAGAGGAGCCTGGCAGGGTATATATAGTCCATGGGGTCCCAAAAGAGTCAGACACGACTTAGTGTCTAAACAACAATGACAAAGTAAATTGGATGAGTGGAAGGAAAGTAGAAGACAAAAAGACAAAATTAAACATGATGGGAAAATCAAAGTTATTTTGTTATAATAGACAAAATATTCTATTTAGTAATATGGTATTTAGACAATGAAATGTTATACTTTAGGCTTCTTCTTGTTGTTTCTCCAGGTAGTCTTTTTAAGCCATTAATAATAATAAGATTTAAAGGTTGAAACATTGCAAAGAAATAGAGGAAAACAATATAATGGGAAAGAATAGAGATCTCTTCGAGAAAATTAGAGATACCCAGGGAACACTTCATGCAAAGATGGGCACAATAAGGGGCAGAAAGTATATGGACCTAACAGAAGCAGAAGATATTAAGAAGAGGTGGCAAGAATACACAGAAGAACTGAACAAAAAGATCTTAATGATCCAGATAACCACAATGGTTTGATCACTCTCCTGGAGTGTGAAGTGGGCCTTAGGAAGCATCACTACCAACAAAGCTAGTGGACATGATGGGGTTCCAGCTGAACTATTTAAAATCCTAAAAGATAATGCTGTTAAAGTGCTGCACTCAATATGCCAGCAAATTTGGAAAACTCAACAGTAGCTACAGGACTGGGAAAGGTCACTTTTCATTATAGTCCCAAAGAGGGGCAATGCCAAAGAATTCAAACTACCATACAGTTGTGCTCATTTCACATGCTAGCATGGTAATGCTCAAAATTCTTCAAATTAGGCTCCAGCAGTACTTGAACCAAGAACTTCCAGATGTACAAGTTGCCTTAAGAAAAGGCAGAGGAACCAGAGACCAAACTGCCGACATGCATTGGATCATAGAAAAATCAAGAGAATTGCAGAAAAACATCTACTTCCGTTTCATTGACTATGCTAAAATTTTGATTGTATGGATCACAACAGACTGTGGAAAATTCTTCAAGAGATGGGAATACCAGACTGCCTTACCTGCCTCCTGAGAAATCTGTAGGCAGGTCAAAAAGCAACAGTTGGAACTGGACATGGAACAACGAACAGATTCAAAATAGGGAAAGGAGTATGTCAAGGTTGTATATTGTCACTCTGCTTATTTAACTTCTATGCAAAATATGTCATGTGAAATGCAGGACTGGATGAAGCACAAGATGGAATCAGGATTGCCAGGAGAAATACCAACAACCTCACATATACAGATGATACCACCTTAATGTTAAAACGTGAAGAGAAACTAAAGAGCCTCTTGTTGAAGGTGAAAGAGGAAAAGAGAAAAGTTGGCTTAAAATTCAACATTCAAAAAACGAAGATCATAGCATCTGGTCCCATCATTTCATGGCAAATAGATGGGGAAACTGTGGAGACAGAGACAGACTGTATTTTCTGGGGTTCCAAAATCACTGCAGATGATGAATGCAGCCATGAACTTAAAAGATGCTTGCTCCTTGGAAGAAAAGGCAGGATAAACCTAATCAGCCTATTAAAAAGCAGAGATATCATTTGCTGAATAAAGGTCCATCTTGTCAAAGCTATGATTTTTCCAGTAGTCATGTATGGATGTGAAATATGGACCATAAGGAAGTCTGAGGACCAAAGAATTGATGCTTTCCAACTGTAGTCCTGGAGAAGTCTCTTGAGAGTCCCTTGAACAGCAAGGAGATCACAGGAGTCAATATTAAAAGAAATCAACCCTGAATATTCATTGGAAAAACTGATGCTGAAACTGAAGTTCCAATACTCTGGCCACTTGATGCAAAGAGCTTACTCATTGGAAAAAACCCTCATGCTGGGAAAGATTGAGGGCAGGAGAAGAATGGAGCGACATAGGATGGAATGGTTGCATCACATCATTGACTCAATGGACATGAGTTTGAGCAAACTCTGAGTGAAGGACAGGGAACCCTTGCATGCTGCAGCCCATGGGATGGCAAATAATCAGACATGACTGAGCTACTGAACAACAACAAAGGTTGAAATGACCATCTGAATCCACACTTGCTATGGTCTCTCTTATACAGGAGACTCATATTCCCCTCCTCTAGCTTTTTTTTTTTTTCCCCCTGTCCTATATCAAAATATTAAGACTGTAGACATTGTCATCTTTGGGCTGTATTACCAGTCTTTACATATTTTATTGATGATTCATCTGTATAAATAATAATGATGCTCAAAATACTTTCTATCATTTATTATATGACAATTTTTGGGTTGATTGCTTTAAACCAATTACCTAATTTAATCATTAAAACACCCTATGAACAGGTAATACTATCCTCCTCATTTTACAAATGAGAAAAGAGAAGCACAAAGAAGATAAGCAAATAAGGCAAGACCACACAGCTCTATTGAATGTAAGAAATGGATTTTGAACTCAGGCAGTTTGGCATTAGACTCCATGATACTATAGTGTACTACTTACTGTTAGAAAGCTTCGTGCCTGATGAGCTAGCTAATATACACAATAAATGTTTGACAAAAATTTATTTAATTAGTGAGAGCAAAATGAATTAATTAATGTGGATGTGGGCTAAACTTGTAGTACTATCTGACAATGTTAGTAGAGTAGTGAAGAAAGCTAGGTAATTATCACTTATATAATCAATGCAAATGACCAGGCAAGACAAATTTCTCACTTTTGATTTAGTAATACCTTCTTTCTCTGAGTTATTCTTATAATTTCCTAAACCACAGAGTAAGAATTTACTAAAACAAAGTAAACAGAAGAAGGGATAATTTCAGACTCATCTGATACCTAACTCAAGACCAAAATTCCATTTCAAATTATTCCATAGCCCAATGCAATCTGAATTTATTATTAAAGATGGCAATATAACTACTGTCAAATTGAAAGGAAATCTTGGAACTTAACACTTAGCTTTCTGGACTAATTCATGAGATTGCTATTTGGAAGCATTGTTCTATATACTATGTAATTTAAGCTTTACCTTATAGTATGTGTGTGTATTCTGTTTGCTTCTGTAGTGAATTTTCTAATTTGACAGTAGGCATTATTCCAGTTAGTTGACTAATTTCTAAGTCTAATTTTTTTTAAATTTTATAGTGGATAAAAACAATCCTAATTTCTGTGAAACACTGTCTGTGCATAGATACAAAAACTTTTTCTGTTAGAGAAGAAAAAAGGACTACCATATAAGAAATGGATTTTCAGAAGTGTTCTAGTTTCTGAGAAGATGGTATCACTAACAGTAATGTAATTAGAGTATCCATCATAAGGAAGACAAATTTAGTCATGGATTTTACTGAGTTACTGCCACCTGGATACTTTGAATTCAATATGAGACTTCTTCTGACAAGGGACTCATATGTATAACTCTATCTTTCTATCTGTCTGTCTGTCTATCTTATACTATCAACACAGTCATCCTCATCATCATTTATTTATATAAAGAAATCTTTAAAACAAGTGAAGTGAGGAATCTAAAATTTGGGTACTGCATTATTTTTGTTGTTGTTGTTTTAGTTACAAAGAAAAGATAGCTAGTCATTATAAATCAGATCAGTAAAAGATGCATAGTGGCATTTTATTTCCCCTTTTCTCTGTTTCTTTTTTTTTTTCCAGAGATAAATCAGGCAATATTCATTGAGTTAATGTTCATTTGGAAGAAATAATCAATTTTCAGTTTCACTGCAGAGGAAAATTGAATATTCTCCCAGTTTGCTGATTATGATCTCAAAAACAAACTGGTAGCAATATATTCCATTTTACTGAATTTGTTTTTGCATTAATAAATAATCCTTGAAAGTTTGATGATGTGCATAGGCCATCTATGTTGAAATAATGACCCTTTGAGAGATTTTCATGTGGTAATATTAGTATTTCTATTTTTTTTTCTGTATTTTCTACTCTATATCTGCACATTCTAAAGTGCATGTAAGTTCAGTGGCTTCATATTTGAAACTTGATTTTTCTCAATACAGCTGTATTAGCATTCAACTGTGAGTTTTTAAGATAATAGTATTAAAAGCAAACTTCCATTCTGTTATGAGTGCAGTGCAACCCAATACTTGGTAGCATTTACCACTAGTCTTTGTACAATATCATTTTTATTAGCCAATTTTAATTTTATTACATAAAGAATTCAATCTCTACACTTAAACATTTTGAAGCATTAAAATATTAGAATCACATGATGATCTTTTAATGTGATAGTATTTTAATTTTTTAAGCAAAATATTTATGTTATTGTTAGTTATAAAAATCAGAAGCAAAACTCATGAAATACATTGCTTTTTATTATCAAGAGATTTTTTTTCTTGATTGAATCAGTGAATCAGTGTATATTCTTTTGTGGATATGTTATCTGGGGAGAAGTCAGTTCAATTCAGTCACTCAGTCATGTCCAACTCTTTGCTACCCCATGGATTGCAGAATATCAGGTTTCCCTGTCCATCACCAACTCCCAGAGTTTGCTCAAACTCATGTTCATCGAGTTTTTGATGCCATCCAACCATCTTATCTTCTGTCTTCCCCTTCTCCTCCTGCCTTCAATCTTACCCAGCATCAGGGTCTTTTCAAATGAGTCTCTTCTTCACATCAGGTGGCTAAAGTATTGGAGTTTCAGCTTCAGCATCAGTCCTTCCAATGAATATTCAGGACTGATTTCCTTTAGGACTGACTGCTTTGATCTCCTTGAAGTCCAAAGGACTCTCAAGAATCTTCTCCAACATCACAGTGCAAAAGCATCAATTCTTCAGTTCTCAGCTTTCTTTACAGACCAACTCTCACATCCATACATGACTACTGGAAAAACCATAGCTTTGACTAGATGGACCTTTGTCAGCAAAGGTCCTCTGCTTTTCAATATGCTGTCTAGGTTGGTCATAGCTTTTCTTCCAAGGAGCAAGTGTCCTTTAATTTCATGGCTGCAGCCACCATCTGCAGTGATTTTTGATCCCCCACAATAAAGTCTTTAACTGTTTTCACTATTTCCACATCTATTTGCCATGAAGTGATGGGACCAGATGCCATGATCCTAGATTTCTGAATGTTGAGTTTTAAGTCTACTTTTTCACTCTCCTCTTTCACTTTCATCAGGAGGCTCTTTAGTTCTTCTCATTTTCTGCCACAAGAGTGGTGTCATCTGCATATCTGAGCTTATTGATATTTCTGCCTGAAATGTTGGTTCCAGCTTGTGCTTCATCCAACCAAGCATTTCGCATGATGTAATCTGCATATAGCTTAAACAAGCAGGGTGACAACATACAGCCTTGATGTACTCCTTTCCTGACTTGGAACAGTCTGTGGTTCCATGACCAGTTCTAACTGTTGCTTGTTGACCTGCAGATTTCTCAGGAGGCAGATGAGGTGGCCTGCTATTCCCATCTCTTTAAGAATAGGAGAAGTAGTAGTATTTATAAATAATTTATGGAAGTGACATGTCAATTTTCTACATTTGTTAATCTTTTTACAAAATGTATGTGTCAATTCTAAATAACTTATTAATCAAAATAAGTACATATCCTCTTGCTACAAGTAATTTGGTAGTTAAAATAATTGGTCACAAGAATGTTTGTTCCAGTATTGGTGGCCATATCTTGGCCTTTAAAAACAATACATAATTATAGAGAAATCAAGAATTTCAGAATTTATACAGAGTATACTTTTTGTTATCTAATAAAAATATATCTTTAAGGACAGAATAAACTAATCTGCAAATAGCCAAAACCATAGTTGGTTGCCTAGAAATTGTAATGTCCAGTAGTTGCTCTCCTTATTTGCCAGTATACATTTATTTGTTCTTATTTTGAGTAAAACACTAGTTGTGATTTTTGTTTCATAAAAGAGGTTTATATCCTTTTTCCTTTTTCTGAAAAGAGACAACTGGTGTTTCAACTTTAATAGATAAAGAAATCCCTATGAAAAAACAAAAAGAAAAAAAAAGAAATCCCTATGTACTAAAAATAATATTTTTACTTCTCTATGTATTTCTGATAGTCTGAATTTATATGATATAAAAGAAAATTTTGATATGCTAAGCATTTTCCAGTACTTTTTCAATGATCTTTTTTTCAATAATCTTTTATTTGATCATAATTTTTCTGCACAAATTAAAAATATAAAATAAAAATTGACAATTCATAATTTTAAAATAGCATCTGATGTTTACTTTTGATATTTTAATAATATAATAGCTTGATTCTATATAATTAAAATTTTCTTTCTTTTTAATAATGTGAACCATACAGATGGGCTCTTTTGTTATGATTACATCAAACATCTATTACCTTATTTACAAAGAGATACCTCAGATTATGTGTTGTTTTGGCTGACGGTGACTGGAAAGAGGGAAGTTTATGAGGTAGGAAAAATCTGTGCCCCCTCATAATTAAACAACCATGAAGACATGCATCAGTCAGCAAAAGCAGGCATTATGGAATGAAAATTAAAGAGTCAAACACTGGAGTGTCTACTCTATATGCCTGCTGTTAGACACTGAAGCATGGAGAACAGGATACACCTCTATGGATGGATAGCTTTCCTTATTAAAAGAATATAGTGGGAAGCACAGTAGGGGAACATACTAAAACAAGGTTTTGTAGTAATTTCCTTGAAAGAAATTTCCCAAGATAGCAACTTGAAAAGCTTTTAATCTTACGACTAGCTATAGAGTGCTCTTTGCATTAGGTGGTATTTAAAAATTCCATTAGTTTGCAACAGATCTCACAGAGTTTCCCAAACTCTTCTCTCTTCCTTTATTTTTTTTTCCTTATAACATATTTGCTATCCGGGCTCATTAAAATGCATACATATTTGAGAGTCTGAATCCCTTTGAAAAAATGTCCCAATGATATGTTAGCTATTTTCATTTTGAATAACAAATTTGACTTAGAAACTGACATAATAGCATAAGTGGATGAAATTATGAACTTTTATGGCTGCATTTTCTGCTTCATTCAATTTAATATCTCACATGTTTCATTAGGTGAATCTTGAAGGCTGTGTGACATCCTTTTACTTCTTATAAACTGCATAGAAGGAAGACTTAGGTGCTATAAACTTAACTCAGTCCAGAAGATTCATTGCTGGTGGCTGAAAAGAAATATTTTAAATGCCAATTTTGAATGTCGGCTCACACCCTGAAATATTGGTTTCTATTCTATTGTGTATTTTTTTCCTTTTGCCTTAGGTGCTTACTTGAATTTTTGGAAAATTATTTTTTATTTTGAATTTGTATATACCTATTCTTTACATTGTCCATTAAATATATATAAAAAGTCAAGATTTTGAAAAATTACCATCTAAAATTATCAAAAGATTTTGTGACTTATAACCCATTGACAGAGTATTGGTTATTTAATTTCCCTTGGTTATTTAATTTTCCTAAAGTGAATCTTTAGTAAAATCACTGAAGTTTTCTAATACAATGAATCTATTTACATACATTGTACTTTTAGAGAAATGTTAAAATTTTGATTACAGTAGACAAGAGTGAAAACTGATGTAATTTGAAGTAAGTTAACCAAAGGCCGGCTCAGGCACTAGGGATGCAAAAAGAAAACATATAATTTAATATGAAAATATGCATTATATTGTTATTTATTAACTTTGGATTTACATAATTCAAATCAAAAGCATGGATATGCTCTGAATTTCACATGATTCTTTCAGAAACTTATAGATACAAAATAGTAAATCTAACTTGCCTAGGTAGCAAATAACATATAGTGAAGTAATTAGCAGCATGCTTTCTTTGCCAATTTTGACTTGCACACATTTTATTTTTACGTAGCCATTAGTAGCAACACTTTAAAATTAGATTTCCCCTTTTGAGTACAGATATTTAAAAACTACACACACACAAAGCTTTGTTGTTGAAGTAATATTTTTTTAACCTTTGTTTAATAATATGCCTATGATCTTAGGTATTTGCATTTTCCTTATAAAGAGCAGTCACAAGAAAAAATATTCTCAGAAAACTGAACTCTATGCCTTCTTATAGTTGTTCATAACACAAAGACAGATCCTCTCCAGTGATCAGAACTAAATATAACCTCTTCCATTACAAAAAGAAAAAAAAAATTCCTAAGTATAAAAGCAGAGATGAAAATGAGTTAAAATTTACTTCTTTGTATTTATTTTAATGGAAAGATAATATTTAATATGCTAATATTAATTCTATAATTGGTGAACCCCAGAAAATTTTTAATAAATTGTTCTTCACTTAGAGTAGCATTTGTCAAATTTAGTTGTATAATATTTGGTTTGTGCTCATTTTTGTAGCAAATTTAATCTGCAACTTATTTACCTTCCTTAAGAAAGAGTGTCTAAAATGACAGGATAATGTGTTTAAACTCTGCATTTTACCCACTTAATTTTTTTTCTTTGTGGTCTATAATTGTATTAGCAACACTTTTTTTTTTCCTTTCTTTTTTCTTTTTACTGTGGGTATGTTCCTCTCTATCAGAAAAACTATTTCTACTTTAAGCTGGCAGGGACTCAGATTTCAATAAAGAATATTTAATGACACAAAATCAAATTGTTGATTTTATTGAGAACTTTACTGTATGCCACATCTGATGATGTATATATGTAGATGATTGTAAGTCATTTTTGTATAGTTTTAAATAATTCTGAATTCTAAAAGAATTATTAGGGGAAAGAGCTAGTGAGGTGATTACTTGGTAATGGGATTATTTCTTACTATACAAGTCATGCAACCCACCATTTTTTGTACTTTTATTTACTGTAAACTTACAATCTGTATACACTTTGGTAGTTAAAAGATTCAGACAAAAAAAAAAATCCATTGTTTCTTAAAAAATATAAGCACATTTTTGGGTTTGATTTTTAAGTTAAAAATCTGATGCTCATAAAGTAATGCAAAACAGCTTTCACATCACTATTGTACAGTTGCTACCATAACAAATGTTTTCTGTGGCTCTTATGCAAAAACAAATTCTTAGACATGTGGAATATTTTCATGGATAGGGAGTGCACATACATTTCTACATTTCCAAAGCATCAATATGGCTATGAAGGGAAAACATATTTCAGCTTATATGCATATGCTCCCCAAAATGATTAGATCTATTTTATTTGCGATATATATACATGGAGGATTAAAGAATTCCTGCAGGGAAAGAGTTAATCTATTTTTAACTAAAGCTTTACTTTTGTAATCTATCCAGTGCTCCAAGTTCTGTCATTGATCTATGATTTATGTGATTTAAACCACCTCTTGGCTGTTACACTCGTTTCTGTCCAAGATGCTGAGTCGAATACTAATTACAAGATCAAATTTATGCTGTTGGGCTAAGCAGCTGAATGAGTTCTCCATGTAGGATTCCATTCTCCATTCCTGCCACAGTTGACTCTTAAAGACGTATTTGTCAGAGAAAAGGATGAAGGAAGAAACAAATTTTTAAATGTTTTGATTCATATACTTTAGTATACTAAATAATTGTTTTTTAATCACACATATGCAGTCCTGAATGGAGATGTGGTCATGTGCGTAGAAGACATAAACTGTATATTTCATCGCTTCTCTGTGTGTGTGTATTTCTGGGAACATAGAATAAGCACTCAAATTAATATTTATGGATTTATTTAATGTACAAGTTGAATTAATAGTAAGATCCAGTCCACAGAGTGCAAAGTTTTCATTCTACAACTGTACTGCAAAATTTCCAAACAGTAACCAGTATGGGCCATAGATAAGCAATTACTCCATTGGAAGAGAAAGATAATTTGTTGAAGGAGTAATTGAAGAGATGTAGGTGACTAATTTTCTGTGAAGAAAAGTGGTATTCAACTGGGAGTTATTAATATATTATCTTACAGTGGACATTTAGAAATGTCTAGAGACGCTTTTGAATATCACAGCTGGGATGCAAGTTGTTTGGTATCTAATGGGTAGAGGCCACTGATGATGTTAAACATTTACAATGTAAAGGACAACTCTCCTCAACAAAGAATTGTCTGGCCCCATCTGTGAATAGTGACACTGTTGAGAAACCTTGATCTAGAAGTACCATAAACCTGTCACCTACTATGCATATTCATAGATATTGCTTAAAAATTAAAACACTTGCTATTGTTCACTTCATAAAGAAAAGTCACACAAAATAACTGGGCCAAACAAATGGCAGAACTGGAGTGGTTGGATCCAGCTGTGATCCAGAAGCACAACTGTATGAGAATGTAAAACTAGAAATGCTACTATCTGAATTTTTTTTTTTTAATTCGGTGAGGCTTCTGAGTCTGATTTGGATTTTAGAAGATGCTAGCTTCTTCTTTTTTTCCAATTATACATGCATACCAACTTAAATTATTTTCTTTGAGTCTTCCCAAATATACATTTATATATTGTTGATATGTACTCACTTTTATTTTTGAGACCTATATTTTTATTTGAATATGAATCAGAATCCTGTAGGCATCTTTGTAATTCATGGCAATTATACAATTGTATTATCCTTGGGGTCATGGACATTTATTCTTAAGACAGTTGTGTTATTTAACCAAGTCATATTTTCCTGCAGGAAATGACTACATCTTAGATTGAACTCACTCAATAAAATGTCAACACAAAAAAAGCAATGAGGTCCCCATTTCCAAACTGGAATAAAAGCTGTTTGACTGGTCTGATTGGTCCATTAAACTTAAGAACTCAGAAGTGTGTGTGTGTGTGTGTGTGTGTGTGTGTGTGTATGCGTGCATGACTTTAATGATGTTAGATTATATTAAACTTTAGAATTAATACCTATCCATCACATCTTGTGACAAAATGGAGATGCCACTGTTACCACTATGGAATGGGGATGACTATAAGGAAATGGAAGCTGAAGTTAGATCAGTTCCTACTTCTGTTGCTTATACTAACTAGCTAAACTCTTTGACTATTAGTTTTCTCATCTATAAACTCAGAATATGAGTAACTACACAATTTGGCTGTTTATGAGTCAAATGGGTCAATGTATCTAATTCTGTAGTTAATAAATAAATAATAAACTTCTATTATTATTACAGCTTCTATTATTATTATTAACTTCTCAAACCTGCAATATTCATTTAAAATGAACAATTCTTCAGGAAAATTTTTTCAGTGGTAAAAGTTGTGGAAAACAATTATTCAGGGTAATAGTTGTTTAAAGAAGATGAGTTTAATATGATAGTTGGCAAAAGAGAGATACAACGTGAATTAACAGCATACCTTGGTAAGTCATCTGACCATAGCAGTAGGGAAGTCGGGAACAGCTGACATTTGGAGATTCAAATAAGTAGTTAGAAATCTGGCATCAAGGAAGGAAATCTATAGGCATTCAGTTCAGTTCAGCTGTTCAGTTGCGTCACATTGTATGCATGTATGCATGCATGCTAAGTCGCTTCAGCCGTGTCTGACTCTGTGCGACCCCAAGGACAGCAGCCCACCAGGCTCCCCTGTCCAGGCAAGAATACTGTAGTGGGTTGCCATTTCCTTCTCCATCGTGTCACATTAGGCCTTGGCAAAGAATTAGTGTTCAGGGAAGAGATTCTATGCCCTGGAGGAGAAATGGCAAACTTCATCAAAATTCGTCACTGTCACAGTGGATTATCAGGAAAGCCATTCTTTCAGAGAAATGAGACTGGAAGCAAATAAAGGATATTCTTTACTAGATTTTAAGTAATACCACTTGAAGTGTAGTAGTACAGTTCTTTATAAACAGCAGTATTTCTCTACTTCACTGCTGCTTTTTTCCATAATGATATAAAGTACAATATATTCAGAGATAATTTAAATAGAGAGTAGAAGAGATTCACACAGCTGTAATAGTATATGAGGTTTCCTCTAAATAAGTCTGTTAATCTTAACTCTCAGGAAGTTTTAGCCAGTCCTATAGTAGCAATTTGGTTTAAAAAAAAATTGTCTTTAAAGTGAATAAAGCTATGCTATCACCTGCAAAGTATTTCAAGGGTAGATATGAATGGTCTACTCAAAATGTCTTTAGCGATCTCTAAATATCAAGATTGGTATTAATAGGGGAGATTATGAGCATTTTACTTGTGTCCTGTTCTCTTTTGCTGGTTATCTATATAACCAGTCCTGTCACTAATATAGATTACAGGAAGGTGGGATTTAAGATCTTCTGCCACAAATACTTTGAATTTAATCTGTTATTGTTCTTTAAGTGTGATTGTTGTACTTCAAATGATGTGTGGTTCAAGAAGACACTTAGTTGACTAATCCTTTCCTACTCCGTTGTATGAAGATACTACTACATATATTCAAATATGATTTAATATCAAGGATTTTATTTCTATGAAAATTTCAACAATGGTCAAATTGTATTGCAAAATGATTTTTGATTCCACCTATGAAATGTTCAGACCTTCATCACCTCTCACTTAGATTATTGAAATAGCCCCTTAACTGGTTTCCATGATCCCAGTTTCTCTCCTTTCAATTTTTTCTTTACATCAAAGCCAAAATCTGGTTGGGAATAGTCTACCTACCCTCCTCCAGTTGCCAAGAAGTAGTCAACTTTTACTATGCATCAGTACCACTTAAGAAACTTTTTGAAATATAGATGCCTTGACCCCCACCTCCAGGGATATGACTTACAACATGGGATCGAGCTAACTTATCCGAATTTTAACTAGCTTTTGGGTGACACCAATGTATGAGCTTCCTTTACCACACCTTGAAAAACAGTAGCATAGTGAGTAAAGTTCAAAATCTTTGCCAGCACTTTCAGCATTCTCTAAAGAGTAAGATGATAATTACTATTTTGGAATTCAAAGAGTTCAATTCTAATATATTATCAAACTCAATATACTGGAAACTACTGCAACTACTACATAAAAATAAATGTCAATTTTCATAAATCTATAAGGTCCTAGAAAGTTAAAAAGTTACTTATTAGTTGTCTTAGTCCATTTGGGCTGCTATAACATAATTCCATAGACAGAGTGCCTTATAAATAATGGAAATTTATTTTTTCATAATTCTGGATGCTGGAAAGTCTAAGATTGTGATGCCAAAATGGTTATGTTTTGGTGAAGTCCTTCTTCTTGGTTTGTAACTCATGCTTACCTACTGTGTCCTCACATGGTAGAAGGAGTGAAGCATCTCTGAGATTTATTTTGTAAGAATATTAATCTCAATCTCATTCATGAGGGTTCCACCCTAATAATTTCAACATATGAATTTGGGATGGACACAAACATTCAGACCATAGCAGTGGCCTCTGGGCATCACGGGGTTAGGGAATATTAATGACCAAAATAGTTTTGTATTCTGTTTGTGGAAATTTTGCATTTGTTTCTTCCCTAGAAGTAAGTATAATTAGCCTTGTCGACATTCACTGCCAACACTACTCCTACTCTCCGACTCTATGTCTCACTCTACTCTGATGGGCCAATATCACTCCTTTCCCTTACTGCCTATTCTTTTCGGGGCCTCCAATTGGTCTGATGAGAGACTGGGTTAGGGGATATTGGGCAAATGAGGCAACATTAGGTACTAGACCAAATGATATGCATTCAGCTAAGAATGTAGAGTAGCCAAAACTTAAGAGTCATTAAGAGAGGGGGCAAAAATATCCAGGTAGATCAGTGTGCCTTTAGATGAACTAGTTAACTTTTCAAAGTCTCATTGTGGAAGGAAGCAAAATGAATTCTACCTCACTTGAATCTGATTACTTCATCAAATAGCTACAATTTACTTGCTAAAACACTGACTACATTTACTGAAAGCTGTTTACATAATAAGGTTTCATATGTGTTTGCTGAAATACGTTTTCTGGGAATAATCTTTTCTTTGTCAATGTTTCTACACAGCGGTGTGTGTTAAGTGACTATCAAATGAAAGATACTGTGCAAGGTTTTCTTTTATTTTAGTTGGTCTTAAATAGATATTGGTCTTCCCTTTATGTTTTTTCAAAATTCATGTCTAAATTGATATATTTCCCATTCTCTATTAGTGTGGCATCATTTCTTCTCCTTCAGCTCTTGTCTTGTTGCAGCAAATAATTGAAACAACAGAGCAGGATAGCTTAAGCAGGTAGCAAGCAGCAAGCAGTACACTCTTGAGACATGAGAGCAGATCAACTCCCACAGGAATACCTACTGTGTCCTCACAGTAGATACACAGGGTGGAGCCCTCATGAATGAGATTCATATTCTTATAAAATAAATCTCACAGCAATCCCTCACTCCTTCTACCAAGTGAGGACACAATAGGTAAACTTGTCTCGGCTTCCTTTCTTATGTCTTTTGTTCCCTCCCCTAAGCCAGCCCCCCAGAGCCTGATTGATTCTGCCCCATGCAAAATAAGGCTTAAGCCTTAGATCAATCAGGGAAAGCAGTGTTTTGGGTGCATTTTCTCATCAGAGGTCTCCACTCTTTTTCGAGGTATTTTTCTTTTCTTTGTTTGACCTCCATGTGGTTCTTCTAGTTGCTGCTTCCTTTGACTGCCATCTTTGACCCTGTTTCCCTATTCTAACTACCTAAGAGTAGCTTTGGAAATAATAACTAAATGAAAGTATATTGAATTTGCTTAACTTTAGAGTAATAGATGAAGGAAGGAGTCATCGTAACACCATAAAAACCAGAACAGACATTAAAAAGTTTCTCATAATGCCTGACCATTAGGCTCTGGCAACTTGAAATGCAATAACCATCTGCAGACCAGACCTTCTGGAGGGTATCCATCTTTCTGCCAAACACAAATATGAATGTGCACAAATTCATTCCTAGTTGTATTCTGTTTTGATAGCTGTGAATGAAAGAACATGCATATATGTTAATGAAGATCACCATCAAATTCCTTCCTTCCAGTCATAACTAGATCTGTTACTATGAGAAAGCTTTAAGATAATGTTCTCCTAACTGGAAAATTTCATCAAATAGCTCTAACCAGACAGTTTGGAAGGCAATGATAACTAGTGTTTATAGTGATGATTCTCAGGCATTGTAAGATCTTAAAGTGTACTCTAAATCCTCAAAATAAAATGCAGGTAGGCCCAGTATAGTTTTAGTGTTCTTTTCATTTATCTTATATATGTCTTCAAAACTTGGGGATATATGTTATGTGCATTGTATGTTAAATGTGTAAAATCATTTTTAAACAATAATATGTAGATCAATGCAAAGAAATAGAGGAAAACAACAGAATGAGAAAGGCTAGAGATGGCTTCAAGAAAATTAGAGATATCAAGGGAATATTTCACACAAAGATGGGTTCGATAAAGGACAGAAATGGTATGGACCTAACAAAAGCGGAAGATATTAAGAAGAGGTGGCAAGAAGACACAGAAGAACAGTACAAAAAAGGTCTTCATGGCCCAGATAATCACAATGGTATGATCACTCACCTAGAGCCAGATATCCTGGAATGTGAAGTCAAGTGGGCCTTAGAAAACATCACTATGAACAAAGCTAGTGGATGTGATGGAATTCCAGTTGAACTATTTCAAATCCTGAAAGATGAAGCTGTGAAAGTACAGCACTCAATATGCCAGCAAATTTGGAAAACTCAGAAGTGGCCACAGGACTGGAAAAGGTCAGTTTTCATTCCAATCCCTAAGAAAGACAATCCCAAAGAATGCTCATATTACTGCATAATTGCACTCATCTCACACGCTAATAAAGTAATGCTCAAAATTCTCCAAGCCAGGCTTCAGCAATACGTGAACCGTGAACTTCCAGATGTTCAAGCTGGTTTTAGAAAAGGCAGAGGAACCAGAGATCAAATTGCCAACATCTGCTGGATCATCGAAAAGGGCAAGAGACTTGCAGAAAAAACATCTACTTCTGCTTTATTGACTATGCCAAAGCCTTCAACTGTGTAGATCACAATAAACTGTGGAAAATTCTGAAAGAGATGGGAATACCAGACCACCTGACCTGCCTCTTGAGAAACCTGTATGCAGGTCAGGAAGCAACAGTTAGAAATGGACATGGAACAACAGACTGGTTCCAAATAGGAAAAGGAGTACATCAAGACTGTATATTGTCACCCTGCTTATTTAACTTATATGCAGAGTACATCATGAGAAATGCTGGGCTGGAAGAAGCACAAGCTGGAATCAAGATTGCCAGGAGAAATATCAATAACCTCAGATACGTAGATGACACCACCCTTATGGAAGAGATTGAAGAGGAACTAAAAAGTCTCTTGATGAAAGTGAAAGAGGAGAGTGAAAAAGTTGGCTTAAAGCTCCACATTCAGAAAACTAAGATCATGACATTTGGTCCCATCACTTCATGAGAAATAGCTGGGGAGACAGTGGAAACAGTGTCAGACTTTATTTTTTTTTTTCGGCTCCAAAATCACTGCAGATGGTGATTGCAGCCATGAAATTAAATGACACTTACTCCTTGGAAGGAAAGTTATGACCAACCTAGACAGCATATTAAAAAGCAGAGACATGACTTTTCCAACAAAGGTCCATCTGATCAAGGCTATGGTTTTTCCAGTGGTCATTTATGGATGTGAGAGTTGGACTGTGAAGAAAGCTGAGTGCCAAAAAATTGTTGCTTTTGAACTATGGTGTTGGAAAAGACTCTTAAGAGTCCCTTGGACTGCAAGGAGATTCAACCAGTCCATCCCAAAGGAGATCAGTCCTGGGTGTTCATTGGAAGGACTGATGCTGAAGCTGAAACTCCAGTACTTTGGCCACCTCATGTGAAGAAGTGACTCATTGGAGAAGACGCTGATGCTGGGAGGGATTGGGTGCAGGAAGAGAAGGGGACAGCAGAGGATGAGATGGCTGGATGGCATCACCAACTTGATGGGCATGAGTTTGAGTGGACTCCGGGAGTTGGTGATGGACAGGGAGGCCTGACTTGCTGCGATTCATGGGGTCGCAAAGAGTCGGACACGACTGAGCAACTGAACTGAACTGAACTGATGTTAAATCAAATGTTCCTCTTATCAATTTTTTGAGTAAAATTACATCTACTGTGTTTCATTTGAAGTTCTCATTTATCTACATTTTCAGCACTTCTAGACACTGTATTCTTTTGACTCTTCTGTTTCTTAAAATTCAAAACTCTAAATTCCAGTTCCTGGTTGCAAAGCAAATGTGGAAATCTTGATCTTTCTGTTGTTCGCAATGTTCAAACTAAGTTCCAACATCAAGGTATAGGTTAAAGTGAGTTGTCAATGTCGTTACTATACTTTCAACATTGTGCACGATAATGCTAAGTATTATAAAAATTATTAAGCACTTGATTCGTTCAGTAATACAACAATTACTTGTTGAGCAGTTACTATATGCAAGGCACTGTGCTAATAAAAACAATTGCTATATTTCCCTTCTAGAACTTAAATGTTTTCTGTAGTTGTTGTTGTTGGCTAGAAAGCATACATTAATCAAAGAATCACACAAATAACTAAAATTCTAACGGGCAGAGAGGTCCATAGTGTTATTTAAACACATAAGAGAGGGATTTTACCCGGTCTAGGGAGTAAGGGATTTCTGCCATTTTGGGATTATTATGCAAAAAATGTAAATGTAATATTGTTGATAAAAACAATCCCAGGAAATTATTATGGTAAGAATAATAAAAAAAGAATGAATCATTGTTTGCCTTACTATTCTTTGGAATGAAATAATTATTTGATTATATATTCTGGAGTTTTCAAAGCTCCTTATAAAAGAAAGACTTATATTAAATAAGTTCAGAGTCTATAACTTAAATGACTGCATTGATCATTATGTACTTTAGTGAGATGAGTCATATACCTAAAATAATTGGATGTAAAACCAGTTCACCATTAGAAATTGCTTTGATTTTCACTAGGTTAAATTGACACATATATATGGAATCTACACAAAGGGTACTGATGAACCTATTTGCAGAACAGCAATGGAGATGCAGACATAGAGAACAGACTTGTGGACATTGGATTGGGGGAGGAGTGGGTGATAGGAATGGAGAGAGTAGCATGCAAATATATACATGACCATATGTAAAATAGATAGTCAATGAGGATTTGCCGTATGACTCAGGGTGTTCAAACTGGTGTTCTGTGGCAACCTAGAAAGGTAGGATGGGGTGGGAGGTGCGAGAAGGTCAAGAGGGAGGGGACATATGTATCCCTATGCTGATACATGTTGATGTATGGCAAAAACCAACACAATATTGCAAAGTAATTGCCCTTCAATTAAAAATAAATACAATACAGTAAGGCAATTATCATTCAATTAAAAAAATAAATTAATTAATTTTAAAAATTGAGGCTATTGTACATACATGAAAAATAAATTTAAAAAATGTAAGCCAATCAAAGCATATACAATAAATAAAACTGTCTTTGGAAAAAATTATCTTTGATACAAATACATTTTAAGCCACTCTCCTGTTATTCTTATAACCCAACTAAAAAGCAGCACAACGAGCACAAAAATAATGAAAATTTCAGAATCTCTTGTTAATAAAATACATATTAGATGTTCAAATTATCACACGGGTTAGTCCTAAGGTTCATCAAGGCAAGAATTCCATTTCTGACAAGGGCATTTGTCTCAGTTTTATTTCACTCAATATGTCAGCACTTTTGGAAAATTCAGCAGTGGCAACAGGATGGGAAAAAGTCAGTTTTCATTCTAATCCCAAAGAAGTAAAATGACAAAGAATGCTTAAACTACTGAACAATTGAATAAGGTTATACTCAAAATCTTTCAAGCTAAGCTTCTGTAATACATAAACTGAGGAATTCCAGGTGTACAAACTAGGTTTTAGAAAAGGAAGAGGAAGTAGAGATCAAATTGCCAGCACTTGTTGGATCATGGAGAAAGCAAGGAAGTTTTAGATAAACAGATGTTTCTGCTTCACTGACTTCACTAAAGCCTTTGACTGTGTGGATCACAACAAACTGTGGAAAATTCTTAAAGAGATGGGAGTACCAGACCACCTTATCAGTCTCTTGAGAAACCTGTATGTGGATTGAGAAGCAACAGTTAGAATGGGATATGGAACAAATGACTGGTTCCAAATAGGAAAAGGAGTATGACAAGGCTGTATACTGTCAACTTACTTATTCAACTTCTGCATAATCAGTTCAGTTCAGTCACTCTTTGTTAACACCATGGACTGCAGCATGCTAGGCTTCCCTGTACATCAACCAACACACAGAGCTTGCTCAAACTCATGTCCATCGAGTCAGTGATGCCATCCAACCATCTCATCCTCTGTCGTCCCCTTCTGCTCCTGCTTTCAATCTTTCCCAACATCAGGGTCTTTTCCAATGAGTCAGTTCTTTGAATCAGGTGGCCAAAGTATTGGAGCTTCAGCTTCAGCATCAGTCCTTCCAATGAATATTCAGAACTGATTTCCTTTAGGACTGACTGGTTTGACCTCTTTGCTGTCCAAGGGACTCTGAAAAGTCTTTCCCAACATCACAGTTCAAAAGTATCAGTTTTTCAGTGCTCAGCTTTCTTTATGGTCCAACTCTCATATTCATAAATGACTACTGGAAAAACCATAGCTTTGATGGTAATGTCTCTGCTTTTTAATACGCTGTTTAGGTTTGTCACAGCTTTTATCCCAAGGAGCAAATGTCTTTTTATACTGTGGCTGAAGTCACCATATGTAGTGATTTTGGAGCCCAGGAAAATAAAATATGTCACTATTTTTATTGTTTTCCTATCTATTTGCCATGAAGTGATGGGACCAGATAACATGATCTTCATCTCTTGAATGTTGAGTTTTAAGCCAGGTTTTTCACTCTTCCTCTTTCACTTTCATCAAGAAGCTCTCCAGTTCCTGTTAGCTTTCAGCCATAAGGGTGGTGTCATCTGCATATCTGATGTTATTGATATTTCTTCCTACAGTCTTGATTCCAGCTTGTGCTTTATTCAGCCTGGCATTTTGCATGATGTACTCTGTATATAAGTTAAATAAGCAGGTTGACAATATGCAGCTTTGACATATTACTTTCTCAATTTGGAGCCAGTCCAATGTTGTATGTCCAGTTCTAACAGTTGCTTCTTGACCTGCATACAAGTTTATCAGGAGGCAAGTCAGGTGGTCTGGTATTCTCATCTCCTTTGGATTTTTCCACAGTTTGTTGTGATCCACAGTCAAAGGTTTTAGTGTAGTCAATGAAGCAGGAGTAGATGTTTTTCTGGAATTCTCTTGTTTTTTCTGTAATCCAACTTACGTTGGCAATTTGATCTTTGGTTCCTCTGCCTTTTCGAAATCGAGCTTGTACATCTGAAAGTTCTCTGTTCATGTACTGTTGAAGACTAGCTTGGAGAATTTTGAACAATACTTTGCTAGCATGTGAGATGAGTGCAAATGTGCAGTAGTTTGAATATTCTTTGGCATTGCCTTTCTTTGGTATTGGAGTGAAAACTGACCTTTTCCAGTCCTGTGGCCTGGCCACTTCTCAGTTTTCCTAATGTGCTGGCATATTTAGTGCAGCACTATAATGACATCATCTTTTAGGATTTGAAATAGCTCAGCTGGAGTACCATCACCTCCACTAGCTTTGTTCATAGTGATGCTTCCTAAGGCCCACTTGACTTCGTATTCTAGTATGTCTGGCTCTAGGTTAGTGATCACACCATCGCAATTATCAGTGTTGTGAAGGTATTTTTTGTATAATTCTTCTGTCTATTCTTGCCACATCTTCTTAATATCTTCTGCTTCTGCTGGGTCCTTATCATTTCTGTCCTTTATTGTGCCCATCTTTGCATGAAATGTTCCCTTGGTATCTCTAATTTTCTTGAAGAGATCTCTAGTCTTTCCTATTCTTACTGTTTTCCTCTATTTCTTCGCATTGATCGCTGAGGAAGTCTTTCTTATCTCTCCTTGCTATTCTTTGGAACTCTGCATTCACATGGATATATCTTTCCTTTTCTCCTTTGCCTTTCACTTCCCTTCTTTTCTCAGCTATTTGTAAGGCCTCCTCAGACAACCATTCTACCTTTTTGCATTTTTTTCTTCTTGGGCATGGTTTTAATCACAACCTCCTTTACAATGATACAAACCTCCATCCGTAGTTCTTCAGGTACTCTATTTATCAGATCTAATTTTGCTGGTTACTATTTAGTTATAATGGTTCTTTATGTATTATGGATACCAATCCTTTATATGATATACATTTCTTAACTTAGTAACATTTTTCCCCCTACGGCTTAAATTTTCTTAGATGCTTCTTTTAAAAACCAAACCTACTTAGAAGCAAGATGGTAGGATCATTTATTTCATTGGCACACACAACTTGTATAAGGAAATGAGAGAGGAGGCTGAAAAGTTAGTACTCATCTCTGTTTCTTGAAATGCATTTTTACCTCTCTTAATTCCCTATCCCAAGTTTAGGATCAACCAATCGATCTGCACATGAGATAAATGTGACCAATATTGTGAATTTCAGTTCCTCCACTCTATAATGTATATTCTTTAATAACGTTCAATATATCATTAGCTGATGGAAGCAAATCTCTCTCAAACATCTATGAGTGATTTGGGGAGAGGCATGTGGTAATTAAGAAGACTGATTTTGGCATTAAGATGTGTCTTCTCAGCTTCATTTGAACTCTCCTCTGAGAGTTTTAAGAGAAGGACTTTCAGTTTAAGGTGATATCTGTATCAATCTAACAGTTGATTTGCCTGTTTCTAATTTGAGTAGCTTTACATAAAAAAGGGCAAATTTCAGAATGAAGGGATTTGAGAAATTCTCAGGTTTTCTGGAGATAGGTCCTCCTATATGGCACCATTATTTGATTAAAATGAATTCCCATAGTTAAAAACATATTCATATGAAAATGTAAATCACAGCTCAGGTAGAAATTATTTTTAAGCTTTTTGAAATAGATAAGGCATCCTCTTCAATTGTGCTCTACCTAAAATTATCTTGATGTATGGTCTCAGAATCACCTGCACTAAAGTCACTTGGAGCACCTGCTAAAAAAGTAAATTCTGAATCAAAATTCAGATCACAAAAATTAGATTACAGTGTTGTAGTGTCTGTGTCATTTGTGAGTATTTTCCAGATATATTTATTTCTATCACTTTTTTTTATTAAGTATCCAATGTAATGTATTAAGAGTTTAGCTTTGAATTCTTATAAGTAGTATGCAGCTGGATTAAAAACAACAACAACCTGAAATTTAGTGTGCATACTCAACCTATTCATGATTTTTATGAATAATGATACATTGGAATTATTTCTGCATCTTCTTATAGTTTCCATTTAATTAAAAAAAATCTTCTGGGTTAAACAGGTCAAGATGCTGGTGTAGGAATACATGGAGTTCCTGTCTCCTCAGAAGACTGGTACCAACTAAATGCTGGTGGGGGGTCTCAGATACTTAGTGGACTAGAGGAATCCCCACACAGCCAGGTAGGACATGATAAGAGGTGGGGGGGGGGGCAGAAAAGTTGAAATGGGATGGAGCCAGTATCCATGGAGGAGATTGGAGGAAGGGAGACGTTCCCATGCTTGGAGGGGCCCACTAATTGTGAGGGGATCAATGGGGACAGAGAGGAAACTTCAGGGGATCAAGGAATCAGAGGGGAATGCAGCTGGGGTCTACCCCACAAACTCGGGCCCAAGCAAGCCCATTCAAGTCAGTCTGGAGCCCTCTCTAGAACCCTCTGGCTGCCCTGGACCCAGTGGTACCCTGAGTACTGTCCTCCAAAGGCCTCCACAGGCTGTGCAGGACCTGATGACCTGCACATGACCATGACAAAGCCTCATCCAGTTGAGTGGGTCCCACGCCCAAACTTCATCCACATCAAAGCCTCTGAGGGCTATATGAGTCATGGCAGACAGAGTGCCACTACTGATAGGGCCACCTCTGGCCTCATGGGTCCAGGTAGGCCACAAGAGCTTTTATGGCTATGCCAGCTCCTGCAGGCATGCTTGTGGGGACCTGAAACTTAGCTGCTTTTACTTTATTAAGATTTTTTATAGCTTTAGTTATTCATTTTTTTACCATTTCTTTATTTTTACCTTTTAATTTTATTTTTAAAATTTTTATTTCATTTTTTTTTATTTTTTATTTCATTTTTAAATTTAATTTTTATGTATTTATATTTTATTATTTTATTTTTCCAGCTGTGGTTCAGTTTCATTTTGTTGTTGTTTTGTTTTTAGTTTTTCTAATATATTTTTTACTTTTTATTTTTTAAATTTTATTTTATTTTCTATTCTTTGTTACTGCTTTGCTCCTTTTTGTTTGTTGTCATTTTTTCCATGCCATGCTACATGGAGGATCTTGGTTCCCAGGCCAGGAGTTGAACCTGAACTCCAGTGATCGGAGTACTGAGTCTGAGCCATTGGATTAAAGAGAACCTCAGGCTCCAGAATATATTAATTATTGTGGGTTCCCCCAGAAAATAGATCTTCATTTCTATATCAAGAACTGGCTACATCCAACTGCCTTCAAATTCCAGTGCAGGACACCTTAGGTCAAACAACAAGGAAAACAGGAACACAGCCAATGTATTGAAAAATGAGACAAAGAACAGATATGTTACAGACAAAGGAGGAAGGTAAAAACCTACAAGACCAAATAAATGAAGAGACAATGGGCAACTTACTAGAAAAAGAATTCAAAGTAATGATAGTAAAGATCATTCAAAAGTTCAGAAATTGAATGGAGGTACAACTTGAGAAAATAAATATTTAACAAGGACCTGGGACCAGGCAAACAGATGAACAACACACTAAGAGAAAATCAATAGCAGAATAACTGAGGCAAAAGAATGAATAAGTGAGCTGGAAGACAGAAGGGTAGACATAACTGCCAAGAGCAAGATTAAGAAAAAAGAATAAAAATGAATGAAGACAGTGTCAGACCTGTGGGACAACATTAAACAAACCAACATTTGAATTACAGGGGTCACAGAAGAAGAGATTAAAAGGCAGAGGAACATAAGATGAAGTAGCAAGACTACACAGAAGAACTATTAATATATTAAAAAGATCTTAATGGCATGGATAACCATGATGGTGTGGTCACTCACTTAGAGCCGGATGTCTTGGAGTGTGAAGTCAAGTGGGCCTTAAGAAACATTACTATGAACAAAGATATTAGAGGTAACAGAATTTCAACTGAGAGCTTTTAAACCCTGAAAGATGATGACGTTAAAGTGCTGCACTCAGTATGTCAGCAAATTTAAAAAAATCAGCAGTGACCACAGGACTGGAAAAGGCCAGTTTTCATTCCAATTCCAAAGGACAATAACAAAAACTGTTCAAACTACCATACAATTGTGTTCATTTCAGAAATTAGAAAGGTTATGCTCAAAATCTTTCAATCTAGACTTTAACAGTATGTGAAACAAGAAATTTCAGATGTACAAGCTGGCTTTAGAAAAGACAGAGGAACCAGAGATCAAATTGCCAACTATTATTGGATAATGGAGAAAGCAAGGGAGTTCCAGAAAAAAGAAAAAGAAAAAAAAATATTTCTACTTCATTGATTTTACTCAAGCATTTGACTGTGTGGATCACAATGAACAGGAGAAAATTCTTGAAGAGATGGAAATACCAGGTCACCTTACCTTCCTCCTGAGAAACCTGTACCCAGGTCAAGAAGCAACAATTAGGACTGGACATGGAACAATGGATTGTTTCAAAATTGAGAAAGGAGTGCAAAAATATTGTATATTGTCAGCCTGCTTATTTAACTTAGATGCAGAATACATCATGTGAAATGCCTGACTGGATGAATCACGTTTGAATCAATATTGTCAAGAGAAATATCAGCAACCTCAGATATGCAGGTGATACCACTCTAGTGGCAGAAACTAGGAAGCAAAGAGACTCTTCATGAGGAAGAAGAAGGAGAGTAAAAATGCTGGCCTGAAACTCAACATTCAAAAAACGAAGATCATGACACCTGGGCCCATCATTTCATGACAAATAGGAGGGGGAGAGGTGAAAGCCGTGACAGATTTTATTTTCTTGGGCTCAAAAATCATTGCACATTGTGATTTTTCTTCCTTCTGTAAAAGGAAAGTTATGATAAATCTAGACAGCATATTAAAAAGAAGAGACATCACTTTGACATGAAAGTTACATATTGTCAAACCTATGGTTTTTCCAGTAGTCATGTACAGATGTGAAAGTTGGATTGTAAAGAAGGATAAGCTCTAAAGACTTGATGCTTTTAAATTGTAGTGTTGAAGACTCTTGAGAGTCCCTTGGACTGCAAGGAGATCAAACCAGTCAATACTAAAGGAAATCAACCCTGAATATTCACATGCTAAAGGAACTTCTCTAGTGGGTAACCACAAGAGATGAAACAAATCTACAAAAGCAAATCCAAAACAGTTAAGAAAATGGTAACTGAAACATAAATAATGATAAATACTTTAAGTGTAAATGGGTCAAACACTACAACCAAACAACAAAGACTGGATGAATGGATGCAACAAGAAGGCCCATATATGTGCTGTCTACATGACACACATTTCAGACCTAGGAACATGTAAAGAGTGAAAAAGAGGTGTTGAAAAAAAGATATACCATGCAAATAGAAATCAAGAGAAAACTGAAATAGTCATAGTCATATCAGATGTAATAGACTTTTAAAGAAAGACTATTATAAGAGACTTATAAGGAAGGATAGTACATAATGATCAAGGGATCAATCCAAGAAGAAGATGCAACAACTTTAAATATTTATGCATGCAACATAGGAGCACAACAATACATAAAGCAAGTGTTAGGAGCCATAATAAGAGAAAATGGAGAGTAACATGATAATGGTGAGAAATTATAACACCCCATACATCAATAGACAGATCATCCAGACAGAAAGTTAATAAGAAAACACAAGCTTTAAATGACACAATAGACTAGATAGACTTCAGTTCAGTTCAGTCATTCAGTCGTGTCTGACTCTTTGCAACCCCATGAATTGCAGCACACCAGGCCTCCCTGTCCAACACAAAATTCCGGCGTCTACTCAAACTCATGTACATCGAGTCGGTGATGCCATCCAGCCATCTCATTCCCTGTCATCCCCTTCTCCTCCTGTCCCCAATCCCTCCCAGCATCAGGGTCTTTTCCAATGAGTTGACACTTTGCATGAGGTGGCCAAAGTACTGGAGTTTCAGCTTCAATATCAGTCCTTCCAATGATGAACACCCAGGACTGAGCTCCTTTAGGATGGACTGGTTGAATCTCCTTGCAGTCCAAGGGACTCTCTAGAGTCTTCTTCAACACCACAGTTCAAAAGCATCAATTTTTCGGCACTCATCTTTCTTTACAGTCCAACTCTCACATCCATACATGACCACTGGAAAAACCATGGCCTTTACTAGACGGACCTTTGTTGGCAAAGTAATGTCTCTGCTTTTTAATATGCTGTCTAGGTTGGTCATAACTTTCCTTCCAAGGAGTAAGCGTCTTTTAATTTCATGGCTGTGTTCACCATCTGCAGTGATTTTGGAGCCGGAAAAAAAAAAAAATAATAAAGTTTGACACTGTTTCCACTGTTTCCCAGTTATTTCCCATGAAGTGTTGAGATTGGATGCTATGATCTTAGTTTTCTGAATGTGGAGCTCTAAGCCAACTTTTTCACTCTCCTCTTTCACTTTCATCAAGAGGTTTTTTAGTTCCTCTTCACTTTCTGCATAAGGGTGGTGTCATCTGCATATCTGAGGTTATTGATATTTCTCCTGGCAATCTTGATTCCAGCTTGTGCTTCTTACAGCCCAGCATTTCTTATGATGTACTCTGCATATAAGTTAAATAAGCAGGGTGACAATATACAGCCTTGACATACTCCTTTTCCTATTTGGAACCAGTCTGTTGGTCCATGTCCAGTTCTAACTGTTGCTTCCTGACCTGCATACAGGTTTCTCAGGAGGCAGGTCAGGTAGTCTTGTATTCCCATCTCTTTCAGAATTTTCCACAGTTTATTGTGATCCACACAGTCAAAGGCTTTGGCACAGTCAATAAAGCAGAAGTAGATGTTTTTCTGCAATTCTCTTGATTTTTCAATGATCCAGCAGATATTGGCAATTTGATCTCTGGTTCCTCTGCCTTTTCTAAAACCAGCTTGAACATCTGGAAGTTCATGGTACACGTATTCCTGAAGCCTGGCTTGGAGAATTTTGAGCATTACTTTACTAGTGAGTGAGATGAGTGCAATTGTGCGGTAGTTTGAGCATTCTTTGGGATGGCCTTTCTTAGGGATTGAAATGAAAACGGAACTTTTCCAGTCCTGTGGCCACTTCTGAGTTTTCCAAATTTGCTGGCATATTGAGTGCTGCACTTTCACAGCTTCATCTTTCAGGATTTGAAATAGCTCAACTGGAAGTCCATCACATCCACTAGCTTTGTTCATAGTGATGCTTTCTAAGGCCCGCTTGACTTCACATTCCAGGATGTCTGGCTCTAGGTGAGTGATCATACCATCGTCATTAGCTGGGTCATGAAGATCTTTTTTGTACCGTTCTTCTGTGTCTTCTTGCCACCTCTTCTTAATATCTTCTGCTTCTGTTAGGTCCATACCATTTCTGTCCTTTATTGTGCCCATTTTTGCATGAAAAGTTCCCTTGGTATCTATAATTTTCTTCAAAAGATCTCTAGTCTTTCCCATTCTGTTGTTTTCCTCTATTTCTTGGCATTGATCGCTGAGGAAGGCTTTTTTTACCTATCCTTGCTATTCTTTGGTACTCTGCATTCAAATGGGCATATCTTTCCTTTTCTCCTTTGCTTTTCCTTTCTCTTCTTTTCACCGCTATTTGCAAGGCCTCCTCACACAGACAGTTTGGTTTTTGCATTTCTTTTCCATGGGGATGGTCTTAATCCCTGTCTCTTGTATAATGTCACGAACCTCCATTCATAGTTCATCAGGCACTCTGTCTATCAGATCTAGTCCATTAAATCTATTTCTCACTTCCACTGTATAATCATAAGAGATTTGATTTAGGTCATACCTGAATGGTCTAGTGGTTTTCTCCACTTTCTTCAATTTCAGTCTAAATTTGGCAATAAGGAGTTCATAATCTGAGCCACAGTCAGCTCCCGGTCTTGTTTTCAGTGCAGAAGTGTGGCGGCTGCGAAGACACACAAGCGTGGCCAAGAGGAGCTACCCCATGCCTGAAGTCAGGGGCCACGGCTGAGAGGAGCTACCCCACACCCGAGGTCAGGGGCGGTGGCCGAGAGGAGCTACCCCACGTCCAAGGAGTGGCAGCTGCACGGGCGCAGGAGAGCCAAGAGGAGCTATTCCACATTCAAGATCAGGAGGGGTGGCCGTGAGGAAATACCCCTCGTCCAAGGTAAGGAGCAGCGCCTGCTCTTTGCTGGAGCAGCCATGAAGAGATACCCCACGTCCAAGGTAAGAGAAACCCAAGTAAGACGATACGTGTTGCAAGAGGGCATCAGAGGGCAGACACACTGAAACTATAATCACGGAAAACTGGCAAATCTGATCACACGGACCACAGCTTTGTCTAACTCGATGAAACTAAGCCATGCTGTGTGGGGCCACCCAAGACAGAGGGGTCATGGTAGAGGGGTCTGACAGAATGTGGTCCACTGGAGAAGGGAATGGCAAACCACTTCAGGATTCTTGCCTTGAGAACCCCATAAACAGTACGAAAAGGCAAAAAGATAGGACACTGAAATAGGAACTCCCCAGGTTGGTAGGTGCCCAATATGCTACTGGAGATCAGTGGAGATATAACTCCAAAAAGAGTGAAGGGATGGAGCCAAAGCAAAAACAATACCCAGTTGTGGATGTGACTGGTGATAGAGGCAAGGTCCAATGATGTAAAGAGCAATATTGCATAGGAACCTGGAATGTTGGGTCCATGAATCAAGGCAAATTGGCAGTGGTCAAACAGGAGATGGCAAGAGTGAACATCGACATTCTAGGAATCAGTGAACTAAGATGGACTGGAATAAGTGAATTTAACTCAGATGACCATTATATCTACTACTGTGGGCAGGAATCCCTTAGAAGAAATGGAGTAGCCATCATGGTCAACAAAAGAGTCTGAAATGCAGTACTTGGATGAAATCTCAAAAATTACAGAATGTTCTCTGTTTGTTTCCAAGGCAAACCATTCAATATCACGGTGATCGAAGCCTATGCTCCAACCAGTAATGCTGAAGAAGCTGAAGTTGAGTGGTTCTACGAAGACCTACAAGACCTTTTAGAACTAACACCCAAAAAAGATGTCCTTTTCATTTTAGGGGGCTGGAATGCAAAAAAGTAGGTAGTCAGGAAACACCTGGAGTAACCGGCACATTTGGCCTTGGAGTGCAGAATGAAGCAGGGCAAAGGCTAATAGTTTTGTCAATAAAATTCACTGGTCATTTATCTTACTAATACAAAATTATACACAGTAGTTTTTTTTTTTTTTGTTGTTATTTTTTAAACAATAGCAATAATAGGGAGATCCGTGGTAAGTCATGAGGGTGGTGTTTATTATGGCACTTTCTTTTCACAGGGGCAAATTCTTCATGCTTAAATAGGAGTTTTTAAAGTTATTTTGAAAACCCCCTGAAGCATAGATTCTCATAAGGATATTGTGCTTTAAATATTGCTAAAATATCTTATAGAATGTTGTATTGTTTGAGGTTAACTTTATAGAGAGGTCTGGAAATTGAAGGAAATTAAAATACTAACAAAACTAAAAATTACACAGATCCTTGAAAAGGTAGAAATAAAGAGGAAATGTCAGTAAGAAATTTCAACTTAATTTTACTTGTATTTTAATGAAAATTATTCTATGTATATACAATGCTTAGTTAAAAAAAAAAAAAAAAAACATGGAAAAACTTAGAAATCTGTTGCTTGTTTAGTGGTTAGAGTGACCACATGGTTTTCTGTTCCTTTTTGGGATCGCTAAAAAAGAAACCTTGTAGAAAGTTATTATTTAACCAGCCATTTTATTGACTACTCTTTTGATATTGTTGAGAAAAGCTCACTCAGTCATCCCTTATGCTTTTACAAGTAGATTTTCTCCACTAATAGTACTGGAAATGCAGAAAGTGGAGGGAAGAGTTAGCCTTCCAAATATCTATTTCTTTAAGTGTTATTTAAAATCCTGATGAGATGGATGGGGAATACGTGTAAATCTATTGCTGGTTCGTGTCAATGTATGACAAAACCCACTGAAAAAATAAATAAATTAATTAATTAAAAAAAAATAAAATCCTGATGAGATGTTTATTTTTTATATATAGAATTTCCAGCATATTGCAGATTCTCCTATACTGTCTGCAAAATAGATATTTCAAATCTGATAAAATATCAGTGGACTGAAATTTAATGAGAAGCAGCTGGATTTCAAGAAATGGCTCTGAAAACAAGGGTTAAGTCAATTTGACTGACTATGGTTTTGTTTATTTGTATCCATGTCTTGTTAGGATAACCTATAAATGTTTTATTCAGGAGATCATTATTTGAAGATCAAGATAGGCCCTCTTGATCCAGGCTGGTGATCTGGCAAAGGGAGACCTTATTTACAAGTCTAGATGAGGCCATGAAGATGTTTTCCTGCAAATCCATTGCTACTACTGGAGGAAAACAATTCAAAGCACATGTCATACTTTGGGTGGGCTAGTGTGTCAGCTTTGTGTGCAATGTCAGCATGTCATGATTCTAAACTATAAAATATGCCTGTAAAGATAATTGCCAGTGAAAATCATAGCACATGGCATATGTGTATTTCTCATTTATAATAAATAATAGCTAACCTTTCCAGAACACTTTCTATATGCATGCTCTTATGCGAAGTATCTTAACACATATAGTTATAATTTAAAAGTCTAAACCATATAAAGCAGATACTCATATGTCACCATTTTGTAGATAAGGAAACCTGAGACTCAGAGAGATTAAATAAATTGTCTAAGATTCTTGCTTTTATGAATGGTGAGGCTAGTATTTCTATCAAGTAATGAGAATTTAGAACTCAGGTATTTAATCACTATACCAGATCAACGAGAGATATTCCAACTGTAATATATCTAATAATCTATAATTTATTATTATTATAAATCTGACATTAACACAGATTTTCCTCATCCAATTTTCCATGCTTTCATATTCAAGTTGCTAGACTAAGTAACATTTATGTACTTCAGTTTCCTCATCTGAAACTGGCCTAATGGGGTTGTTTCAATTATTAAAAGAAATAACAAGGTTTGTGTCAAGTTATATGATATGAGCCAGATAATAAGATATGCCCCTGATAAAAATATCAATGCATTTCATCTCTTTAAAGTAATAATTAAGATTATAATAGTGACAGTTCTTGGCATTTACTCATGGATTACAGTGAATCCATCATTGAATCAAACACTTTTCATTGCTTAAGTCTTACAATCCTCATGAAAATATGAGTCAAATACTATTACTATTTCCATTTTACTTATGAGGCCACTGAGAGTGAAATTAAATAAAATTCTGAATATTGCACAGCTGGCAAATTATACATCCACAATAGGTATCCAGGCAGTCTGGTACATTTTTATTTTCTGGCAATCACTTTTATCCAATGATGGGGTAAGGCTGACTAGTAACTATGTCCTTACTGGCCTCTGTCTAAATACTCTGCTATTTGCAGCATTACATTTTATCTACTCCTTTCTTAAGGGATGGTAAAAGAACATTACCTGTTGAAGGAATAGTGAGGAGACCAGTATGGGTAGACCATAGTGAGCAGTGGTGGGAGTGGTAGGAACAAAGCAGGAGAATGGACTAAAGGGGAAGAGGATGAAAACAGGGAGAGTTGTTAGGACTTTAGGCAGCTAAAACAGTAATTACTTCCTTTATTTCCTTTATGTGAAAATGATTGCATAGCTTTTATGCCTCTTAAAATTTCCCTATATCTAAATGAAAAGAATTGATAAAGTTTCCAACTATCCAGTAAAGCCAATGACTTTCATACTGTATGGGAGAAATTGTTTTTCAAATGCATAATGGAAGTAGTTGATTTTTTTTCAGAATCACATGCTTTACCTTCAGTATTATTAATTTTCTAGGATATCATCACTTGAACTAGAAAAATAGTTGTTAGATTATGCTCCTTTTCAGTCTCCACAACATAACTTCAAGCAGTATTTAAGGCCCAAGAAAAAGGTTATTAATGAATAACTGACCTGTGTTTCAATTAGCAAAGAAACTTACCATGGAATTTTGCCATCAATAAATGAACCACTGATGTACTTACTGTTATTGCCTGTGATATACTTTTTTTTATCCATCAATTACTGTGGGGTATGGGGGAAATATATTTAACTTCTCTCTTTCAATGCTTTCAAATGTTAAGCATCTATCTCCTAGTCATTTGCTTGTTTTATAAAAGGAATGAATAAGTTACTGCATGTACAGTGCTTACAACAGTGCCTGGTACTTAGTAAACACTCAACAAGTCCTCCTTTATCAGGTATTCTTGTGCTTAGCATTTTTATTAATGAATGATAATTCTGTTTATTTTAAATAACTACTTATTAAGCACCTCTTATGTGGTAAACAGTTGATATGCATTGGAGGTAATGAAAAAAATGTGTCACTTGCTCATTTTTTAACAAGGACTCATGGATAATGGGGCTTCCCTGGTGGCTCAGCTGGTAAAGAATATGCCTGAAATGAGGGAGACCTAGGTTTGATCCCTGGGTTAGGAAGATCCCCTGGAGGAGGGAACAGCTACCCACTCCAGTGTTCTGGCCTGAAGAACTCCATGGACTGTCCATGGGGTCACAGAGTCAGACATGACTAAGCGAGTTTCACTTTCACTTTCATGGATAATGATGGATATGAACATGTAAACTATATATTCTAAAAGTGGTGAATACTAGTGATGCATATATAAATTACAGAATATAAAATAACCCTGAATTATGAATCCCATCCTATGGCTGGTGTGTTTTAGAGATAAGCAAGTCCTATCAGAGTCTGATTCCTCAATTTTTCAAAGAAGAATCATGCGTCCTCAAAAATCTGTTGAGGTGCCAAGTGGCAGAGAAGCATCTTCGTTTCTTAATGCCAACAATCTGTGCAGTCCCATCATCATATTTATTAAATAGTACATTGTCATAGAGTCTTGCACATTTTAAAAGGGTATTTTGATTTGTTCCATGACTCACAGCTGTGTAACATCAGCACAACCACTAATGGGTAACTCCCCAAATGGATGAACAGAATGTATTATTAACATAGAAAAACAGCTCAGCATGTATGCCACGACTCCATCTTCCAACATCTTTTGTTCTTTTGAAAGTTTCAATATGCACTTGAAAGTTCTTTTTTCTCCTGTCAGAAAAAATAAATAAATCAAAAAGGATGTTCTTCACTGCAAATTTAAGAGAGAATAAAATAGTAAATGACAGGATGAATATTTGTTAGGTATATTTTGACCAAGGGTACAAGACATTCAGCCTTAATATCAATAAGGCTAAACCAAAAGATGATACATAAGCATATAAGGCAGAAATCTGTGAGTGAGTACATTTCCTTCCTTTGCATATATGTAGCTCTCCTTTTCAAAAGGAAGACATCTTATTGGTTGAGAATTAGGTAGACTCACTGTTATGTTCTAGTCAATTTAGCCATAAAATGTCACAGTGTAATTTTGTATAATAGAATAAAATGTTATGGGATCACGTGACTATAAGTGCTATGATTCAGAATAAATTTATTCCCAGGCTAAAAGTATTATGTGTATATTTTTATACCAAACATATAATGATAAATAATAAAATACAGGTTTAATTTAGAAAATGGGTATGATATTTTATATGCTTAAAATAATTTTAGTATAAAGAAATTCTGTGGAAAATTTAAATTACATAGAGAATAAAATTTCTAGCATGACAGAGTGAGGACCTTTGTAAAAGAACTCCTATATGAAACTAGCTAAAAACCTTGACACATTTTGTCAAAATCAACTTTTGTAGAACTTATGTAAATAAGCAAAGGCTTTCAAAAAATTGAGAGGTATTTGTTCAGGGAAAACGTTGCTGAATCTTGGTAACAAAATAGGATTTGTGATGTATTAACTTGGTCTACATTTATTCTCCTCTTCTCAGTTCCACAGTAGCATTGAAAATCAACAAGCTAGGAAATATGGTAGATGTTAAAATCAGTCTGTGGTCACTATAGGAAGCAGAGCAGGTTTGCAGCTCCTTAAAATGCCCTATAATGAGAGTTTTATCACCATTTGAACTGTCTTCAAGCTCCTTGGGAAAACCCCTATATTTGGATTGCTTTTGTATTCACTTAACCTATACCTAACTCCACAGAAAAAGCTGTATCCCCATAGTGTTTGTCAAAACCAATCAGTAGCAATTGTTTAATATTACATATGCCTGAAGCTATGATACTTGTTGGAGTTAACAAGTGCTTGTCAAAAAGTTAAAAAGTCTAGGAAACAAAATGTCCAGAGAGGGATGTGAAAAGCTCTAGAGAGCCAGAAGGTCACACACATTTGCAGGGCTACATGTAGTCCCAGGTAAGAAGTATCTGTTCAGTTGTTATCTGACCAATGAGTTAATTGTTCCAAAGATGGAGAAGCTCTATACAGTCAGCAAAAACAAGACCAGGAACTGATTGTGGCTCAGATCATGAACTCCTTATTACTAAAAACAGACTTAAATTGAAGAAAGTAGGAAAAAGCACTAAACCATTCAGGTATGACCTAAGTCAAATCCCTTATGATTATACAGCAGAAGTGACAAACAGATCAAGAGATAGATCTGATAGACAGGGTGCCTGAAGAACTAAGGATGGAAGTTCGTGACATTGTACAGGAGGCAGGAACCAAGATCATCCCCACGAAAAAGAAATGCAAAAAGGCAAAATGGTTATCTGAGGAGGCCTTACAAATAGCTGAGAAGAGAAGAGAAGCAAAAGGCAAAGGAGAAAAGGAAAGATATACCCATTTGAATACAGAGTTCCAAAGAACAGCAAGGAGAGAGAAGAAAGCCTTCCTCAGTGATCAATGCAAAGAAATAGAGGAAAACGATAGAATGGAAAAGACTGGAGATCTCTTCGAGAAAACTAGGGATACCAAGGGATCATTTTATGCAAAGATGGGCACAATAAAGGACAGAACTGATATGGACCTAACAGAAGCAGCATATATTAAGAAGAGATGGCAAGAATACACAGAAAAACTATACAAAAAAAGATCTTAATGACCCAGATAATCACGATGGTGTGATCACTTACCTAGAGCCAGACATCCTGGAATGAGAAGTCAAATCGGCCTTAGAAAGCATCACTATGAACAAAGCTAGTGGAGATGATGGAATTCCAGTTGAGCTATTTCAAATCCTAAAGAATGATGTTGTTAATGTGCTGCACTCAATATACCACAGAATTTGGAAAACTCAGCAATGGCCACAGGATTGGAAAATGTCCGTTTTCATTCCAATCCCAAAGAAAGGCAATACCAAAGAATGCTCAAACTATCACACAATAGCACTAATCTCACACTCTAGCAAAGTAATGCTCAAAATTTCTCCAAGACAAGCTTCAAAAGTACGTGAAACATGAACTTCCAGATGTTCAAGTTGGATTTAGAAAAGGCAGAGGAACCAAAGATCAAATTTCCAACATTCATTGGATCGTTGAAAAAGCAAGAGAGTCCCAGAAATACATCTATTTCTGCTTAGTTGACTATGCTAAAGACTTTGTGTGGATCACAACAAACTGTGGAAAATTCTTTAAGAGATGGAAATACCAGACCACCTGGCCTGTCTCCTGAGAAATCTACATGCAGATCAAGAAGCAACAGTTAGAACTGGACATTGAACAACAAAGTGGTTCCAAATAGGGAAAGGAGTATGTCAAGGCTGCGAATTGTCACACTGCTCCTTTAACTTATATGCAGAATACATCATGAGAAACATTGGGCTGGATGAAGCACAAGATGGAATCAAGATTGCTGGGAGAAATACCAATAAACTTAGATATGCAGATGACACCACCCTTATGGCAGAAAGTGAAGAAGAACTAAAGAGCCTCTTGATGGAAGTGAAAGAGGAGAAAGAGTGGAAAAGTTGGCTTAAATCTCAATATTCTGAAAACTAAGATCACGACATCTGGTCTCATCACTTCATGGCAAATAGATGGGGAAACAGTGAGAGATTTCTTTCTTTCTTTTTTTTTTTTTTTTAGGCTCCAAAATCACTGCAGATTGTGAATGCAGCCATGAAATTAAAAGATGCTCGCTCCTTGGAAGAAAAGCTATGACCAACCTACACAGCATATTAAAATGCAGAGACATTACTTTGCCAACAAATATCCATCTAGTCAAATCTATGTTTTTTTTCAGTAGTCATGTATGGATTTAAGAGTTGGACCATAAAGAAAGCTGAGTGCCAAAGAACTGATGTTTTTGAACTGTGGTGTTGGAGAAGACTCTTGAGACTCCCTTGCACTGCAAGGAGATTAAAGTTGTCAATCTTAAAGGAAATCAGTCCTGAATATTCATGAGAAGGACTGATGGTGAAGCTGAAACTCCAATACTTTGACCACCTGATGTGAAGAACTGACTCATTGGAAAAGACCCTGATGCTGGGAAAGATTGAATACAAGAGGAGAAGGTGATGACAGATGATGAGATGGTTGGATGGCATCACCACTCAATGGACATGAGTTTGAGTAAACTCCAGGAGTTGGTGATGGACATGGAAGCCTGGTGTGCTGCAGTTCATTGTATCCCAAAGATTTGGACACTTCTGGGCAACTGAACTCAACTGAATAAGTTAAACAAGCAGTGAGAGTGTAACTGGTAGGAAGGCTAGAGCTCCCCAAGCGACAGGAGGATATCAACTTCAAGTGGCAGATTTCTTTTTCCCCTTCTCTGTTGATGAAGTAGGTTCTGCCAAATACTAACCATTATTTATTTTCTCAAACCTTGTGCTGATAATGGCTCAACAAACCAGTATTCATATCAACTGTTTTATGGCTGGGGATGACACCCCTTGTGCCTACCTCAAAAGTGTATATTGTGGGAAAGGGGTCTGGTGAAACTCCCTCAAGCCTTGAGGTGTCTCTTATCTGATTAGAAGCTCACTGACAAACATAAAATGCCTTGCTAAAAGCTAACAAGCAGGCATTCTTTCTGTCCCCTTCTGCTGTCTGTGTCAGAAGATTCCCCTATCTCTCTTATACTATAATGAAACTTTGCTACACAAAAAGTTCCACAGTCAAGCCTCATCTCTGATCCTAGATGCAAATCCTCTCCTCTAGAGGTCATGAACCCTGGCGTAACACACAGCTCGCAGCAGCAACCTTTCATCTTGGGGGCTCATCTGGGATCTTCAAGACAAGATAAGGACATTTGGCACTCTAGTTCTTTGCTTCCTAGTAAACACATTTTCTGCTGTACTTTACTAACTATATGGTGTGTCTCTGTGTGTGAAGACAGTACTAAAGAGGCACGGAATTGGCCATGACGTGAGTGTTGAGCCTTGCTTTGCAGTTTCGTGGTGCCTTGTAATGACTGAAGCAGCCCCAAGGGGAGCCTTGTAGGGGGTTTGTACAGACCTGCCAATGCCAGGAGGCACACAACATCCCTGTGGACCAAACTTTCCTTTCTCAGTCACCGTTTCCTGGTCTCTTTGACCATTTTGTAACTCTCTGAGGAATTAGAACTACTAACGAAACCTGTCAGATCACAGACTTTCAGGGACTTGTGATTTATTGTTGGTTGTTTTATCGCACACTGCAGACGAGAGCATGTTTGGTAGCTAGGTGGAGCTCTAGCTCCAAGAAAGTCTCTCAGGGTAAAAGTCGCTTCCTTAGCTGCCTGCCTCAGGGGCTAATGACCTGAAATTGAGTCTTTATCAAGGCTATGCCTCCGATCTATGTCAATAGGGAATAGGAGCACTGCTGGTGGTCAGGAGGTTTTTGAGAACACAAATTGGGAATCCCAGGATCTGGTCAGATTGGAATTGCAATGGCCTTCTCCCGTTGGTAACACTAACTGTGAGTGGACCAGAGGAGTCTCTCTGGTGGCTTTGGAAGAATTGGCCCTAATAGCTTGAGGACAAAAATCACTGGCCAGTGGTCATGAAGGCCGGTGTAACACATGGCTCACAGTTGCAACCTTTCAGCAGATACTTCAGTGGACACACACAATAAAGAATATAGACTTTATAGAAGTTTTCCCTAAAAGTCACTAAACAAACAACGGCAATAACTAAGAATCAAAATCAGCAATTATAAGAAGTCGTGGGGGAAATTATGATTTCCATAGTTGCCACATTATTTTGCCACATAATATTTAAAATATCCAGTTTTTATGAAAAAAATTGAATTATATGCAAAGAAACAGGAGATTAAAGCCCATTTTCAGGGTGAAAATAGGCACTTTCTTTTAGGAAGTCCAGATTTTTAATTGACTAAAGACTTTATCTATTATAATAAAAATTTAAAAGAAAACATGCTCATTAAAATAAAGTATAATAATGACATCACACAGAATAGAAAAGAATCAATGCAGAGAAAGAACTTCCTTTTACAAAGAACCAAAAAATCTCTGCTGTTGAAAAGTACAATTAACTGAAATGAAAAATGTATGATATAGCCCCAAGAGCAAATTTGAAATGGCTACAATAAGAACCATCAGACTTGAAGATAAGTCAATGAAGTTTTTCTAATTTGAGAAACAAAAAGAAAAAGGAATGAAAAAGAGTTAACAAAAAAAGAACATATTTGCAAACCACTATCAGATAAACAGTAATATCCAAAACATAAAAATAACTCTTACAACTCAATAACCTAAAAATCAACAATCCAATTAAAAATGGGCAGAGAATAACTAATAAAAATAAATGAAAAAAAAATAAGATATTCAAATGGGAAAAAAATGGGCAGAGAAAAGAAATACACATTTTTCCAAATAAGACACCCAAGTGACCAATAGGTGCTCAATAAAATTAATCTTCAGGTAAATTGAAATGGTGATTGTAGCCATGAAATTAAAAGACGCTTACTCCTTGGAAGGAAAGTTATGAGCAACCTAGACAGCATATTAAAAAGCAGAGACATTACTTTGCCAACAAAGGTCCGCCTAGTCAAGGCTATGGTTTTTCCAGTGGTCATGTATGGATGTGAGAGTTGGACTATAAAGAAAGCTGAGCACAGAAGAATTGATGCTTTTGAACTGTGGTGTTGGAGAAGAGTCTTGAGAGTCCCTTGCACTGCAAGGAGATCCAACCAGCCCATCCTAAAGGAGATCATTCCTGGGTGTTCATTGGAAGGACTTATGTTGAAGCTGAAACTCCAATACTTTGGCCACCTGATGCAAAGAGCTGACTCATTGGAAAAGACCCTGATGCTGGGGAAGATTGGGGGCAGGAGGAGAAGGGGACGACAGAGGATGCAACTGTTGGCTGGCATCACCGATTCAATGGACATGGGTTTGGGTGGACTCCAGGAATTGGTGATGGATAGGGAGGCCTGGCATGCTGCGGTTCATGGGGTCGCAAAGAGTCGGACACGACTGAGCGACTGAACTGAACTGAACTGAACTTGCAATGAAAAGAATAATGATACATTTTTTCATTCTGTTCGAAGGATAAGAAATCAAGAGATGAGTGTTGATGAGGATGTGGAAATAAAACTTGTATATTATTGGTGGGATTGTAAGTTGGTTCAGCCGATATGGAGAAAAGTATTAAAGTTCTGGTAAAAAGTAAAAATAGAACTACTGTATGATTTATTAAACCCACTGATGAGTACATATCTTAAGTAAATAGAAAAAGAATATTAAAGACATATTTGCACTGCCGTGTTCATTGCAACAATATTCACAATAGCCTAGTCATGTAAACAAAAGAAATGTAAGAACATGAATGGAGAAAGAGGATATACATATACGTGTTGTTGCTGTTCAGTTGAAAATTCTTGTTCACCTCTTGGTGATCCCATGAACTAGCATACTAGGCTCCTCTGTCCTGCACTATCTTTGCAGTTTGCTCAAATTCATGTCCACAGAGTCTCCTCTGCAGCCCCACTTCTTTTGCCTTCAATCTTTCCCAGGATCAGTTTCCACACCCCTCTCCCCCAATGAGTTGGCTCTTCAAATCAGGTGCCCAAACTATTGGAGCTTCAGCTTCAGCAACAGTCTTTCCAATGAATATTCAGAATTGATTTCCTTTAGGATTGACTAGTTGGATCTCCTTGCAGTCCAAGGAACTCTCAAGAATGTTCTCCAACACCACAACTCAAAAGCATCAAATCTTTGGCACTCAGCCTTCTTTATGGTCCAACTCTCACATCTGTTCATGACTACTGGAAAAATCTAAGCTTTGACTACCCATGTCAGCAAAGTGAATTCTCTGCTTTTTAATACACAGTTTAGATTTGTCATAGCTTTCCTTCCAAGGAACAATCATCCATCCACAGTGATTTTGGAGCCCAAGAAAATAAAATTTGTCACTGCTTCCACTTTTTCCCTTTCTATTTACCATGAAGTAATAGGACCAGATGCTAAGATCTTTGTTATTTTTAAAATTAATTTATTTTTTAATTGAAGCATAATTGCTTTACATAATTTTGTTGTTTGCTGTCTAACCTCAGCATGAATCAACCATAGGTATACATATAGCCCTTCCCTCTTGAAACTCCCATCTCCCTCCCCATCCCATGCCTCTAGGTTGAGATACAGAGCCCCTGTTTGAGTTTCCTGAGACATACAGCAAATTCCCTTTGGCTATCTATTTTACATATTGTAATATAAGTTTCCATGTTTCTCTCTCCATACATCTCACCCTCTGCTCCCCTCTCCCCATGTCCATAAGTCTGTTCTCTGTCTGTTTCTCCATTGCTGACCTGAAAATAAATTCTTCAGTACCATCTTTATAGATTCCATATATATGCATTAGTATAGGATATTTATCTTTCTCTTTCCAACTTACTTCACTCTGTAAAATAGGCTCAAGGTTCATCCACCTCATTAGAACTGACTAAAATGCATTCCTTTTTATGGCTGAGTAATGTTCTATTGTGTATATGTACCACAACTTCTTTATCCATTCACCTTCTTCCATGTTCTAGCTATTGTAAATAGTGTTGCAAAGAACAAAGGGATGCATGTGTCTTTTCCATTTTGGTTTCTTCCAAGTATATGCCTAGGAGTGGGATTGCTGTGTCATATGGTGGTTTTATTCCTAGTTTTTTAAGGAATCTCCATATTGTCTTCCATAGTGGCTATAGCAATTTACATTCCCACCAACAGTGCAAGAGAGTTCCCTTTTCTCCACACCCTGTCCAGCATTTATTGCATTTTTTTATTTTAAATTTTTAATTGGAGGATAATTGCTTTACAATATTGTGTTAGTTTCTGCCATACATCAATGTGAATCAGCCATAGGTATACATATGAACCCCTCCTTGAAACTCCATCTCATCTCCCACCCTGTAATGCTGATCCCATTTGTGCTGTCAGTTTTCTTGCTGTCCGCACTGTTCACTGAACCCAAAGTAGGCAAGGTGCTAGGTAAGAGGCTGGAAGAAGACACAAGGAGCTGCAGGGACCATAGACATGCTTATTCTCTGCTTGCTGGCATGACGGCCATAACACAGCCTTTCTCCTGGCTGATGCAGCAGCTGTAGCAGCAGCCATAACATAACCATAAGATAGCCATAACGTAGGCATAGCATAACCTCATATAACATAAACATGGTGCCACTTCAATGTAGCCCCAGTGCAGCAGCAGCCAGGGCTTTCTAGGTGAAGTTCATACAGGTGTACCACACACAACCTGTGACCAAGGGAGTGCCTTGTGATGCACATACACAGTGCTATGAATGATCTCAGCTGTTACGTAGTCATTATTTACAAAACGTCGTGTGAGAGAACCTGAACATGCCATCTTGGCTAATTTTCTCTCTCCCCACACTCCACCCTTTTAGGATCTCTTGCCTCACCTTCAATGAACAGTTCATCTTCTGCGATATTCCCTTGGTGAGTAAAACTGACCCTTGGATAAATATCTTGTAACAGCAGTAGCTACAACAACAAATAGTTACATCCCCAATACATAGCAACACCCAGTGCTAGGTATCACTTGGAACTCCTGTTGCAGTCTTTGCCCTCATGGGGCTAGAAGAGCCACCCACTGAACATAGAATGACTTTATCCTCCATGACCAAGTCCAGTCCACAATCTGTCCTTGTGAAACTGTAAGAAAGCCTCCACAAGGGCAACTCCACTCCTGTGGAATTTTTATTAAGGACATGCCAAAACCCCCTACAGGCAATAGGCCCATCCCTTCAAGGAGGTGATTTTTATGGCATTCACAGCCCACCTACATGATTCCAAATGCTTTCACACTGTACTAAATCTGCAAGAGAATCAGAGGTTAGTAGCACATCATAGGACACAGCCTTTATACATTGTTCTATTAAATCTGTATCACTGAACACAGCCTTTACAGTATACTGTTCTAAACCTACCTCACAGGGCAGAAAGTACAGTACAGTGTTCTACATAGGACACAGCCTTTCAGTATGCTTTCACATCAATCAGCTCAAATTTGCATCCGTGTAACCTGTATGGGACCCCTGCCAGCTTGGGCCCCTTCAGAATCTTCACACTTTCAAAATGGGGTCTCGCATGCCCTCCATCTACTTCTCTCAATAAGGACCTGCAAAATCCCTCACAGGTGTCAGGCACACTCTTGCATCCCAGAGTTACAAAAGCCAAGCTGCCAAGGTTTCCCCTTGCATTTCCCAAAACCACTTACCCAAGTCAACCAACTCTGCCTGAGTATATGGTTGATATGTCATGAACTCAGTCACACCAGGGGCCCCTTGGGGATGCCCTCCCCCCGACCCGGGCCACAGGCTGCTCATACTTCACTTTCTGCTGTACAATGGGACTTGCTGCCAAATAGGGACTCACAGTCTCATAATGTTCATCATCACTGTCACTTACTGCCTTGCTATCAGAGATGCTGTGTTCTTTAGAGCCATGGGGTTCTTGCTCTAACACCAATATATGTTGCTCTAGTTCTTCCAAGCATCTCTGCACAATACACACTGGTGCAGCACCGCATAGGACACTATTCATATTTGTCTTATAGGCAGTCAGGAAAATTTACCACATGGTGCCAGTGACAATCTGTGCTGCCTTGTTCAGTAAATGGGAACTCACCACCTATAATGCTTTTTCAGTGCTAACCAGTGAACCATCCACCATCTTCCAGTCTTCCACCAGAGCCCACACCAGGAGTATCATGGCTACATGGTACCACATGCTATATGTTGGCCACTGGCCTTCTCCATCCAGTGGAGCCTCAGGCTCTTTTACTTGCTGGGTATCCTGGCGACTCTTCTGTGGAAGCTCAGTCTTTCCTACCTGCTGGGTATCCTGCCAACTATACCAATCGTATTGCTGATCCTGTTCATAATGCCAATTATCTTTTTGTTCACACTGTTCGCTGAACCCAGGGTAGGCAAGGCATGAGCTAAGAGGCTAGAAGAAGACCTGAAGAGCCATAGGAACTGCAGACATTCTTATTCTCTTCTGGCTGGCATGGCAGCCATAACACAATTTCTCTCCTGGCTGACACAGCAGCAATAGCAGCAGCCATAACATATAATATATGTTATATAGCCATAATGTATCCATAACATAGGCACAACATAATCTCATATAACATATACATGATGCCACTCCAAAGCAGCAGCAGCCAGGGCTTTCATGGTGAAGTTCATATGGGCATACCACACATAACCCATGACCAAGCGAGTACCTCATGATGCACATGAACAGTGCTATAAGTGACCTCAGCTCTTACATAAACCTTGTGACATGTATGTGCAGTGTTATAAATGATCTCAGCTGTTACATAGTCATTGCTTACAAAAAATTGAGTGAGAGAACCTGAATACACTACCTTGGCTTATTTGCTGTCTCCCCACACACCCCATTACACCCCTTAAGTAGTCACAGAGCACTGGGTTTGAGCTCCCCACATCATACAACAAATTCCCACTGGCTATCTATTTGACATAGGTAATGTATATATTTCAGTTTTTTTTTCTTTCAATCAGTCCCTCCCTCTTCTTCCCCCATGGTGCTCACAAGTCTATTTTCTATGTCTGCATCCACACTGCTGCCATGAAAATAAATTTGTCATTACCATCTTTCTAGATTTCATATATATTTGCTTTTCTGAATTCACTCTATAATAGGCTTCTTTTTTTTTTTTTATCCACCTCATTAGAACCGACTCAAATGCATTCTTTCATAGCTGAGTAATACAACATTTTGTATATGTGCCACAACTTCTTTATCCATTCATCTGTTGATGGACATCTAGGTTGCTTCCATGTGCCAGTTATTGTAAACAGTGCTGCAATGAAAATTGGGGTACATATGTTTTTTTTTTTTTCAATTATGATTTCCTCAGGGATTTTTGGGTCACAAGGTAGTTTTATTCATAGTTTTTAAACCAAACTTCAGACTCTTCTCCATAGTGGATGTATTGATTTACATCCCTTCCAACAGTGCAAGAGGGTTTCCTTTTCTCCACACCCACTCCAGCACTTATTGCTTGTAGATTTTTTTTGATGATGGCTGATACCTCATTGTAGTTTTGCTTTGTGTTTCTCTAATAATAAGTGATGTTGAGCATATATTAATGTGTTTATGGGCTATTTGCAGGTATTCTTTGGAGAAATGCTTGTTTACCTCTTCTGTCTACTTTTTGATTGGGTTGTTCATTTTTCTGGTATTGAGCTTTATGAGCTGCCTTTATAGTTTGGAGAGTAATTATTTGTCAGTTTTTTTTCATTTGCTATTATTTTCTCAGATTCTCAGGAGTGTCTTTTCACCTTATTTGGGTTTTATTTGTTGTGCAAAATATTTTAAGTTTAATTAAGTCTCACTTTCTTTGTTATTTTTATTTCCATTATTCTAAGAGGTGTGTCATAGAGGATCTTGCTGTGATTCATGTCAAGGAGTGTTTTCGTGTGTTATCTGCTAGGATCTTTATAGTTTCTGGCCTTAAATTTAAATCTTTAATCCATATTGAGCTTATTTTTGTGTATGATGTTAGGAGATGTTCTACTTTCATGCTTCTACATGTAGCTGTCCAGTTTTCCCACAACTTACTGAAGAAACTGTCTTTTCTGGGTTGTATGATCTTGCCTCCTTTTTCATAGATAAGGTATCCATGGGTGTGTGGGTTTATCTCTGGGCTTTTATCTTATTCCATTGGTCTACATTTCTTTTCTTTTTCTTTTTTTTATGCCAGTACCATACAGTCTTGATAACTGTAGCTTTGTAGTATAGTCTGAGGTCAGGAAGATCGATTCCTTGAGGACAATTTCTCTTTCTGAAGACTGTTTTGGCTATTAGGGGTCTTGTGGGCTTCCATCCAAACTGTGAAAATTTTTGTTCTAATTCTGTCAAAAATACCATTGGTAGTATGATAGGAATTGCACTGAATCTATAGATTGCTTTGGGTAATATAGCTATTTTCACAACAGTGATTTTTCCAATCCAAGGACATGATATATCTCTCCAGCTGTTTTTGTCATCTTTGCTTTCTTTCATCAGTGTCTTATAATTTTCTCCATACAAGTCTTTTGTCTCTTTAACTAGGTTTATTCCTAGATATTTTCTTTCTTTCTTTCTTTCTTTTTTTTTTTTTTTTTTTTTTGTTGCAATGGTGAATGGGATCACTTCCTTAATTTTTCTTTCTGATTTTTTGCTAGTATATAGAAAAGCAAATGCTTTCTGTGTATTAATTTTATATCCTGAGACTTTATTATATTCAATAATTATCTCTAGTAATTTTATAGTGGCATCTTCAGAGTTTTCTATGTATACTAGAACATAACCTACAACCAGTGACAACTTCACTTCTTCTTTTCCAATCTGGATTTCTTTTATTTCTTTCTCTTTTCAGATTGCTGTGGCTAGGACTTCTAAAACTATGTTAAATAATAGTGGCAAGAGTGGGCAGCTTGTCTTGTTTCTGTTCTTAGAGGAAATCCTTTCAGTTTTTCTCTGTTGAGAATAATTTTTGCTGTGAGTTTGCTGTACCTGACCTTTATTATATTGAGGTTGATGCTTCCACGCCTAGTTTTGGAAAATATTTATCACAAATGGGTGTTGAATTTTGCCAAAAGCTTTCTTTCCATCTTTTGAGATGATAATATGGTTTTTATCTTTTAATTTGTTAATATGGTGTATCACATAGTTTGATTTGCATATACTTAAAATCCTTGCATCCCAGGGATAAAATCCACTTGATCATGATTTATGATTCTTTTTATTTTGTGTACGTTGTTTGATTCTGTTTGCTAGAATTTTGTTGGGGATTTTTGCAATAAAATTCACCAGCAATATTGGCTTTAAATTTTCATTTTTGTGGTATCTTTGTCTGGTTTTGGTATTAGGGTGATGGAGATCTTATAGAATGAGTTCAGGAGTTTTCCTTCCTCTGAAATTTTCGAGATTGAGCAGTATGAATGTTAGCTCTTCTTTAACTTTTGGTAAAATTTGCCTGTGAAGCCATCTGGTCCTGGGCTTTTCTTGATGATTTTTTATTATAGTTTTAATTTTTGTGCTTGTGATTGATCTGCTCGAATTTTTTATTTATTCCTGGTTCAGTTTTGAAAGGTTATACTTTTCTAAGAACTTGTCCATTCCTTCAACGTTGTTCATTTTATTGGCAGGTAGCTGCTTGTGGTAGATTCTTATGATTCTTTGTATTTCTGCATTGTAACTTATTTTTCACTTCTAATTTTATTGATTGGAATATTCTCTTTTTTTTTTCTTGATGAGTCTAACTAATCATTTGTCAATTTTGTTTAACTTCCCAAACAGTCAGCTTTTAGTTTTATTGATCTTTGCTATTGTCTACTTTGTTTCTTTTTCAGTTATTTCTGCTCTGATGTTTATGACTACTTTCCTTCTACTAACTTTCAACATTTTTGTTATTTTTCTAATTGCTTTAGGCGTAAGGTTAGGTTATTTATTCTATGCTTTTCTTGTTTCCTGAGGTAGGCTTGTATTGTTATAAACCTTCTGATTAGCACTAATTTTATTGCATCCCATAGATTTTGAGTTGTTGATTATTCATCATCATTTGTTTCCAGGTATGTTTTGATTTCCTTTTGATTTCTGCTTTATTGATTATACCAAAGCCTTTGACTGTGTGGGTCACAATAAACTGTAGACAATTCTGAAAGAGATGGGCATACCAGGCCACCTGACCTACCTCTTGAGAAACCTGTATGCAGGTCAGGAAGCAACAGTTAGAACTGGACATGGAACAACAGACTGGTTCCGAATAGGAAAAGGAGTATGTCAAGGCTGTATATTGTCACCCTGCTTATTTAACTTATATGCAGAATACATCATGGGAAATGCTGGGCTGGAGGAAGCACAAGCTGGAATCAAGATTGTCAGGAGAAATATCCATAACCTGAGAAAAGCAGATGACACCACCCTTATGGCAGAAAGTGAAGAGGAACTAAAGAGCTTCTTGATGAAAGTGAAAGAGGAGAGTGGAAAAGTTGGCTTAAATCTCAACATTCAGAAAACTAAGATCATGGCATCTGGTCCCATCACTTCATGGCCAATGGATGGGGAAACAGTGGAAACAGTGGCTGACTTTATTTTTATTGTCTCCAAAATCACTGCAGATTGTGATTGCAGTCATGAAATTAAAAGATGCTTACTCCTTGGAAGGAAAGTTATGACCAACCTAGATAGCATATTAAAAAGTAGAGACATTACTTTGTCAACAAAGGTCCATCTAATCAAGGCTATGGTTTTTCCAGTGGTCATGTATGGATGTGAGAGTTGGACTGTGAAGAAAGCTGAGCACTGAAAAATTGATTCTTTTGAGCTGTGGCCATTCTAAAGGAGCTCAGTCCTTGGTGTTTACTGGTAGGACTGATGTTGAAGCTGAAACTCCAATACTTTGGCAACCTGATGCGAAGAGCTGACTCATTTGAAAAGACTCTGATGCTGGGAAAGATTGAGGGCAGGAGGAGAAGGGGATGACAGAGGATGAGATGGTTGGGTGGAATCACCGACTCAATGGGCATGGGTTTGGGTGGACTCTGTGAGTTGGTGATGGACAGGGAGGCCTGGCGTATTGCGGTTCATGGGGTTGCAAAGAGTCAGACACGACTGAGCGACTGAACTGAACTGATTTCTTCAGTGACACCCTTGTTATTTAGAAGCATATTTTTTAGCCTTCATGTGTTTGTGTTTTTTATAGTTTTATGCCTATAGCTGATATCTAATTGTATAGCGTTGTGGCTCAAAAAGATGACTGAAGTGATTTCATTCTTCTTCTTTTTTTTTTTTTAATTTAATGAGTCTTGATTTGTGGCCCAAGATGTGGTCATCCTGGAGAATGCCACATATGCACTTGAGAAAATAGTGAAATCTACTGTTTTTGTGTGAAATGCCCTGTAAATATCTATTAGATTCAGCTGGTCCAATATATTGCTTAAAGATAGTATTTCACTATTAATTTTCTGTCTGGATCATCCCACTATTATTATGTTACTGTTTATTTCCCCTTTAATGATTGTTACCATATGCTTTATGTATTGAAGAGCTCCTATACTGAGTACACATATATTTATAATTGTTATATCTCCTTAAATTTATCCCTTGATCATCATGTTATGTTCCTCTTTGAAAAGTACAATTAACTGAAATGAAAAATGCATGATATAGCGTCAAGAGCAAATTTGAAATGGCTATAGTAAGAACCATCAGACTTGAAGATAAGTCAATAAAGTTTTTTCTAATTTGAGAAACAAAAAGAAAAAGGAATGAAAAAGAGTTAACAAAAAAGAAAATATTTGCAAACCACTATCAGATAAACAGTTAATATCCAAAACATAAAAATAACTCTTACAACTCAATAACCTAAAAACCAACAATCCAATTAAAAATGGGCAGAGAAAATAAATACACATTTTTCCAAATAAGACACCCAAGTGACCAATAGGCGTGCAGTAAAATTAATCTTCAGGTAAATTGAAGTGGTGATTGTAGATTCCACACCCTCTCCAACATTTATTGTTTGTAGACATTTTGATGATGGCCATTTTCACTGGTATGAGGTGATATCTCATTGTGGTTTTGATTTTCATTTCTCTAATAATGAGTGATGTTGAGCATCTTTTCATGTGTTTGTGAGCCATCTGTATGTCTTCTTTGGAGAAATGTCTGTTTAAGTATTTTCCCCACTTTTTTATTGGGTTGTTTGTTTTTCTGGAATTGAGTTTTATGAGCTGCTGTATATTTTGGAAATTAATCCTTTGTCAGTTGCTTCATTTGCTAATATTTTCTCCCATTATGAGGCTTGACTTTTCACCTTGCTTAGTTTATTTGCTGTGCAAAAACTTTTAAGTTTAATTAGGTCCCACTTGCTTACTTTTGTTTTTATTTCCATTACTCTAGGAGGTGGGTCATAGAGGCTCTTGCTTTGATTTATGTCATAGAGTGTTCTGCCTATGTTTTCCTCTAAGAGTTATATAGTTTCTGTTCTTACATTTAGGTCTTTAATTCATTTTGAGTTTGTCTTTGTGTATGGTGTTAGGAAGTGTTCTAATTTCATTCTTTTACATGTAGCTGTCTGGTTTTCCCAGGACCATTTTTGAAGAGGCTGTCTTTTCACCATTGCATATTCTTGCCTCCTTTGTCAAAAATAAGGTACTCATAGGTGCATGGGATTATTTCTGGACTTTCTATTTTGTTCCATTGATCTATATTTCTGGTTTTGTGTCAGTATCATACTTTCTTGATGACTGTAGCTTTGTAGTATAATCTGAAGTTAGGAAGGTTGATTCCTCCGGCTCCATTCTTTTTTTTTTTTTTTTTTTTTCAAGACTGCTTTGTCTATTCGGGGTCTTTTGTATTTTCATATGAATTGTGAAATTTTTTGTTCTGGTTCTGTGAAAAACGCCATTGGTAATTTGATAAGGATCACATTGAATCTGTAGATTGCATTTGGTAGTATAGTCATTTTCACAATATTTATTCTTCCTACCCAGGAACATGGAATGGCTCTCCACCTGTTTATATCATCTTTGATTTCTTTCATTAATGTCTTATAATTTTCTGTGTACAGTTCTTTTGTCTCCTTAGGTAAGTTTATTATTAGATGTTTTATTCTTTTTGTTGCAATTGTGAATGGGATTGATTCCTTAATTTCTCTATCTGATTTTCTAGTATATAGAAATTCTAGTATAAAGAAATGCAAGTGATTTCTGTGTATTGATTTTGTATTCTGCAACTTTACTAAATTCACTGATTACCTCTAGCAATTTTCTGATACTATCTTTAGGATATCACGTCATCTGCAAACAGTGAGAACTTAATTTCTTCTTTTCCAATCTGGGTTCCTTTAATTTCTTTTTCTTCTGATTGCTGCAGCTAAGACTTCCAGAACAGTGTTGAATAATAGTGGTGAAAGTGGACACCCTTATCTTGTTTTGATCTTGTGGGGAATGCTTTCAGTTTTTCATCATTGAGAATAATGTTTGCTGCAGGCTTATCATATATGGCCTTTACTATGTTGAGGTAGATCCCTTCTATGCCCATTACCCATTTTTTGAAGAGTTTAAACCATAAATGAGTACTAAATTTTGTCAAAGGCTCTTTCTGCATCTACTGAGATGATTGTATGTTTTTTTTTTCAATTTGTTAATATGATGTATCACATTGATTTATTTGCATATATCAAATCAATTCTTGCATTCCTGGAATTAAGCCAACTTGATCATGGTGTATGAGCTTTTTGATGTGTTGCTGAATTCTGTTTGCTAAAATTTTGTTGAGGATTTTTACGTCTGTGTTCATCAGTGATACTGACCTTTAGTTTTCTTTTCTTTTCTTTTTTTTTCTTTGGTGTTGTCTTTGTTTTGATATCAGGGTGATGGTGGCCTCGTAGAATGAATTTGGAAGTGTTCCTTCCTCTGCAGTTTTTTGAAAGAGTTTTAGAAGCATAGGCATTAGCTCTTCTCTAAATGTTGGATAGAATTCTCCTGTGAAGCCATGTGGTCCTAGGCTTTTGTTTTTTGGGAGATTTTTTATCACAGCTTTAATTTTGGTGCTTGTAATTGGGTTGTTAACAATTTCTATTTCTTCCTGGTTCAGTTTTGGAATATTGAACTTTTCTAAGAATCTGTCCATTTCTTCCAGGCTATCCATTTTATTGTCATACAGTTGTTCATAATAGTCTTCTATAATCCTTTGCATTTCTGTATTGTCTGTTGTAACCTCTCCTTTTTAATTTCTGATTTTATTGATTTGATTGTTCTCTCTCTTTTTCTTGATGAGTCTGGACAGAGGTTTGCCAATTTTGCTTATCTTCTCAAAGAACAAGCTTTTAGTTTTATTTATCTTTACTATTGTTCCTTTTATTTATTTTTCATTTATTTCTGCTCAGATCTTTATTATTTCTTTCCTTCTACTAATTTTGGGAGTTTTTTGTTCTTCTTTTTCCAGTTGTTTTAGATGTAAAGTTAGGCTGTCTATTCAATGTTTTTCTTGTTTCTTGAGGTAGGATTGTATAGATATAAACTTCCCTCTTAGGACCACCCTTGCTGCATCCCATCAGTTTTGGGTTGTCATGTTTTCATTCTCATTTGTTTTTAGTTTTTTTTTTCATTTCCCTTTTGATTTCTTTAGTAACATGTTGGTTATTTAGAAATGTGTTGTCTAATCTCCATGGATTTGTGTTTCTTACAGTTTTTTTTTTCTTCCTCGTAATTGATATATAGTCTCATAGCATTGTCATCAGAGAAGATGCTTGATATGATTTCAATTTTCTTAAATTTACTGAGATTTGACTTGTGAACCAAGATGTGGTCTATCCTGGAAAATGTTCCTTGTGCACTTAAGAAGAAGGTGTACTCTTCTGCACTTGGATGGAATGTCCTGATGATATCAATGAGATCTGTCTCATCTAATGTATCATTTAAGACTTGTGTTTCCTTATTAATTTTCTGTTTTGATGATCTGTCCACTTGTAAGAGTAGGGTGTTGTATTCTCACTATTATTGTGCCACCATAAACCCCTTCCCTTATGTCTGTTAGCATCTGTCTCATGCAATGAGGTGTTCCTACGTTGAATGCAGAGATCTTTACAATTTCTATGTCCTCCTCTTGGACTGATCCCTTGAACATCATGTAGTGTCCTTCTTTATCTCTTGTAATCTTATTTATTTTAAGGTCTATTTTGTGTGATATGAGGATTGCTACTCCAGCTTGCTTTTGCTTCCCGTTTGCATGGAATATATTTTTCCATCCTCTCACTTTCAGTCTATATGTGTCTTTAGGTCTGAAGTGTTTTTTTTTTGTAGACAGCATATATATGTGTCTTGTATTTGTATCCACTCAGCCATTCTGTGTCTTTTGGGTGGAGCATTTAATCCATTTAAATTTAAAGTAATTATTGATATATATGTTCCTATTGCCATTTTCTTATTGTTTGGGGTTGATTTTGTAGGTCGTTTTTCTTCTCTTGTATTTCTTGACTATATAATTCCCTTTGACATTTGTTGTAAAGCTGATTTAGTGGTACTGAATTCTGTTAACTTTTGCTTGTCTGAAAAGCTTTTGATTTCTCCATCAATTTTGAATGAGATCCTTGCTCAGTACAGTAATCTTGGTTGTATATTTTTTCCCTTTCAGTACTTTAAATATACCCTGCCATTCCCTTCTGGCCTGCAGAGTTTCTGCTGAAAGATCAGCTGTTAAGCATATGGGGTTTCCCTTGTATGTTACTTGTTGCTTCTCACTTGCTGCTTCTAATATTCTTTCCTTGTGTTTAGTCTTTGTTAGTTTGATTAATATGTGTCTTGGCATGTTTCTCTTTGGGTTTATCTTATATGGGACTCTTTGTGCCTCTTGGACTTGATTGATTATTTCCTTTTCCATGTTGGGAAATTTTTTAACTATAATCTCTTTCAAAAATTTTCTCATACCCTTTATTTTTCTCGTCTTTTTCTGGGACCCCTACAGTTCAAATGTTGGTGCGTTTGATATTGCCCCAGAGGTCTCTAAGACTATCCTCAGTTCTTTTCATTCTTTTTACTTTATTCTGCTCTTCAGAAGTTATTTCCACCATTTTATCTTCTAGCTCACTGATTCATTTTTTTGCTTCAGATAGTTTGCTATTAATTCCTTCTGCTATTAGTTTCAGTAATTGTGTTCTTTGTCTCTGAATGTTTATTATTTAATTCTTCTAGGTCTTTGTTAATTGATTCATGCATTTTCTCCATTTTGTTGTCAAGGTTTTTGGTCATCTTTACTATCATTATTCTGAGTTCTATTTTCTATTTCTTAAGGAAACTCCATACTCTTCTTGATAATGATTGTATCAATTTACATTCCTACTAACAATACAGGAGGGTTCCCTTTCCTCCACACATATCCAGCATTTATTGTTTGTGAACTTTTTGATTATGGCCATTCTGATTGATGTGAGGTGATATCTTATTGTGGTTTTGATTTGAATTTCTCTGATAATGAGCATCTTTTCATGTAACTTTGGCCATCTATGTATCTTCCTTGGAGAAATATCTATTAAGATCTCTTGCCCATTTTTTTGGTTGGATTGTCTACTTGACATAAAGCACCATGAGTTCTTTGTAAATTTTGGAGATTAATCCTTCGGCAGTCATTTTGCAAATGCTTTCTCCTATTCTGCAGGTTGTCTTTTTATTTTGATTATTATTTCCTTTGCTGTACAAAAGCTTTCAAGTTTAATTAAGTTCCATTTGTTTATTTACTTATTGTTTTTTAATTTCCATTACTCTAGGAGATAGCTCATAAAAGATACTGCTACAATGTATGTCAAAGAGTGTTCTGCTAATGTTTTTCTCTAAGACTTTTACAGTGTCCAGTCTTACATTTAGGTTTTTAATCCATTTAGAGTTTTATTTTCTGCATAATGTTAGAGAATGTTCTCATTTCAATATATTACAAGTAGCTATCCAGTTTTCCCAGCACCAATTATCAAAGAAGCTATCTTTCCTCAATAGTTTATTATTGCATTGTTGTCATAAATTAATTTCTTATAATGTGTTTATTTCTGGGCTTTATACTCTGCACCAATGATCTATATTTCTGTTTTTGTGCCAGTATCACACTGTTTCCATGATTGAAACATTATAGTGTAGTCTGAATTCAGGGAGCCTGATTTCTAAAGCTCTGTTTTTCTTTCTCAAGATTGTTTTGGTTATTCTAGGTTATTTTGTGTTTCTTACAAATATGAAATCCTTATTCCAGTTCTATATAAATGCCATTAGTAATTTGATAAGTATTGTACTGAATCTGTAGGTTGACTTGGGTAGTATAATCATTGTGCCATATTGGTGCTTTTAATATAAGAACATGATATATTTTTCTATCTGTTCGTGTCTATTTATTTCATCAGTGTCTTATAGTTTTCACAGTACATGTCTTCTGATTGCTTAAGTAGGTTTATTCCTAGGTATTTTATTTTTTTTGATGAGATGGTAAATGTGATTTTTCCTTAATTTCCTTTTCTGATGTCTCATTGCTAGCATATAGGAATAGTTCCCCCCCCAACACACACACACACAGATAACTCAATACATATTTTAAAATTGTAAATAATAGTTTTCACTTTTTTGACTTTAAACTCTACACTTTAAGTCCATTGCTTTTATAATGAAATGTAAACAACATATTATGTTCCTAATTAGTCTAATCTTACCTATTTCTCCTCTCTCATTTCATCCTACCTTCTCTCTCACTTTCCATATTCCTAAGACACAAGCTTGTCATATTTCCTTAGACATGCCAAGCTAATTCTTGCCTTAGGGGATTTGCACTTTGTGTTCCCTTTGTCTGGAGTCTTCTTAATCAAGAATTTTGCTTTGAGATTTAACTTAAGATGGTGGAGTAGATGGATGTGCATTCACCTCCTTCTGTGAGAACACCAAAATCATAACTAGCTGTTGAACAACCATTGACAGGAGGAACCTGGAATCCACCAAAAAGATATTCAAAGTCCAAATACAAAGGGGAAGTGGCAGTGAGATGGTAGGGGGGGCACAATCATGATAAAATCAAATTTCATACCATTGTGCGAGCAACTCACAAACTGGAGAACAATAACACCAAAGAACTTTTCCAACTGTTGTAAAGGTTCTGAGCCCAAAGTAAGGTTTACCAGCCTGGAGATCTGTCAAAGAGTCTAGGAATCCCCAGGAAATCTGATTTTGAAGGCTAACAGGATTTGATTACAGGGCTACCAAAGGGCTGGGGGAAAGAAACTTTACCCTTAGATGACACAAACAAAATCTTGTGCACACCAGAACCCAGGGGAAAGGGCCACTGACCCCACAGGAACTGAAGAACTACCTGCTAGTAATGGTTGGAGAGTCATGGGTGAGTCACGGGTGGGCAGTAGCTTGCTGTGGGGTTGGGGTGACTCACAACAACCATCCTGGGAGGTGCCCCTTGGCATATTCCCCTTTAGAGATCATCATTAGCCCTACCATAGAGCTTGTGAACTCAGAACTGGATTATCCCAGGTCAAACAAGTAAAAGAGAAGGGGCACACCTATCAGGAGAAAATCAGATTAAAGTTTTACTGAGCATGGTCCTGCCCACCAGAGCAAGACACAGATTTTCCCATATCCAGTCCCTCCCATCAGGAAGCTTGCACAAGCGTCTTAGTCTCATTCACCAGAGGGCAGACAGAAGAATCAAGAAGAATGACAACCCTGCAGGCTCCAGAATGAAAATAACAATCACAGAAAGCTAAACAAAATGAAAAGGCAGAGGATTATGTCAAAGATGAACAGACAAGATAAAACCCAGAAACACATGATCCCAGATCTACATGAATAGGAGATAGGCAACCTTCCAGAAAAAGACTTCATAATAATAATAGTGAAGATGATCCAATATCTTGGACAAAAGAATAACGGAGATGCAAGAAATGTTTACTGAAGAACTAGAAGAACTAAAGAACAAACATAGATGAACAATATGCTAGAAGGAATCAATAGCAAAATAACTGAGGCAGAAAAATGGACAGGTGACCTGGAAGACAGATGTTGGAAATCACTGCCTCAAAAGGGAATATAGAAAAAAAAAATAATGAAAAGAAATGAAGACTATCCATGAGACTTCTGGGATAACATTAAATGCACCAACAATCGCATTATAAAGGTCCCAGAAGGAGAAGAGAGAAAGGACCTGAGAAAAATATTTGTAGGTTTAATAACTGAAAACTTCCCAAACATGGGAAAGGAAATAGTTAACCAAGTCCAGGAAGTGCAGAGAGTCCAAGGAAAGATAGACTCAAGAAGGAACATATCGAGACACATAGTAATCAAACAGACAAAAACTGAAAATGAAGATAAAATATTAAAATCAACAAGGGAAAAAATAAATAAAATCAACAAGGGAAAAATAAAAAAATACAAGGGAACTCCAATAATTTTATCAGCTGACTTCTCAACAGAAACTCTACAAGCCAGAAGTGAAATGGCATGATGTATTTAAAGTGATGAAAGGGAAGAACCTACAGTCAAGAATATCCTACCTAACAAGTTTCCTGTTCAGATTTGACAAAGAAGTAAAAAATGCTCCAGACAAGCAAAAGTTAAAAGAAGTCAGCACCATCAAACCAGCTTTACAACAAATACTAAAGGAACTTCTCTAGGCAGGAAACACAAGAGAAGGAAAAGACCTCCAAAAATAAACCCAAAGCAATTAAGAAAATAGTAGTAAGATTATACATATTGATAATTACATTAAATGTAAATAGATTAAACTCACCAACCAAAAGACATAAGTTGGCTGGTTGAATACAAAAACAAGACTTGTATATATGCTGCATCAAAGAGACCCACCTCATGCCTAGGTCGATTATAGAATGAAAGTAAGGGTATGGGATAAGGTATTCTAATGCAAATGGAAATCAGAAAGAAGCTGGAGTAACAATTCTCATTTCAGACAAAATAGACTTTAAAACAAAGACTGCTATAAGAGACAAAGAAAAACACTGCATAATCATCAAGGGTTCAATCAAAGAAGAAGATATAACAATTACAAATATATATACACCTGACACAGAAGCATCTAAATATATAAGGCAAATACTTACAATCATAAACAGAAATATCAACAGTAACACAAATAATAATGGAGGACTTCATTATACCACTTTCATCAATGGACTGATATTTATGCAGAAAATAAATAAGGAAACACAGACCTTAAGTGACACTTTAAACAACATGAACTTAATTGATATTTATAGAATATTCTATCTAAAATCAGCAGACTACACATTTTTCTCAAGTGCACACAGAACATTCTCCAGGATTTACTACATGTGGGGCCACTTGGGAAATTTAAGAAATTTGAAATCATATCAAACACCTTCTCTGATCACAACACGATGAGATTAGAAATAAACTATAAGAAAAAAATCTATAAAAACACAGACACATGGGGTATAAGCAATATACTACTAAACAAGGAATGGATCATTGAAGATATCAAAGAGAAAATGAGAAAATGAAAAAAAAAATCTAGAGAAAATTGCAAAGAATGCACAAAGGTCCAAAACCTATGGGATGCAACAAAAACCGTTTTAAGAGGAAAGTTTATATGAATAAAATCTTACATCAAGAAACAAGAAAGATATCAAATAAACAAACTAATCTTACACCAAAACAACTAGAAGAACAAATAATACCTTAAGTTAGTATTAGGAAATAAATTATTAGGATCAGAGCAGAAATGAATGAAATAGAAAGAAAACAATAACAAAGATCGAAAAACTGAAAGCTGATTCTTTGAAAAGATAAACCAAATTGATTAATCTTTAGCCAGACTCATCGTGAAAAAAAGCGAGATGACTCAAATCAATAAACTTAGAAATAAAAAAGGAGAAGCTATGACTGACTTCACAGAAATGCAGAAGTTCATAAGAGACAACTATGAACAACCATATGCTAATAAAATCATCAATTTGGAAGAAATGGACAAATTCTCAGAAAGCTACAGTTTTCCAAGACCGAGCCATGAAGAAATACAAAATATGAGCAGACAAATCACAAGCATTAAAGTTGAAACCATGAGTAAAAAACTCCCAACAAACAAAACTCCAGGAGCTGATGGTTTAACAGGAAAATTCTATCAAACATATAGAGAAAAGTTAGCACCTATCCTTCTGAAACTCTTTCAAAATATTACAGAGGAAGAACAACTTCCAAACTCATGCTATGAGGTCACCATCACCCTGATATAAAAATCATACAAAGATACTACACATACACACACACACACACAAATTAATTAATTAATTAATTAATTAAAAATTACAGGGCAATAAAGAATCTGCCTGCAATGTGGGAGACCTGGGTTTGATTCCTGGATTGAGAAGGTCCCCTGAAGAAAGGAAAGGCTACCCACTCCAGTATTCTGGCCTGGAGAATTCCATGGACTAACATAGTTCATGGGGTTGCAAAGAGTCAGACACAACTGAGAGACTTTCACTTTACAACACTGATGAAGATAGATGCAAAAATCTTCAACAAAATACTAGAAATCCGAATCTAGCAATTCATTAAAAATATCATACACCATGATCAAGTGAGATTTATCCCAGAGATGCAAGGATTTTTAACTATCTGCGAACAAATCAATGTGATACACCTCATCAACAAATTAAAGAATGAAAACCATATGACGATCTGAATAAAGGCAGAAAATACTCTTGACAAAGCTCAGCACACATTTATGATTAAAACTATCCAGACAGTGAGCATAGAAGAAACATATCTCAACAAAATAAAGGCCGTACATGACAAGCCTATGGGCTTCCCAGCTCGTGCTAGTGGTAAAATACCTGGCTGCCAATGCAGGAGACATAAGAGATGCTCAAGCCCTGGGTTGGGAATATCCCCTGGAGGAGGGCATGACAACCCACTCCATTTTTTTTTTCCTGGAGACTTTCATGGATTCCCTGGTGGACTACAGTCCATGGAATCACAAAGAGTCAGACACAACTGAAATGACTCAGCACACACACATATGACAAGCCTACAGCTAACATCATACTCAATGATGAAAAGCTGAAAGTATTTCCTCTGAAATCAGGAGCAAAACAAGGATGTCCAGTCTCACAACTTTTATTCAACATAATTTTGGAAGTCCTAGATACAGGAATCAGAGAAGGAAAAGAAGAAAAGAGAGTCCAAATTGGAAAAAGAAAGAATCTAAACTGTCACTGTTTACAGATGACATGATAGAATATACAGAAGATCCTAACAATGCTACCAGAAGAATACTAGAATGCATCAATGAATTTGGTAACATTCCAGGTCACAAAATCAATACACAGAAATCTGTTGCATTTCTATACACAACAATGAAGGATCAGAAAGATAAATTCAAGAAGCATTTCCATTTGCTATCACATGAAAAAAATAAAAACCTAGAAATAAGCCTGAGGAGACAAAAACCATTTACTATGAAAACTAAAAGATGTTGATAAAGAAAAAGAAAACACAAACATGTTGAAAGATATACCATGTTTGTGGATTGGAAGATTCAATATTGTCAAAATGAATATACTACCCAATGCAATTTGCAGATTCAATGCAAACCCTACCAAATTACCAACAATATTTTTCACAGAACTAGAGCAAATAAACTTTAAATTTGTATGGAGACATCAAATATCCCAAATAGCCAAAACAATTTTGAGAAGCAAAAGTGGAGTTGTAGGAATCCTGCTCCCTGACTTCAGGCTGTACTACAAAGCTACAGTCATCAAAACAGTATGGCACTGGCATGAAAATAGAAATATGGATCAATGAAACAGGATAGAAAACCCAGAAGTATTGTCAATTAATCTATGGCAAAGGAAGCAGGACTACATAATGTTGGAAAGACAGTCTCTTCAGCAAATTGTTCTGTGAAAACTAGACAGCTGCATGTTAAAAAATGAAATTATATCATTATTTAACATCATACACACACAAAAAAATTAAGCTCAAAATTGATTAAATATCTAAATGTGAGACCAGAAACTACAAAACTCCTAGGGGAAAATAGGCAGAACACTCAGACATAAATTGCAGCAATATCTTTTTTGACCTGTCTACCAGAATAATGGAAATAAAGAGAAAAATAAACAAATAGGGTCTATTTAAACTCAAAAGTTTTTCACAGTAAAGGAAACAGCACATAAAAAGAAAAGACAACCCACAGATAGGGGTAAAATATTTGCAAATGTGACTGATAAGAGATTAGTCTCCAAAATTGACAAACAGACAGCATCATGGCAAACAACCCAATCAAAAGTGGGCAGAAGACCTAAATAGACATTTATTCAAAGAAGACATACAGATGCCCAAGAGGCACATGAAAAAAATGTTCAACATCATTCATTATTATAAAAATGCAAATCCAAACTACAATGAGATAACACTTCACATCAACCAGAATGACTAGCATCAAAAAATTCACAAAAATAAATGCTGAAGAGGGGGTGGAGAGAAGGAAAACCTTCTACACTGTTGGTGGATATGTAAACTGGTAAGGACACTATGAAGAACAGTATGGAAGGTCCTTAAAAATCTAAAAATAGAGCTACCATGTATGTGTGTGCATGCTATGTTGTTTCAATTGTGTCTGACTCTGTGTGACTCTAGACTGCAGCCCTCCAGGCTCCTCTCTCCATGGGATTCTCTCCAGGCAAGAGTACTTGAGTGGGTTGCTGTGCCCTCCTCCAGGGGATCTTCCCAACCTAGGGAGCTACCATATGCCTCTGTGGTTCCACTTCTGGGCATATATTCAGAGAAAAACATGATCTGAAAGGATACATGCACCTCAATGTTCATTGAAGTACTGTATAAAATAGTCAAGACATGGAAGCAACATAAGCTTCCATTGATAGATGAATGGATAAAGAAGATGTGGTATGTTTATACAATGTAATATTACTTCACCATTAAAAAGAATGAAATAATGCCATTTGCATCAACATGATATGCTGCAGTCAGTGCAGCAGGTAGGGATTGAAAATGGTTGATGCACAGTTTGGGAAAAAGAAACTAGAGACAGAATTAAAGTTTTAAATATGGGACTGGGGAACTCAAGACCTCTTGGATCAAGAGCGCTCTTGCTCAGAGCCACATCACTTTTATTTAGTGTCTTGACAAGCAGAAAGTATCTGTTGTGCTATGATGAAGTCAGCTTCCTGTGTCCTCAGTCACGTCTCTCATTTTATTGATTACTTTAAGCTATCTTTGCTATTTTCTTGTACAAGGCCTATCACCTAGCTGGAGGTCATAGATCAGCATATGCCTTGGGAAGACATCTTAGTGTGTGCACAAGCAATGTTCTGAACTTGCGCTGACCTGGTGTTCCAAGGTCCACACAATGTTTTTCCTTAGCTTAGCAGGGTATGACGACCCCAACTAATCAACCCAATGTACTTTTATCCAGGTTATGCTGTATTGCTATATTTTGCTTTTATTCTTTTCCCATGATTATTTTCTCATGGCTTAGCCAGAGCAACAGGTGGCTGACTATTAACCCCTGCATTGATGGACCTAGAGATTCTCGTATTGAATGAAGTAAGTCAACAGAGAAGTAGAAATATCATATGACATCTCTTTCATGTGTAATCTAAAAAGAAACAATACATATGAACTTACAAAAAAGAAACAAAATCACAGACTTAGAGAATGAACTTATCATTGCTGGTGGGATTGATGGGGTAAAGGGAAAGTTAGAGATTTTGGAATGGACATGTACACACTGCTAACTCTGCTCAGTGTTATGTAGGAGACTGGATGGGAGGGGAGTTTGGGTGAGAAGGGATACATGTGTGGCTGTCCCTTCACTGTTCACCTGAAAATACAACATTGTTAATTGACTATACTTGAATACAAAATAAAACTTTATTTTAAAGAATATCTGTGCTTTGAAAACATTTTTGTTGTTTTGATATCACTTCTTTGTAGTAGCCTTCTCTGACAATCTAAAGTAGCCTTAAGCTTTTTCTCTCTGTGCCTGTTTTTGGCATTTATCGTGATCTGAAGCTTATCTAAATATTTTATTTATGTATGTCTGTCCATCCTTGAAAAATCAAAGTTTCTTGTGAGCAGTTACCTTCTCTCTCTCATTTTCCGTTGGGTTTAATTATCCATTACAAAACCGTGCTTAGCGCACTGTAGGCACTCAATATAAAATGTCAAATAAATTATGGATAAGCCACTGACTTATAAATAATTCAAGAAAACACATATGTATTGCCTCATATTAAGTAGGGTGGAACTTATCATGTAATATCCAAACCAAAACTGAGGTCTCTGATTATGCTAAAGTGTAGTATTGATAACCCTGACAATGACCTAATTAAAGTCTTAAATCAAAGCTATGGTATCCAAAGGCTGTAATTTGAAAGTGCATGCATGCATGCTCAGTCATGTCCAGTCCACCAAGCACCTCAGTCCATGGGATTTTCCAGGCAAGAATACTGGAATGGGCTGCCATTTCCTCCTTCAGGGGATCTTCCTGACCCAGGGATTGAACACATGTCTCCTGTGTCTCCTGCATTACAGGCAGATTCCTCACTTTGAGCCATCAGAGAAGTTTCTTAATCTAAAATCTTTCATTCTATTTCACTTTTGGATCTCTGAAATTTGTTTGATGTACTAAATGTTTATATTTTGAGAGAATTATCTCTCTAGGAAAATATTATATTAAAGCTATTGTTGAAGTTATTAAGAGTGAAATAAAATAGAGAATTAGCCAATATCTTCTCAGCTAAAACCAACACTAAATCCAAAACTAGGTATCTCTGTTCTAGTCTAGTTATGTAAAACCAAAATTTTGTGATAGGGAAGACTAGTCTGAAGTGATATTCTTTGCTGTTGACACTAGTCCTGTCTCATATCTCACAACCAACAGGATTTTGCACAGGCTCTTGAGTTCTTAGGCAGAGATAAAAGTTCAAGTTGAATCAGTGTCTCTTATCACATATTGTCAAGGATGTGTTCAAATGGCAACTTAGACCAGCCATTTGTTTGACATGTCCAAAGGGGTTAGTGTTTTTGATGGCAAACAAAAACTATGAACATTTTCCCAGGTACAGACAGGATCTCCTAACAGTGGTCAGAAAGAAAATATATGGTTGGCAGTTCTAGCCATTTCCTTTTGTTTTAACCCAAGAAACTCCTGGAGTGACTTTCTCTACATCATTCTAAATCATGTGATGACTAAGTATCATTGAGATAGTTGACTATGTCGAGTCTGTGCTTAGCATTGCTTAGAGCTTTCCAAGGACTGATTCAATCCCAAAGAACTTCCACAAAAGCTAGGCCACTTATTTTTCATTTATTATTGACTCTATAAGGTTAAAAAAACCCCAAGATTTTCTGTCCCATTCACCTATCTCTTGCTTTTATAACCTGATATCTTTCACACTTTTTCATTTGTTTATCTTTTTACCTTAATCTGTCTTGAGAAAAATAGTTTCTCTTCTGCTCTTTATTTAAACTTCTCCCTACTGTTGCTGATTAGTTGCTTCAGTCATGTCCAACTCTGTGCAACCCTACGGACTTCAGCCTTCCAGGCTCTTCTGTCTATGGTATACTCTAGGCAAGAATACTAGAGTTGGTTGCCATGCCATCCTCCAGGGGATCTTCCAGACTCAGGGACTGAACCCGGGTCTCCTGCATTGCAGCAGATTCTTTACCACTGAGCCACCAGGGAAGCCCAAACTTCTCCATGATGCTGCTAAGTCACTTCAGTCGTGTCCGACTCTGTGCGACCCCATAGACAGCAGCCCACCAGGCTCCGCCCTCCCTGGGATTCTCCAGGCAAGAGCACTGGAAACTTCTCCATGGGGCAGTGCTAATCTAAATGCAGTCAGTATTTTTTTGAGCTCATACAATGTGCTCAGTAATGGGGAACAGCATTTTATTATTTTTGAATTGTGCTTCTCAGAGTCCAAGGAGATTCCAAGGCATCATTTCAGAACCAACTTGAGAGTGAGTTATAGTGGCTGAGTAGAAGGGAAACATATGGCTAAGTAAATAGAGTCAGAACATCAATTCTGTTGAATTAGGGTAAGCCTATTTTTCGCTGTTTTATGCATTGATATTTTGTGCTAGATATTTTATTAAAGACAGATATTCACTAATAAGGAAACAGGTGAAATTCACTGATATTGTGGAAGGAGCACTGCAGCCAGACAAACCTTAGATCAAATTTTAGTTTGAGGTTTCTGTGGCCTAGAGTCTCTTTGTATATCCCTAGGTGAATTTATTTGAACTTATTTAAACTTCATTTTTAAAGTTGGAAACAATAATGTTTATCTCACTTCATTTCTTATGGATTAAATGAAATAACATAAATAAAAGCACTTTATAACAGCATCTGACACAAAGTAAGAAGCCAATACATGCTAGTTATCTAAATGCTATGGTGGAGAGAGAAAAAAAGTAAGCTAATATTCACATAAAGCTTATATTCTAAGTAGAACAAACAAATTAATATACATGAGACAATTAAAACCATTATTTTCAAGTAGATTAAGCCATATGAATGTAAGTAATTCAATAAAACTTTACAGAGACGATGTGCCTTAAATAACTTAAGTCTGTGGTTCCAGCCATCAGTATGCAGCTGAATGAGCTAGGGAGTTTTGAAAATAACTAGGCCCCAACTCAGTTCCTAGTAAACTTTTAATAAATGGTAGTTGTTATTATTTGATTAACGTACCTTTGAATATGTTCAAAAGTAAAATCAGAGTACATACGATTTGAGCAGGAGCAAAGCTACCTGGATAAAATCTTTTTTTTTTAAATGTCTAATTGGGCATTTGCAATTAAAAACTTGTTCAATGACAAAATAACTATTACTGAAAAGTAAATATACATGTGGGTAATAATAATGCAGATGGTGTAAGTAGTAAGAAAGCATGCTATTTAAATCTATAAAAAATACCTCTAATATACCAAAGTTTTTTTTGTGTTTTTTTTTTTTTTTTGTTTGTTTGTTTTTGTAAAACTTTGCTTATTGGACCATAACTTGATTTCTAGAGTACATTATTTTATTGAATCTAAATTTAGGCCATATTTAGCTTTCCCAGTCAATTCCAAGAAGTCAATATAGCTCATTATTTTTGAATTATAGTAAAAATACTGACGACCACTAGGTTGAAGAAATGCATTGTGAGAAAAGCATTTTGATCTTTAGCTTGGACAAGAAAAATAGCACAAACAGGAACTTCTTGCTTAGTCCTCTTTTTTCCTTTTGTCCTGTTAATTGTGAAGAATATATTTGGCAGTTAGGCGAGAAGAAAAGACATAGTCCTAGACATTAAACTTGGTAATTATTTAACACTGGCTCAGATAAAGTAATTTTCAAGGTCAGTAGTTCTTCACATTACCTGGTTGAGGAACTGAGTTCATTTTGAGATGGAAAAGTACAAGGGTAAAGGCTCCGAAAATATTTTCTCATTTTCTGTTCCACTGTAATGAGTTTGTCATCTAAATATCTGAACATTAATCTCAGTTCAATTTTATACAATGTGGCTTTAAGCAATTTATAAATACCTTATATCCCTGATCTTTTGCTTCATTATCTGTAAAACTAAGATAATAATACCAGGTTTTTGTGAAGATCAAGCATTCAAATATATACTTTAAGAGATTATAAATTCTCTATTTTTTATATAGGATTTACATATACTTTATATAAATTATAAAATCTTTGCATATATATTACCATAGTAAGTGTATATATATGTATGTATATACACACATATATATATCTCACAGAGAGCATTAACCTAAATAAAATTCCATGACTAGCAGACCAATAAATAATCATTCACTGATGGTGGTAAGTTCAGGCAATAGATCCAGGGTGGAGGAGAATTTTTGCACAAAAAGAATCTTAATATTGACCTTCGTGTACCCAAAACATATAGTGAGTGCCCACTGCTTACAAACCTGTAGCTGTCTGGAGTCAATGTGATTGGTAGGCAGTAATAAAGTCAAATCACTAAGAATTTTGAACTTTTGCTTTCAGACTGAGCTTCACAGATGTGAGAGAACTGCTCTGGCCCAAATAGTGTTTCTTTGGTGTTGTTCCTTAGCTGATGACATTAAGCTGGTTTACAAGAAAGACTGCAAAGGGTAATTAATTAAGCATATGTCTGGATTCCCCCCTCCATTGTTCATGGCAATGAATCCTTCATGATTAACTAAAGGACATGTAACCACTGCCTTCAGTCATAGAAGTCAGAGGCAAAAATGACACAGCATGAAATGTACAACAAATCAGCCTATACTTATTTTGTCATTTGGTGTATAGTGGTGCTGGTAGGCATATTTCCATTTCTCATTAGAGAGAAAGTGTATGAAAGAACACTAACTCTTTCTGTTTGTATAACAGTTTAGAGTTTTCAAAAGCCTTGACCAGATTTTCTTATTTTTACAAAATGTTTTGCAAATCTTGTGGGGATAATATGTTAAAAAGGGAAAACTTATTTTGATTATCAAAAAATGGTGTGATTTTTTAAAAGAAAAATATCTTTAAGAACATACTACAATAATCTGCAATACTTGAGAAAAGTTTATTCATATAAATATTTTAATTAAATATAGTTAACATTTCAAAAGTACTTTAAATGTTAAGCATATAGTTACTGCATATCTTTCACTCAGCTTCTCCATGCTACAATCATCAAATATAACAAATTAGCATTAGTTCTATACTATTAAATAAATTATAGACTTTATTAGGATATTCAAGTTTTTCCATTTATATTATTTATTTGTTACAGGATCCTTTCTATAATGTACTTAGCTATTATGTCTCCTTGGTCTCCATTGGCCTATGACAATTTTTCCTTCCTTCCTTATCTTTCATAACTTTGATGATCACCAGAAGTACTAGTCATGTATTTTGTAGAATATTCCTCAATCTGGGATTTTGTACTGTTTTCTTATAACTAGATTGAGGTTATGTATTTTTGGCAAGAATGCCATAGAAATGATATTGAGCCCCTCTCAGTGCATCATATCAGTAGGTATATGATGTTATTATGTCTTATCAGTGGTGGTGTAAACTTTAGTCACATGTTTAAGGTGATGTCTATTAGGTTTCTCCACAGTTAAGTGATTCTTGTTTTGTAATTAATAAATATATTTGGAGAGATATTTTGAGGTTGTATTAATATCTTGTTTCTCTTAAATGTTTCTTCACCAACTTTAACATTTATTGGAAATATTTCCTACTCAGATATTCTGATGGTGATTTTACATTTCTCTTTCCACATTTACAAACTGAAGTACTTCTACAAAGAAGCACTGTATCTTTCATTCCTTTATTTATCTAATTACTTATATCACTGTGAAATAAAGAGATATTTATTCTTTAGGTTGTAATATAAGGTTATTATTATTTATTTTGCTGTTCAAACTGTTCCAGTTTTGGTCACTGGGAGCTCTTTCTGATCAGCTTCTCTGTACCTTTATTTTTGTTGTTATCATTGCACTTGATCAGCATTTCCTTACCTTATGACACCACAAGATGCTCCAGGCTCATCTTGTATTTTCCTTGCTTTCAGTCCTGAAATAAACCACATAATCAAGGAGTCTTGGTTCCTTTAATTGACGAATTCTGTTTGGAAACAAAGATCTGGGTATTAATTGTGCTCATTGCTACTTTGACTGTCATTGACTCTAGATCCTCTTGGTGGACAGAGTTGGGAAATATAGATGTGCATAGCAACATATGTATGAATACACAGATCTACATTTATCTTTATATACATCTGTCTGTATAGACATTAAAAAGCATGAATTCAAAGAAATACATATTACACCAAAGAATCACCATATGTTTTTTCTTCTTCCATTGAAATAAAACAGTACTACAGATGTTGGAAGTTTTCACTCATTAAGCACCTTCAATGTAATGGAGACCTTGAAACTATTTTTGTCATTCTTAAAGTACAAGTATTATTCATTAATCTCTTATTTTCTAAATCTAGGAAGAAATTATAGCTGTTGCTTCATTTCATATATGGCTCTAGAGAAATTATTTAGGTCCCTTGTTAGGCAAGGACCTAACAGAAGCAGAAGAGATTAAGAAGAGGTGGCAAGAAAACACAGAACTGTACAGAAAAGCTCTTACTGATGCAGATAACAACGATGATGTGGTCACTCACCTAAAGACAGACATCCTGGAGTGTGAAGTCAAGTGGGCCTTAATAAGCTTTACCACAAACAAAACTAGTGGAGGTGATGGAATTTCAGCTGAGCTATTTCAAATCCTAAGAGATGATGCTGGTAAAGTGTTGCATTCATTATGCCAGCAAATTTGGTAAATTCAGCTGTGGCCACAGGACTGGAAATGGTCAGTTTTCACTTGAATCCCAAAGAAAAGCAATTCCAAAGAATGTTCAAACTATTGCACAATTGCACTCATTACTTATGCTAGCAAGATTATTCTCAAAATCCTTCAAGCTAGGATTCAGCAGTATGTGAACCAAAAACTTCCAGATGTACAAGTTGGGGTTAGAAAAGACAGAGGAACCAGATATGAAATTTCCAACATATGTTGGAAATAGAAAAATCAACAGAATCCCCACAAAACTCTATTCCTGCTTCATTGACTACTCTAAAACCTTTGACTGTGTGGGTCACAACAAACTGTGAAATATTCTTCAAGAAATGGGAATAACAGACCACATTACCTGCTTCCTGAGAAACCTGAATGCAGGACAAAAAGAAGCAGTTAGAACTGGACATGGGACAATGGACCAGTTCTAAATTGGGAAAGGAATAAGTCGAGGTTATATATTGTCACCCTGCTTATTAAACTTATATGCAGAGTACACCATGATAAATGCTGGACTGGATGAAGCACAAGCTGGAATCAACATTGCAGGGAGAAATATCAACAACCTCAGATATGCAGATCACACCACTCTTATGGCAAAAAGCAAAGAGCAACTAAAAGACCTCTTGATGAAAGTGAAAGAGGAAAGTGAAAAAGGAAAGTGAAAAAGGTGGCTTAAAATTCTACATTGGAAAGACAAAGATCATGGCATCCAGTCCCATCACTTCATGGCAAATAGATGGGGAAAAGGTGGAAACAGTGCCTGATTTCATTTTCTAGGGCTCCAAAATCAACGTGGACAGTGACTGCAGCCATGAAATTAAAAGACACTTGCTCTTTGGAAGAAAAGCTATGCCAAAACTAAACAGAGACATCACTTTGATGACAAAGGTCCATACAGTTAAAGTTATGGTTTTTCAAGTAGTCATGGATGGATTGTGAAAGTTGGACCATAAAGAATGCTGAGCACTGAATAATCAATGCTTTTGAAATGTGGTGCTGGAGAAGACTCTTTACAGTCCCTTGGACAGCAAAGAAATCAAGCTAGTCAATTTTATAGGAAATCAGCTCTGAATATTCATTGGAAGGACTAGTGCTGAAGCTGAAGCTCCAATACTTTGGCCACATGATGTGAAGAGCTGACTCATTGGATAAGACCCTGATGCTGGGAAAGGTTGAGGGCAGGAGGAGAAGGGGGTGACAGGGGATGAGACAATTAGATGACATCACTGACTCAATGTATATAAGTCTGAGAATACTCAGGGCGATAGTGAAGGACAGGGAAGCCTGGCATGCTGCACTTACTTCATGGTGACACAAAGTGTTGGACACAACTTAGTAACTGAACAACAATAACAACCCACAGAACCTTCCTAGTGAATAATTTAATTTGGAGGCAAAAACAGAAACATTGTGAAGTTGGATCTGCATTTCTAAAGTGTAAATGAAGGGGACATTCTTTCATCTCATATTCAGGTAAAGATTTGATATGAATTTTATTCTAAATTTCTATTTCAAAACTTTGATGGATAAATATTCAACAAGAATTAATTTTTTTTCTTAAAAGCATAAAAGACATGAGTCACCCAGAAAGTACTTTACAGTATTTCCCTGGGCCATTTGAAAGCAGCTAAGCAATCTTGAAAAGTAATAATAATTCCACTGAAGGAGAAAAGACACTCCATTTTTAAAAGTTTTCAATTCAAACTGTTGTGGGAAAAGAAACTAAGACAAGTCAGTTCCATTTAGAATCACAATCACTGAATAAAAATTACCTAGAACAGTTTGCAATAACACTTTTACAAATGTCTTATAAGTTGATTTGGAATATTGTGTTACTTTATATATATATATATATATATATATATGTATATATACATATATACATATATGTATATGTATGTGTATATATATATACACATACATACATGCACTTGCCTGATAGTTCAGTTGGTAAAGAATCCACCTGCAATGCAGGACAGCCAATTGTCTGTTGATGATCACTTGAGTTACTTCTGTGACTTGGCTATTGTAAGCAGTGCTACTATAAACATTATGGTTCATGTATCTTTTCAAATTAGAATTTTCATCTTTTCCAGATATATGTCCAGAAGTGGGATTGCTGGATTACATGGGAGCTCTATTTTTAGTTCTTTTAAAGGAATCTCCATGCTCTTTTTCATAGTGGTTGCACCAATTTACAGTCCGCTTGCAACAGTGTAAGAGGATTCCCTTTTCTACACACCATCTCCAGTATTTATTGTTTGTGGACTTTTTGTCAATGGCCATTCTGACTGGGGGAAGGAAATGGCAACCTACTTGACCATATACATCATATACAGTTATGGACTCACTGTACTTACCAACACATATGTCTCATGTGTTCTGTTCTGATCAATAAATACAGAATATTTAATAAAGAAATACAAAGTAGTCAAGGAATGAGCTAAGTTTATGAGTATTGTTTTTAAAGGGTTGCAGTCAAATTTCTGATGAACATTTTAGTAGTTATGTTTCTTATAACTCAAGCTTTCAAAACACTACCCATTGAGAGGCAAAAATTGAGCCATAAAAAATAAATAAATAAAAAAGCTGTATTTCTCTGAATATGGTTCCACTTGCAGTTTCTGGAGCACAAACTCAATTTTTTAAGGTTGTTTCCCAAATACTTATAGACAACATGAAGAGTGGCATGCAAGTGTCCATGAATTTAGTTCACTTGATTCTCATGTAGAATTCCAATTTTATCTTCTCTTATTTTACTTCATGGCCATGACGTCTACTACCTAAGGCACCAATGTCTCCATTCAAGTTATTAATTTCCCAAGTTTTATTAAGTCTGTTGATAGCTGGAAGTCAAATATGCTGAATGTTGTTTTCAGGTTATGTTGACAATGAAGCTTATAGTATCCCTACTACTGAATACACCGCCATTACCTTGAAGTTTCTAATGACTTGCAGGGATTTTAACGAAATGAGTTATTTAAATTTTACCTTCTATATGGTAAAATATTGGCCTATTTGTTAATTAAATGAGTGTTGAGAAGCACCAGGTACTACATTAGACATGGGAGACACAATATTAAACTTAAACCTACATAGTTTCTGCCCTCATGGAGCAACAAGCTAGCAGGGGAAATAGACATTAATAAAAGAAATACACAGATAAATACCAGATTACAACTAAAATAAAGACTGTAGAGCAGACTGGTGTTATGAAAGTGACACTAGGGGTAAGGAGATCAGAAAATTCTTCCTTGGAGAAGCCATATTGAAGTCAAAGGAAGTGGAGGTGGCTGGTGAGGAAGAACACTTTAAAGATACTCTTCATTCTAGGATGGAGATCAACTGAAAAAAAAAAATCTGAACTAATCACCCTGTTGCATATAAACCAGTCTCTTTCTTTCTTTTTATTTATTTATTTATTTTTTCAGTGGGTTTTGTCATACATTGATATGAATCAGCCATAGATTTACACGTATTCCCCATCCCGATCCCCCCTCCCACCTCCCTCTCCACCCGATTCCTCTGGGTCTTCCCAGTGCACCAGGCCCGAGCACTTGTCTCATGCATCCCACCTGGGCTGGTGATCTGTTTCACCACAGATAATATACATGCTGTTCTTTTGAAACATCCCACCCTCACATTCTCCCACAGAGTTCAAAAGTCTGTTCTGTACTTCTGTGTCTCTTTTTCTATTTTGCATATAGGTAAACCAGTCTCTTTCATCTTATGCTGGCCCATTGTCCTTGGTGAAAGTTTTATGTCTTCTCTTTTTCCTTGAGATTATTTATATATATATAATATATATATATATATATATTTTTTTCCAATAGAAGCTTTGGTACCTTATGAAAGTAGACACAGTATCAATCTGCACCATAGGTCTATCATATATGTATATCTGAATCCCAAATTGAATACAGTGAGTTTCTTGAGGTGAAAATCATTACCATATACTGAGAAGAAATGAAAGACATCTATATTATTTGTTTATCTTCATATAAAATATTTCACTCCACTTTATCATAATGCTGTGTGATTTTCAAAGGACACTATGTGCTTTGAATTCAAAGCATAAATGCAAATTATAATAAAATCCATTTTTTGTTATCTATCTTTTTTCAAGGACTGCATATGAGTCTCTAGAATCACAAGTTTGCAGTTGAGAGGTACGAGTTGAATTCTCCCTATTGAGCCTAGAAAGGCATAATTGCTCATTCAATTATGGAAGAAAGCTCATCTTCATTTTCTCCCTAATTTTTTTTTAATTACACCTTCATCATATTGATACCTGATAGCTGAAAGAGTTTACTTCGCCTAGCAGTTTTTGACAGGAAAATTTTCCACCCAGTGAAAACTGAAATTAGATGCTCTTTTAATGGTTGGTGATTTCTCTGTGATTTACTTCTTTCAGAATATCCATTAGCTCAATTCATCTTTTGCCACTCCAGAAATGATCCTTCTCTTCTTTTTCTGTGAGAATTGAATTCTGTATTTAAATTTACATTATAAAACATACATTGCCATATGTAAAATAGGCAGCCAATGGGAATTTGCTGTATGATTCAGGGAACTGAAACAAGGGCTCAGTAGCAACCTAGATGGGTGAAATGGGGATGGATGTTGAAGTGGGAGGAGACATGGGTAAATCTATGTCTGATTCATGTTTATGCTTGGTAGAAACCTACACAATACTGTAAAATAATCAATTAAAAACAAATAAATTTTTAAAAAGAAAAAAAATAATTGCAAATTTGAAAGATATAATGACTCTGTCTTCTTGTATCCATGGCACACTTGAAAAATTAACAACATTCTGAGGTTTTATTTCATTTATGGTTGGACCTTAGAAAAATAAATACTTAGATTATTTTATTTTAAATAATACTCTTCAATAGAAGGGCATGTTCAGGTTTTATTATTCATATTTCATAGTGGGGAAGCCGAGCTCAAGCGACTTGCAAAAAGTCAGCAGTTCAGTTCAGTTCAGTCACTCAGTCGGGTCTGACTCTTTGTGACCCCATGGACTGCAACACACCAGGCCTCCCTGTCCTTCCCCAACTCCCAGAGCTTGCTCAAACTCATGTCCATCGAGTCAGTGATGCCATCCAACCATCTCATCCTCTGTCATCCACTTCTCCTTCTGCTTTCAATCTTTCCTAGCACCGGGGTCTTTTCCAATGAGCCAGTTTTTCACATCAGGTGGCCAAAGTATTGGAGCTTCAGCTTCAGCATCAGTCCTTTCAATGAATATTCAGGGCTACTTTCCTCTAGGATTGACTGGTTTGTTCTCCTTGCAGTCCAAGGGATTCTTAAGAGTCTTCTCCAACATCAGAGTTCAAAAGTATCAATTATTCAGCATTCAGCTTTCTTTAGAGTCCAACTCTCACATCCATATATGACTACTGGAAAAACCATAGCTTTGACCAGATGGACCTTTGTTGGCAAAGTAAAGTCTCTGCTATGCACAAAGTCATAGCATTGTAGCAAAGATTAGAGCTACAGACTCTTGATTCCATTTCTCTTTATATTCATTACAAAAAATCAGATAGCTTCTCTCCTCAATGAAAAGAAGGCTGATTATGTCTTTATACATTTATTAATATTTTCATTGATCTTTGGAGAAAAATCATTCAATCTGTCAAATACAAAATCTTTATTTTTATAATAGCATCTTCAATGTTCAACACTCCAAGGGGTAAATTTGACTTTCTGAATTCTGTTTGTGTTTTATCAATAAAAGTTATTGCCAGTCTGCAACTGCATTTTCTGCTTGCTTGGTTAATGTGAGCTCCATTTGATGAAATCTGACTTTAGCAATTCCGTGTCCATATGATTACCTTCAGCTATGGTTCTAGACATTCCAGTGTCTGTTTGAAGTGGTTTCCCAAGACTCTGCAAACTTGACTTACATTCTCAGCTCCTAGTTGGATTGCCTTCCTTGGTATTCTTCAGCCTGACCTCCCAGAACATATATTTAGGTAATTTTCTGGTCTGCTGTTTGGATTGCTCTCTCAGGCTCTTCACTGAACTTCCCTGAAATTATCAGAGTATTCACTTTGCAGTCTTGAGTAATAACTATAGTTCTGTCAACTAAGCTTCAGGCATGTGGCAGATTTACCTTTTCAGTTTAAACTATGGTAGATCATTGGGACTAATTATGCAAAAATAAATAAATAAATAAAAGAAAAGGAAAAAAAAAGCCTACTGGAGAAAAAATAATACTAAAGTTATTGCTATTAGACTGACTTCTAACCTTTGAATCTCCCTGCTCCTAATAGCAGGAATCCCTTGTCCCATGGACTCACATTTTTCCCAATCCCTAATTGGAATTATGGGCAGAGATAGGAGGGAGCTATAAAACTTTATCATGTATCATTTGCTCTTTATCTGATCCCAGTCTTGGTACCCCAGTTTTAACTGGACTCTTGCCTGGATTCTTGTGTTTTTTTTTTTTTTTTCCTATGTTTGAATCCTTGCTTTACTGCTCCTGTCCTTTCAGAATTGGAATCTTGATTCACGTCTTTGAAAGTATAGAGTTCTTGTTCCTAGATCCCAAATGAATACTAGTTGAGACTTTGCTAGCTAATGACAGAATTGTTTTTAATTAATCTATTTGTTTTTATTGGAGACTAAATACAATACTATGGTGGTTTTTTGACATACATCAACATGAATCAGACATGGGTGTACACGGGTCCCCTTGTCCTGAACCCACCTCCCACCTCCATCCTCATCCCATCTATCTGGGTTGTCCCAGTGCACCAGCTTTGAGTGCCCTATTTCATGCATCGAACTTGGACTGGTCATCTATTTCACATGTGTAATATACATATTTCAATGCTATTCCCTCAAGTCATCCCACACTCGCCTTCTCTCACAGAATCCAAAAGTCTGTTCTTTACATCTGTGTCTTTGTTTCTGTCTTGTATATTGAGTAGTCATTACAATCTTTCTAAATTCCACATATATATCTTAGTATACTGTATCAGTGTTTTTCTCTCCGACTTACTTCACTCTGTATAACAGGCTCCAGTTGCATCCACCTCATTAGAACTGACTCAATCGCTTTCTTTTTAATAGCTGAGTAATATTCCATCTACTTTTGCTTTATAGACTATGCCAAAGCCTTTGACTGGGTGGATCACAACAAACTGTGGAAAATTCTTAAAGAGATGGGAATACCAGACCACCTGTCCTGCCTCCTGAGAAAACTGCACACAGGTCAAGAAGCAACAGTTAGAACTGGACATGGAAGAACAGACTGCTTTCAAATCAAGAAAAAAATTATGATAAGGTTGTATATTGTTACCCTGCTTATTTAGCTTATATGCAGAATACATCATGCGAAATGCTGGGGTGGATGAAGCACAACCTAGAATTAAGATTGCAGGGAGAAATATTAATAACTTCAGATACCCAGATGACACCACCCTTATGGCAGAAAGTAAAGAAGAACTAAAGAGCCTCTTGATGGAAGTGAAAGAAGAGAGTGAAAAAGCTGGCTTAAAAATCAGCATGCACAAAACTAAGATCATGGCATCATGCCAACAGAGGTCTGTCTAGTAAAAGCTATGGTTTATCCAGCAGTCATGTATAGTTACAAGAGTTGGACTATAAAGAAAGCTGACCACCAAAGAATTAATGCTTTTGAACTGTGGTGTTGGAGAAGGCTCTTGAGAGTCCCTTGCACTACAAGGAGATCCATCAGTCAATTCTAAAGGAAATCGGTGCTGGATATCCATTGGAAGGACTGATGCTGAAGCTGAAACTCCAATACTTTGGCCACCTGATGCGAAGAACTGACTCATTGGAAAAAACCCTGATGCTGGGAAAGATTGAAGGCAGGAGGAGAAGGGATGACAGAGGATGAGATGGTTGGATGGTATCAATGACTCTATGAACATGAGTTTGAGCAAGCTCCAAGAGTTGGTGATCGACAGGGAAGCCAGGCGTGCTTCCTTTGCATCCGTGGGGTTGCAAAGAGTTGGACACGACTGAGCGGCTGAACTGAAGGGAACCACAACTTTCTTACCCATTCATCTGACAATGCACTTCTAGGTCACTTCCATGTCCTAGCTATTATAAACAGTGCTGCAGTGAACATTGGGGTACATGTGTTTCTTTAAATACAGGTTTCCTTAATGTGTATGTCCAGACATGAGATTGCTGGGTCGTATGACAGTTCTATTTCCAGTTTTTCAAGGAATCTTCACACTGTTTTCCATTGTGGCTGTACTGGTTTGCATTCCCACCAACAGTGTAGGAGGGTTCCCTTTTCTCCACACCCTCTCTAGAATTTATTGTTTGTAGACTTTTTGATGGCAGCCATTCTGACTGGTGTGACATGGTACCTCATTGTGATTTTGATCTGCATTTCTCTGATAATGAGTGATTTGGAGCATCTTTTCATGTGTTTGTTAGCCATCTCTATGTCTTCTTTGGAGAAATGTCAGTTTAGTTCTTTGGCCCATTTTTGATTGAGTCATTTATTTTCCTGGAATTGAGCTACATGAGCTGCTTTTATATTTTGGAGGTTAATTCTTTGTCAGTTGCTTCATTTGCTGTTATTTTCACCCATTCTGGAGGCTGTCTTTTCACCTTTCTTATAGTTTCATTCGTTGTGCAAAAGCTTTTAAGTTTAATTAGGTCCCATTTGTTTATTTTTGCTTTTATTTCCATTATTCTGGGAGGTGGGTCATAGAGGATCCTGCTGTGGTTTATGTCAGAGAGTGTTTTGCCTATGTTTTCCTCTAAGAGTTTTAGTTTCTGGTCTGACACTTAGATCTGTAATACATTTTGAGTTTATTTTTGTGTATGGTGTTAGAAAGTATTCTAGTTTCATTCTTTTTTTTTTTTTTTTTCTTTCCTAGTTTCATTCTTTAACAGGTGGTGGACCAGTTGAGCCAGCACCACTTGTGATAGAGAATGTCTTCACCATTACATTTTTTTTGCCTCCTTTGCCAAATATAAGTTAATCATAGGTGTATGGATGTATCTCTGGGCTTTCTATTTTGTTCCATTGATCTGTATTTCTGTCTTTGTGCCAGAACCATACTGTCTTGATGACTGCAGCTTTATTGTATAGTCTTAAGTCAGGCAGGTTGATTCCTCCAATTCCACTGTTCTTTCTCAAGACTGCTTTGGCTATTCGAGGTTTTTTTGTATTTCCATACAAATTGTGAAATTATTTGTTTTATTTCTGTGAAAAATATCATTGGTAGCTTTACAGGTATTGCATTGAATCTATAGATTGCTTTAGGTAGTATACTCATTTTCACTATATTGATTCTTCTGATCCATGAACATGGTATATTTCTCCATCTATTTGTTTCATCTATGATTTCTTTAATCAGCTTTTTATACTTTTCTATATATAGTTCTTTTGTTTATTTAGGTAAATTTATTCCTAAGTATTGTATTATTTTTGTTGCAATGGTGAATGGAACTGTTTCCTTAATTTTTCTTTCTTTTTTCTCATTGTGAGTGTAAAGGAATGCAACTTAAGGAAGAGCTAACACCTATCTTCGGAGAAGGCAATGGCACCTCACTCCAGTATTCTTGCCTGGAAAATCCCATGAATGAAGGAGCCTGGTAGGCTGCAGTCCATGGGATCACTAAGAGTCGGACACGACTGAGCGAATTCCCTTTCATTTTTCACGTTCATGCATTGGAGAAGGAAGTGGCAACCCACTCCAGTGTTCTTGCCTGGGACAGGGGAGCCTGGTGGGCTTCTGTCTATGGGGTTGCACAGAGTTGGACATGACTGAAGCAACTTAGCAGCAGCAGCAGCAACACCTATCCTACTCAACCTCTTCCAGAAAATTGCAGAGGAATGTAACTCCCAAACTCATTTTATGAGGCCACTATCACCCTAATACCAAAACCAGACAAAGATGCCCTGGAAAAAAGAAAGAAAGAAAGAAAGAAAGAAAGAAAGAAAGAAAAGAATAGAAAGAAAGCTACAGGCCAGTATCACTGATGAACATTGATGCAAAAATGCTCAACAAAATTCTAGCAAACAGAATCCAAAAACATATTAAAAAGAGCATACACCATGACCAAGTGTACTTTATACCAGGGATGCAAGGATTATTCAATATTCACAAATTCATCAATGTCATATACCACATTAGCAAATTGAAAGATAAAAACCATATGATTATCTCAATAGATGCAGAGAATGCCTTTGACAAAATTCAACACTGGTTTAGGATAAAAACTCTTCAGAAAACAGGCATAGAAGGAACATACCTCAACATAATAAAAGGCATCCATGATAAACCCGCAGCAAGCATTATCCTCAGTGGCTATATTTGAAAGTTAGGAGTAAGACATGGGTACCCACTCTCACCACTACTGTTCAACATAGTTTTGGAAGTTTTAGCCACAGCAATCAGAAAAGAAAAATAAATAAATGGCATCCAGATTGGAAAATAAGTAAAACTTTCACTCTTTGCAGTTATCATGATCCTCTCCATAGAAAACCCAAAGACACTACCAGATAATTACTAGAGCTAATCAATGAATACAGTAAAGTTTCAAGATATAAAATTAATTCATAGAATTGTTTTTTTTTTAGTTAGTTTTCTGGACTTTCAATTTTACAGCCAATGGGATTCCCCTCTCTGTTCTGATGGCTATATGCATTGGATTTATATATTACTAATAAAAATGGATAACATTTATTTATTTCTAACTATTATCTAAGTTCTATTCAATGTACTTTCAAAATATTAAATCACATATACCTCACAACCAGCCTGAGAAAAGTAATACTATTTTGCCTGAACTTCCTATTTTCTGTGACCATATTCTTTTGGTGCACATTATGTTTCTAGACTAAATTTTCTTACCACCTGTAGCTGAGTCTGTCTTATCTGTCACAATCCCTCAAACACCATGTGTCCCATTTGTGGTTGGCCTAGTTTCATGTCGTTGCTTCTCTCATCTTGTTCAAAATCATTCATTCAATGAGACCATGGATAGCTATGTTCTGACATATGACCATGATTTCTGTTTGGTCTTTCTAGAATGACAGCATAGCTAAAATACCATCGTTTGGTATCTTTGGTTAGACAGATTGAAATTCAAATCCTAGCTCTAGAATTTTCTATCTGTATGGCCTTGTGCTCAGTTTTTACTCTACAAAATGAGGTTAATAATATCTTCACAGTGATATTACAAAAATGAAAAGAATTTTACATGTAAAGCACTTAGCACACACAATCTTGGTGCTTAATGAGAGTTTAAAAGTGCTGAATAATATTAAAATTCAATTCAGTGTTTTTGTTGAACATTTAGCACAATTGGATTGTGTTCTGTCTTTAATATTCCTGGTCTAACAAATGAAGCTCTCTATTGTTGCTGTTGTTTCTCAGTGGCTCAGTCATGTTCAACTCTTGGTGATCCCATGGACTGCTGTGATCCAGGCTTCCCTGTCCTCCGCTATGTTCCAGAGTTTGCTCAAACTCATGTCCATCAACTCACTGATTCTATCTAGCCATCTCGTCCTCTGCCACTCACTTATTTTCCTGCCCTCAGTATTTACCAGCATCAGGGTCTTTTCCAAAGAATCAGCTGTTCGCATAAGGTGACTGAAGTATTGGAACTTCAGCTTCAACATCAGTCCTTCCAACGTATATTCAGAGTTGATTTCATTTAGGATAGACTGGTTTGATCTCCTTGCTGTCCAAGGGAAGCTCAAGTTTATTTTAAAACAGAAAATAAATTTGGCTTTTTAAAAATTAATTTATTTAAATTGGAGGTTAATTACTTTATAATATTGTGGTGGTTTCTGCCACACACCAACATGAATCACCCATGGATGCACATATATCTCCCCATCCTGAACCCGTCCTACCTCCCTCCCCTCTGGGTTGTCCCAGAGTACCAGCTTTGAGTGCCCTGCTTCATGCATCAAACTTGCACTGGTGATATCAATTTTACTCTTTGGTGCTTTCCATTTTTCTTATTTCTTGATTATCCCCAATTAGTTATCACACTTATACTAAGAGCTTCTGTATATGAAAATCATTTGGGAAGTATCAGGAGAGATGCTAAGATGTGTAAGAATGTTTAAAGTCTCAAGGAGCTTATCATCTAGAGTTGTAATATATATAGACATGTGAAAAGCTAAAATAATTTAAAAGAACAGAAATCAAGAAAAAGTTGAATTGCTATAAGGCAATGTGATTAATCACTTGTATCACAATGAGTAATAAAGGAAATAGCCTCTGGAAAGGTTCAGAGTAGAACATACGCATTTTAGCTAAATTGTCCTGGAAGTCTTTCTTGGGGAAGAAGAAATTGGAACTGGTTTTAAAGGGTAAGTATGATCTGGACTGCCTCAAACATTTTTATTCTAAAATAATCTACTCTTGTCTTCATACCAAGGTTCTAAAATGCTTTAAAATTTTCAAGGGAACAGACAGAGCAGTATCAAATGGCTAAAGATTGATAGATGTAGATCTGAAAGTAGTAGTAGGTTTTTTTTTTGTTTGTTTTTTTTTTTACTACTTTTACTGAGTAGCTGGTAGAAATTCTGTATTTCAGTCTCCACATTTCCTTCCCCCACCCTTTCAGAATTTTCCTGGGAATTTGCATCTATGAAGCACAGTCCTATTTGTTAGTCCCCATGAAAAATGTTTGGGCCAGTGGTTGAAAACTACCCATGACACAGTCATCCTGATTGTAAAATGGGCAGCTGTTTTAATCCACAGGAGTGTTGATTCCAAAGGAAGTGGATAGTGTAAAATGTATATAAGGGTAAGGGTGACTATACATGTTCATTTTCTATTGCCATCATTGCAATCAATACATAGCTTGCCATTGCTCTCTTTTTGTATCCATTTAATTTGGTTTGCCTGAGTCAGATGCAAATTCCTACCCTTTCTTCTCTTCCCTGAGCCCCAGATGCTGTTTACAAGGCTGGAAATGTGTGGTGCACTTGGTATAACATGAGAGTGCCTGTGTTTGTGTATTTGTATAAAGTTTCAATGAATATTGAAACTTTCATGTACTGCTGATCAGTTAGTGACTATGCTGTGGATCTTCAGAGGTGAAAATCCTTCCACTGGGGCAAAGTAACCATGGACTGATTCATTATCACATTCAACTAGAACAAATTAACATCCAAGCTTCCATTGACTAAAGCCCTGGCAAATGTACACTTTCTTCCCCCATAAGTCCTACTGGCACCTGAAAATAAAGCCAATTAGTCAAAACAATGCTTGTTATGGTAAATTAAACTTCTTGAGAGCTTTGAGAATTGAGATTCTAGGTTCCATTTGAAATTCAGAGTGGATTACATAGGCTTCCAAATAACTCAAGCTAAACCAGGTCAGTCTACTTTGTGAGAGTTTACACATAGGTGTAAGTATGATTTCAAATTTCTCATATACTATCAATGAGGATCTAATAGCTCATGAAAGACATATCTGCCTCAAATGGAAAAGTTAATTTTATGTGCTGTAAGAAATTATTAATGATTCTGTTATCCTACTCTCAAGCAAAAATCAACATTGTATTAAAAAATTAAATTAAACACATCCAGTTCAGTACAGTTCAGTTCAGTTCAGTTGCTCAGTCGTGTCCAACTCTTTGCGACCTTATGAATTGCAGCATGCCAGGCCTCCCTGTCCATCACCATCTCCCAGAGTTTACTCAAACTCATGTCCATCGACTCGGTGATGCCATCCAGTCATCTCATCCTCTGTCGTCTCCTTCTCCTCCTGCCCCCAATCCATGCAAGCATCAGGGACTTTTCCAATGAGTCAACACTTCGCATGAGGTAGCCAAATATTGGAGTTTCAGCTTCAGCATCAGTCCTTCCAAAGAACACCCAGGACTAATTTCCTTTAGGATGGACGGATTGGATCTCCTTGCAGTCCAAGGGACTCTCAAGAATCTTCTCCAACACCACAATTCAAAAGCATCAATTTTTCGGTGCTCAGCTTTCTTCACAGTCCAACTCTCACATCCATACATGACCACTGGAAAAACCATAGCCTTGACTAGATGGACCTTTGTTGGCAAAGTAATGTCTCTGCTTTTTAATACGCTGTCTGTGTTGGTCATAACTTTCCTTCCAAGGAGTAAGCATCTTTTAATTTCATGGCTACAATCACAATCTGCAGTGACTTTGGAGCCCAAAAAAATAGAGTCTGACCCTGTTTCCACTGTTTCCCATCTATTTCCCGTGAAGTGATTGGACCAGATGCCATGATCTTAGTTTTCTGAATGTTCAGCTTTAAGCCAACTTTTTCACTCTCCTCTTTCACTTTCATCAAGAGGCTTTTTAGTTCCTCTTCACTTTCTGCCATAAGGGTGGTGTCATCTGCATACCTGAGGTTATTGATATTTCTCCCGGCAATCTTGATTCCAGCTTGTGCTTCTTCCAGCCAAGCATTTCTCATGCATATAAGTTAAATAATCAGGGTGACAATATACAGCCTTGACGTACTGCTTTTCCTATTTGGAAACAGTCTGTTGTTCCATATCCAGTTCTAACTGTTGCTTCCTCACCTGCATATAGGTTTCTCAAGAGGCAGGTCAGGTGGTCTGGTATTCCCATCTCTTTCAGAATTTTTCACAGTTTATTGTGATCCACACAGTCAAAGGCTTTAGCATAGTCAATAAAGCAGAAATAGATGTTTTTCTGGAACTCTCTTGCTTTTATTGATGATCCAGCGGATGTTGGCAGTTTGATCTCTGGTTCCTCTGCCTTTTCTAAAACCAGCTTGAACGTCTGGAAGTTCACATTTCACATATTAAACACATTAGTTTTCATAAAATTAACTCACATGGGATACTAATGAGGAGTCTCTTACAAGTTATATCCATTGTAACATAAGGAGACTATTGTACAGTACCTTTTTTTAATTTAAAAATTTATGTTGATGTTTGTAGTCACCTTAAAATCAATAAACCATCTACAAATAATATGTGTATTCAGTGTAAACCAATGAAGAATTATTTACTTGAGTATAAAGTATTTTATGATATTTAAGCATAAATGTAATGTATTTAGACATAATCTTAAAATGTTTTACTCTAAATACAATAATTAAGAAAATATATTGTGAAATACTGCTTTTTTATAAGCAAAGCTGACAAATCTTAAATTAGAACTATACTATCTTGCTTGGAGTTAAACCTAATTCTTCAAGTAATATGATGTTGTTTTTCTCCCACAATATATCAGATGTTTCATGTATACCCTTCCCTATATTTTTATCATTTTCAACATTTCCTGAAAATATACTTTGCATGTAAATAGAAATAGATGAAAGTAAAAAAAAAATAACTAAAATGAATATAGCAAATATATTTTTTGCAAATTAACTTATTTATGTTAATTGGAGGCTAATTACTTTACAATACTGTAGTGGTTTTTGCCATACATTCACGTAAATCAGCCATGGATATACACGTGTCCCCCATCCTGAACTACCTTACCATCTCCCTCCTCATCTCATTCCTCAGGGCTATCCAGGGCAATGGCCCTGAACTCCCTGTCTCAGGCATCAAATCTGGACTGGCGATTTATTTCACATATGGTAGTATACATGTTTCAATGTTATTCTCTCAAATCGTCTCACACTCACCTTCTCCCCCAGAGTCCGAAAGTTTGTTTTTACATCTATGTCTCTCTCTCTCTTTTTTTATTTTATTTTATTTTTGTTAGTTGGAGGCTAACTACTTTACAATATGGTAGTGGCTTTTGCCATACATTGACATGAATCAGCCATGGATTTACATGTGTTCCCCACCCCGATCCCCCCTCCCACCTCCCTCCCCATCTCATCCCTCTTGGTCTTCCGAGTGCACCAGTCCTGAGCACTTGTCTCATGCATCCAACCTGGGCTGGTGATCTGTTTCACCCTTGATAGTATACTTGTTTCAATGCTATTCTCTCAGAACATCCCACCCTCGCCTTCTCCCACAGAGTCCAAAAGTCACATATAGGGTTATCATTAGAATCTTTCTAAATTATATATACATACACACACACACACACACACACACACACACACACACATATACATATATATACACACACACATTAGTATACTGTATTGGTCTTTATCTTTCTGGCTTACTTCACTCTGTATAATGGGCTCCAGTTTCACCAATCTCATTAGAACTGATTCAAATGAATTCTTTTTAATGGCTGAGTAATATTGCATAGTATATATGTACCATAGCTTCCTTATCCATTCGTCTGCTGATGGGCATCCAGGTTGCTTCCATGTCCTGGCAATTATAAACAGTGCTGTGATGAACATTGGGGTGCATGTGTCTCTTTCAGATTTAGTTTCCTCGGTGTGTATGTCCAGGAGTGGAATTCCTGGGTCATATGGCAGTTCTATTTCCAGTTTTTTAAGGAATCTCCACAATTGTCCTCCATAGTGGCTCTACTAGTTTGCATTCCCACCAACAGTGTAAGAGGGTTCCCTTTTCTCCACAGCCTCTCCAGCATTTATTGCTTGTAGACTTTTGGATAGCAGCCATCCTGACTGGTGTGTAATGGTACCTCATTGTGGTTTTGATTTGCATTTCTCTGATAATGAGTGATGTTGAGCATCTTCTCATGTGTTTGTTAGCCATCTGTATGTCTTCTTTGGAGAAATGTCTGTTTAGTTCTTTGGCCCATTTTTTGATTGGGTCATTTATTTTTCAGGAATTAAGCTGCAGGTGTTGCTTGCATATTTCTGAGATTAATCCTTGTCTGTTGCTTCATTTGCTATTATTTTCTTCCATTCTGAAGGCTGTCTTTTCACCTTGCTTATAATTTCCTTTGTTGTGCAAAAGCTTTTAAGTTTAATTAGGTCCCATTTGGTTATTTTTGCTTTTATTTCTAATATTCTGGGAGGGGGGTCATAGAGGATCCTGCTGTGATTTATGTCGGAGAGGGTTTTGCCTATGTTCTCCTCTAGGAGTTTTACAGTTTCTGGTCTTACATTTAGATCTTTAATCCATTTTGAATTTATTTTTGTAGATGGTGTTAGAAAGTGTTCTAGTTTCATTCTTTTACAAGTGGTTGACCAATTTTCCCAGCACCACTTGTTAAAGAGGTTGTCTTTTTTCTGTTCTAAATCTTTGCTTCCTTTGTTGAAGATAAGGTGTCCATAGTTATGTGGATTTATCTCTGGACTTTCTATTCTGTTCCATTGATCTATATTTCTGTCTTTGTGCTGGGACCATACTGTCTTGATGACTGTGGCTTTGTAGTAGAGCCTGAAGTCAGGCAGGTTGATTCCTCCAGCTCCAGTTTTCTTTCTCAAGATTGCTTTGGCTATTCAAGGTCTTTTGTATTTCCATACAAACTGTGAAATTATTTGTTCTAGTTCTGTGAAGAATACCGTTGGTAGCTTGATAGGAATTGCATTGAATCTGTAGTTTGCTTTGGGTAGCATAGTCATTTTCACAATATTGATTCTTCCAATCCATGAATATGGTATATTTCTCCATCTATTTGTCTCCTCTTTGATTTCTTTCATGAGTATTTTATAGTTTTCTCTATATAGGTCTTTCGTTTCTTTAGGTAGATATACTCCTAAGTATTATATTCTTTTTTTGCAATGGTGAAAGGTATTGTTTCCTTATTTTCTCTCTGTTTTCTCATTTTTAGTGTATAGGAATACAAGGGATTTCTGTGTGTTAATTTTATATCCTGCAACATTACTGTATTCATTGATTAGCTCTAGTAATTTTCTGGTAGAGTCCTTAGGGCTTTCTATGTAGAGGATCATGTCGTCTGAAAAAAGTGAGTGCTTTACTTTTTCTTTTCCTATCTGGATTCCATTTGCTTCTTTTTCTGCTCTGACTGCTGTGGCCAAAACTTCCAAAACTATGTTGAATAGTAGTGGTGAGAGTGGGCACCTTTGTCTTGTTCCTGATATCAGGGGAAATGCTTTCAATTTTTCACCATTGAAGATAATGTTTGCTGTGGGTTTGTCATATATAGCTTTCATTATGTTGAGGTATGTTCCTTCTATTCCTGCTTTCTGGAGAGTTTTAATCATAAATGGATGTTGAATTTTGTCAAAGTCTTTTTCTGCATCTATTGAGATAATCATATGGTTTTTATCTTTCAATTTGATAATGTGGATCATTACATTGATTGATTTGCAGATATTAAAGAATCCTTGCATCCCTGGGATAAAACCCACTTGGTCATGATGTATGATCTTTTTAATATGTTATTGGATTCTGTTTGCTAGAATTTTGTTAAGGAATTTTGCATCTATGTTCATCAGTGATATTGGCCTGTAGTTTTCTTTTTCTGTGGCATCTTTGTCTGGTTTTGGAATTAGGGTGATGGTGGCCTCATAGAATGAGTTTGGAAGTTTGCCTTCTTCTGCAATTTTCTGGAAGAGTTTGAGTAAAATGGGTGTTAGCTCTTCTCTATATTTTTGGTAGAATTCAGCTGTAAAGCCATCTGATCCTGGGCTTTTGTTTGCTGGAAAATTTCTGATTACAGTTTCGATTTCCGTGCTTGTGATGGGTCTGTTAAGATCTTCTATTTCTTCCTGGTTCGGTTTTGGAAAGTTGTAATTTTCTAACAAATTGTCCATTTCTTCCAAATTGTCCATTTTATTGGCATAGAGCTACTGGTAGTAGTATCCTATGATCCTTTGTAGTTCTCTGTTGTCTGTTGTGATCTCTCCATTTTCATTTCTAATTTTGTTAATTTGGTTCTTCTCCCTTTGTTTCTTGATGAGTCTTGCTAATGGTTTGTCAATTTTATTTATCTTTTCAAAACCAGCTTTTAGCTTTGTTGATTTTTGCTATGGTCTCTTTTGTTTCTTTTGCATTTATTTCTGCCCTATTTTTTTAAGATTTCTTTCCTTCTACTAATCCTAAGTTTCTTCGTTTCTTCCTTCTCTAGTTGCTTTAGGTGTAGAGTTAGGTTATTTACTTGACTTTTTTCTTGTTTCTTGAGGTAAGCCTGTATTGCTCTGAACCTTCCCCTTAGCACTGCTTTTACAGTGTCTCATATGTTTTGGGTTGCTGTGTTTTCATGTTCATTTGTTTCTATGCATATTTTGATTTCTTTTTTTGTTTCTTCTATGATTTGTTGGTTATTCAGAAGCGTGTTATTTAGCCTCCATATGTTGGAGTTTTTAATATTTTTTGTCCCTGTAATTGAGATGTAATCTTACTGCATTGTGGTCACAAAAGATGACTGGAATGATTTTATTTTATTATTTTTTTTAATTTACCAAGGCTAGATTTATGGCCCAGGATGTGATCTATTATAGAGAAGGTTCCGTGTGCACGTGAGAAAAAGGTGAAATTGATTGTTTTGGGGTGAAATGTCCTATAGATATCAATTAGGTCTAGCTGGGCCATTGTGCCATTTAAAGTTTGTGTTTCCTTGTTAAGTTTCTGTTTAGTTGATCTGTCCATAGGTGTGAGTGGGGTATTAAAGTCTCCCACTATTATTGTGTTATTGTTAATTTCCCCCTTCATTCTTGTTAGCATTTGCCTTACGTATTGTGGTGTTCCTATGTTGGGTGCATATATATTTATAATTGTTATATCTTCTTCTTGGATTGATCCTTTGATCATTATGTAGTGTCCTTCTTTGTCTCTTTTCACAGCCTTTATTTTGAAGTCTATTTTATCTGCTATATGTATTGTGACTCCTGCTTTCTTTTGGTCACCGTTTGCGTGAAATATTTTTTTTTCCAGCCCTTCACTTTCAGTCTGTATGTGTCCATTGCTTGAGGTTGGTCTCTTGTAGACACAATATATAGGGGTCTTGCTTTTGTATCCATTCAGCCAGTCTTTGTCTTTTTGTTGGGGCATTCAACCCATTTACATTTAAGGTAATTATTGATAAGAATGGTACCGTTGCCATTTGCCTTGTTGTTTTGGGTTCACGTTCATACAACTTTCTGTGTTTCCTTTCTAGAGAAAATCCTTTAGCATTTGTTGAAGAGCTGGTCTGGTGGTGCTGAATTCTCTCAGCTTTTGCTTGTCTTTAAAGCTTTTGAATTCTCCTTCATATCTGAATGAGATCCTTGCTGGGTACAGTAATCTGGGTTGTAGGTTATTCTCTTTCATTACAATAAGTATGTCCTGCCATTCCCTTCTGGCCTAAAGACTTTCTGTTGAAAGATCAGCCCTTATCCTTATGGGAATCCTCTTGTGTGTTATTTGTTGTTTCTCCCTTGTTGCTTTTAATATCTGTTTTTTGTGTTTGATCTTTGTTAATTTGACTAATATGTGTCTTGGGGTGTTTTGCCTTGGGTTAATCTTGTTTGGGACTCTCTGGGTTTCTTGGACTTGTGTCACTATTTCCTTCCCCATTTTAGGGAAGTTTTCAGCTATTATCTCCTCGAGTATCTTCTCATGGCCTTTCTTTTTGTCTTCTTCTTCTGGGACTCCTATGATTCGAATGTTGGGGCATTTCACATTGTCCCAGAGGCCCCTGAGGTTGGCCTCATTTCTTTTAATTCTTTTTTTTTCCTTTTTCCCTCTATGCTTCATTTATTTCCACCATATTATCTTCTACCTCACTTATCCTATCTTCTGCCTCCATTATTCTACTGTTGGTTCCCTCCAGAGTGTTTTTGATCTCATTTATTGCATTATTCATTTTTAATTGACTCTTGTTTTATTTCTTCTAGGTCCTTGTTAAACATTTCTTGCATCTTCTCAATCTTTGTCTCCAGGCTATTTATCTGTAATTCCATTTTGTTTTTATGATTTTGGATCATTTTTATTATCATTATTCTAAATTCTTTTTCGGGTATATTCCCTATCTCCTTCTCTTTTGTTTGGCTTGGTGGGCATTCTTCATGTTCCTTTACCTGCTGGTTATTTCTCTGCCTTTTCATCTTATTTAGATTGCTATGTTTGGGGTGGCCTTTCTGTATTCTGGTAGTCTGTGGTTCCTCTTTATTGTGGAGGTTTCTCCCAGTGGGTGGGGCTGGATGTTTGGCTTGTCGAGGTTTGCTGGATAGGGAAGCTTGTGTCAGTGTTCTGGTGGGTGGAGCTGGATTTCTTTTGTCTGGAGTGCAATGGAATGTCCAGTAGTGAGTTTTGAGATGGGTCTATGGGTTTTGTGTGACTTTGGCCAGCCTGTATGTTGACCCTCAGGGCTATTTTCCTGCGTTGCTGGATAATTTGCATGGTATGTCTTGCTCTGGAACTTATTGGCTCTTGAGTGGTGGTTGGTTTCAGTGTAGATATGGAGGCTTTTGGATGATCTCTTATTACTTAATGTTCCCTGTAGTCAGGAGATCTCTGGTGTTCTCAGGTTTTGGGTTTAAGCCTCTTGCCTCTGGATTTCAGTCTTATTCTTCCAGCAGCCTCAAGACTTCTCCATCCATACAGCACTGATAATAAAACTTCTAGGTTAATGGTGAAAGGAATCTCCACAGTGAGGGACACCCAGAGAGGTTCACAGAGTTACATGAAGAAGAGGAGAGGGAGGAAGGAGATAGAGGTGAGCAGGAGGAGAAAAAGGGGCATTGAAGAGAGGAGAGAGATATCTAGGTTATACTCTATTCCCTAAGTGTTCTCTGCAGCCTAGAACACCCACAGAGATTCACAGAATTGGATTAAGAAGAGAAGGGGGAGGGAGGATATAGAGGTGATCTGGGGGAGAAAAAGGAGAGTCAAAATGGAGAGAGAGTGGTCAAATCAGTAATCACACTCCTGAGTAAGAATGGGTACTGAAGGTTGGATTCTTAAATGTCCAAAATTTATATCACATACTGAAAAACAAAGATTAAAAATATAGAGTAGTGGTTAGACTCTTAAAAATACAATATTAAAAAACCACAAAAACACAAAATAAGAAATATATATGAAGTTCACTTTAAAAATAGGGTCCTTTTTTTTGCCAGGTTATAGTGGGTTATAAAAATGAAAATTAAGGAGTAATAGAGGACTAAAAAAAAGAGAAAAAAATTAATTAAAAATATAATAATAACAGTAGTAAAAATATATCTAGGAATTTCTCTGGAGCTGTTGTGGGCAGTGTGGTTTTGGTTCAGTTTCAGATAGCTCCTTGTTCCAACTTAGACTTCTCGATATCTATAGGCCCTTCTTGTGTAGTCAGTGTTAACTACAGGGATTTTAATCTGTTGCACCTATCACTTCTGAAGCGGTTCCCTTTGTTTATTTGGCTTCTGTTTGCAGGTCTCTTCTGTGTCTAATTTCTGCCCTGACACCAGGGGGCAGAGGTGGTCTCTTGTTTAGGTTCACTTGTTCAGTCGTGATGCGGGGAGGGAGGGGCACAGTAGACATGTATCACTGGCCTGTGCGGGGAGTGCTTACAGTGTTCCGGCCACACTGGGTTTGCCCCCGCTCGTGGCGTGTGTGCTTTCCCTGTCTTCACTGCTCAGGCTCCAGGCTGCTCTACAGAGAACAGGCCCTGATTTGCCTGTGGTTCCAGTTTTCAGGTACTCCACAAAAGTGCATACTCGGTTAGGCCTGCATTTTGTGCCTTCCCTGGTTGGAGCAGCTCAGGCAGCCAGGAGCTTGAAGAGCACACTCTCCCCAGGTGCAGTGTGCCTTATCCCCTCCGCGGTCCCAGCCTCAGTTTTCGGGCATGCTGGTCAGGTGTGCCTTGTGTCCCTTCTGGGAGGCTGATTTCTGGCTGCAACCCTCCTGCTGGATGTCAACCATCCAGAATCTCAGGAAGTCTTTGATTAGAAGCTGAAAGCCTGTTTGCCGTTTGGTAGGGGATGCCGTCTCTGGGGCTGAGTCTGCCCCTTTCCCCTCCCCCCTGCCTCCTGCCTCTGGTGGGGGATGGGCCAGTCCACAGCCGGCTAGCTCGTCTCTGGTATTCGCTCAGTCCTTCATTCTGGGAACGGGTGGGTAGCGCCTAAACTTAGGGCTTTTCCCAGATTAATTCTCTCTCTTGCTATCCCACAGTTTAAGTTGCTATCTCGCATTAGCTCCCTCTCATTGCCCTCAGGGCATTCAGGCCCAGTCCTTACCCTAAGCAATGCTGCCCGCTCCTCTCCATTCAGCCACCACTTGCTGGTGGTGAATGCAAGCGTCTGGGGTACTTGTCTGCTGGGAGTTGTTTTTAGGCATGTAATCCATGGGTTTTGTTTATTTTCCCTCCCAGTTAGGTTGCCCTCCGAGATTCAAAAACCTCCCCTAGACCTGCCACTGAGAGGGTTTCCTGGTGTTCTGAAACTTCCTCTATTAAGACTCCCTTCCTGGGACGGATCTCCGTCCCTAACTCTTTTTATCTTTTATATTTTTTTCTACCTCCTTTCGAAGACAATGGGCTGCTTTTCTGGGTGTCTGATGTCCTCTGCTAGCGATCAGTTGTTTTGTGGAGTTTGCTCAGCGTTCAAATGATCTTTCGATGAATTTGTGGGGGAGAAAGTGGTGCTCCCGTCCTATTCCTCTGCCATCTTAGTTCCCTCTCTCTATGTCTCTTTTGATGTCACACATATAGGGTCATCGTTATCATCTTTCTAAGTATCAAACATATGCATTAGTATACTGTATTGGTGTTTTTCTTTCTGACTTACTTCACTCTGTATAATAGTCTCCAGTTTCATCCACCTCATTAGAACTGATTCAAATGTGGTCTTTTCAATAGCTGAGTAATATTCCATCATGTATATGTATCACTGCTTGTTATCCATTCCTCTGCTGATGGATTTCTAGGTTGCTTTTGTAAACAGTGCTATTGTAAACAGTGCTGTGATGAACATTGGGATACATGTGTCTCTTTCAGTTCTGGTTTCCTCCTTGTGTAAGCCCAGCAGTGGGATTGCTGGGTCGTATGGCAGTTCTACTCTCAGTTTTTTAAGGTATCGCCACATTGTTCTCCAGAGTGGCTGTACTAGTTTGTATTCCCACCAACAGTGTAAGAGGGTTCCCTTTACTCCACACCATCTCCAGCATTTATTTTTTGTAGACTTTTGGATAGCAGTCATTCTGAGTGGTGATACATGGTACCTCATTGTGGTTTTGATTTGAATTTCTCTGATAATGAGTGATGTTGAGCATCTTTTCATGTGTTTGTTAGACATCTGTATGTCTTCTTTGGAGAAATGTCTGCTTTGCTCTTTGACCCATTTTTTGATTGGGTTGCTTATTTTTCTGGAATTGAGCTGCAGGAGTTGCTTGTATATTTTTGAGATTAATCCTTTGTCTGTTTCTTCATTTGCTATTATTTTCACCAATTCCGAAGACTATCTTTTCACCTTACTTTTCGTTTCCTTCGTTGTGCAAAGTCTTTTAGTTTAATTAGGTCTTATTTGTTTATTTTTGCCTTTATTTCCATTACTCTGGGAGGTGGGTCATAGAGGATCCTGCTGTGATTTATGTCAGAGAGTGTTTTGCCTATATTTTCCTCAGGAGATTTATAGTTTTGGAATTTACATTTAGATCTTTAATCCACTTTGAGTTTACTTTTGTGTATGTTGTTATAAAGTGTTTGGGTTTCATTCTTTTAGAAGTGGTGGACCAGTTGTCCCAGCACCACTTGTCTTTTCTCCATTGTATATTCCTGCCTCCTTTGTCAAACATAAGGTGTCCATAGGTATGTGAATTTATCTCTGGAGTTTCTATTTTGCTCTATTGATCTATATTTCTGTCTTTGTGCCAGGACCATACTGTCTTGATGACTGTAGCTTTGTAGTATAGTCTTAAGTCAAGCAGGTTGTTTCCTCCATTTCCATTCTTCTTTCTCAAGATTTCTTTGGCTATTCGAAGTTTTTTTGTATTTCCATACAAATTGTGAAATTATTTGTTCTAGTTCTGTGAAAAATACTGTTGGTAGCTTGACAGGGATTGCATTGAATCTATAGATTGCTTTGGGTAATGTACACATTTTCACTATAGTTATTCTTCTGATCCATGAACATTGTATATTTTTCCACTTATTTGTGTCCTCTTTGATTTCTTTCATCAGTGTTTTATAGTTTTCTATATATAGGTCTTTTGTTTCTTTAGGTAGATTTATTCCTAAATATTTTATTCTTTTCATTGCAATGGTGAATGGAATTGTTTTCTTAATTTCTGTTTCTGTTCTCTCATTGTTAGTGTATAGGGATGCAAGGGATTTCTGTGTGTTAATTTTATATCCTGCAACTTTACCATATTCATTGACTAGCTCTAGTAATTTTCTGGTGCAGTCTTCTTTGTAGGGTTTTCTATGTTGAGGATCATATCATCTGCAAACAGTGAGAGTTTTACTCCTTCTTTTCCAATCTGAATTCCTTTTATTTCTTTTTCTGCTCTGATTGCTTTGGCTAAACCTTCCAAATGTATGTTAAATAGTAGTGGTGAGAGTGGGCACCCTTGTCATTTTTCTGAATTTAGGGGAAATGCTTTCAATTTTTCACCATTGAGGATAATGTTTGCCTTGAGTTTATCATATATGGCTTTTATTATGTTGAGATATATTCCTTCTTTGCCTGCTTTCTGGAGGGTTATCTTAAATGGATGTTGAGTTTTATCAAAGTTTTTTTCTGCATCTATTGAGATAATCATATGGTTTTTATCCTTCAATTTGTTAATATGGTATATCATATTGATTGCTTTGTGAATACTGAAGAATCCTTGCATCCCTGGGATAAAGTCCACTTGGTCATATGCATAATCTTTTTAATATGTTGTTGGATTCTGTTTCCTAGGATTTTGTTTAGTATTTTTACATCTATGTTCATTAGTGATATTGGCCTAGAGTTTTCTTTTCTTTTTTTTTTTTTTTTGTGGCATCTTTGTCTGGATTTGGTATTAGGGTAGTGGTGGCCTCATAGAATGAGTTTGGCAGTTTACCTTCCTCTCACTTTGAGTAGGGTAGGTGTTAGCTCTTCTTTAAATGTTTGGTAGAATTCACCTGAAACGATCTGGTCCTGGGCTTTTGATTGTTGGAAGACTTTTTTATTACCGTTTCGATTTCCATGCTTGTAATAGGTCGGTTAAGATTTTCTATCTTTTCCTGGTTCAGTTTGGGAAGGTTATACTTTTCTAAGAATTTGTCCGTTTCTTCCAAGTTGGCCATTTTACTGGCATATAGTTGTTGATAGTAGTCTCTTATGATTGCTTGCATTTCTGTGTTTGTTGTGATTTCTCATTTTTCATTTCTAATTCTGTTGATTAGATACTTCTCCCTTTTTTTCTTGATGAGTCTGGGTAATGGTTTCTCTATTTTATTTATCCTGTCAAAGAACCAGCTTTTAGTTTTGTTGATTTTTGCTATAGTCTCCTTTGTTTCTTTTTCATTTATTTCTGCCCTAAGTTTTACGATTTCTTTCCTTCTACTAACCATGGGGTTCTTCATTTCTTCTTATTCTAGTTGCTTTAGGTGTAAATTTAGGTTATTTTTTGATTTTTCTTTTGTTTCTTGAAGTAAGCATATATTGCTATGAACCTTCCCCCTTAGCACTGCTTTTATTGAATCTCATAGGTTGTTGCATTTTCATTTCTTTCTATGCATATTTTGATTTATTTTTTATTTCTTCTGTGATTTATTGGTTATTCAGTAGCATGTTATTTAGCCTCCATAAGTTTGTATTTTTAATTTTTTTTCCCTTTAGTTGACATCTAATCTTACTGCATTGTGATCAGAAAAGATGCTTGAAATGATTTCCTTTTTTTTTTTTTTTGAATTTACCAAGGCTAGATTTATTGCCCAATTGTGATCTACCCTGGAGGATGTTCCATGTGCACTTGTGAAAAAGGTGAAATTCATTGTTTTGGGGCGAAATGTACTATAGTTATCAATTAGGTCTAATTGGTCCATCATTTAACGTTTATGTTTCCTTACTAACTTTCTGTTTAGTTGATCTATCCATAGGTGTGAGTGGGGTATTAAAGTCTCCCACTATTATTGTGTTACCATTAATTTTCCCTTTCATACTTGTTAGCATTTGCCTTACATATTGCAGGGTTCCTCTGTTGGGTGCATATACATTCATAATTGTTATATATTCTTCTTGGATAGATGCTTTGTTCATTGTGTAGTGTCCTGTGTCTCTTTTCACGGCCTTTATGTCAACGTCTATTTTATCTGATACGAGCATTGCTACTCCTGCTTTCTTTTGGTCTCTATTTGTGTGAAATATCTTTTTACAGCCCTTCATTTTCAATCTGTAGGTGTCCCTTGTTTTGAGGTGGGTCTCTTTTAGACAGCATATATAGGCGTCTTGTTTTTGTATCCAGTCAGCCAGTCTTTGTCTTTTGGTTTGAGCATCCAAACTATTTATATTTAAGGTAATTATTGATAAGTATGATCCCGTTGGCATTTACTTTGTTGTTTTGGGTTCGAGTTTATACAACTTTTCTCTGTTTCCTGTTTAGAGAAGATCTTTTAGCATTTGTTGGAGAGCTGGGTTGGAGGTGCTGAATTCTCTCAGTTTTTGCTTCTCTGTAAAGCTTTTGATTTCTCCTTCATATTTGAATGAGATCCTTACTTTGTGTAGTAATCTGGGTGGTAGGTTTTTCTCTTTCATCACTTTAAGTATGTCCTGCCGTTCCCTTCTGGCCTGAAGAGTTTCTATTGAAAGATCAGCTGTTATCCTTAATGGGAATCCCCTTGTGTGTTACTTGTTGCTTTTCCATTGCTGCTTTTAATATTTTCTCTTTGTGTTTGATCTTTGTTAATTTGATTAATATGTTTCTTTCAATGTTTTACCTTAGGTTTATCCTGTTTGTGACTCTCTGGGTTTCTTAGATTTGAGTGGCTATTTCCTTCCCCATTTTAGGGAATTTTTCAGCTATTATCTCCTCAAGTATTTTCTCATAGCCTTTCTGTTTGTCTTCTTATGGAATTCCTGTGATTCGAATGTTGGGGCATTTAACATTGTCCCAGAGGTCTCTGTGTTTCCTCCTGATTTCTTTTAATTTTTTTTTCCCCTCTCTGCTTCAATTATTTCCACCTCACTTATCCTATCTTTTGCCTGTTATTCTACGGTTTATTCCCTCCAGAGTGCTTTTGACTTCAGTTATTGCATTATCCATTATTGACTGACTTTTAAGAATTTCTTCTAGGTTCTTGTTAAACATCTCTTGCATCTTCTCAATCCTTGTTTATCTCAATTCTATTTATCTGTAACTCCATTTTGTTTTCAAGATTTTGTATCATCTTTACTATCATTATTCTGAATTCCTTTTTAGGTAGACTCCCTATCTCCTCCTCTTTTGTTTGGTTTGGTGGGCATTTATCATGTTCCTTTACCTGCTGAATATTTCTCTGCCTTTTCATTTTGTTTAGATTGATGTGTTTGGGGTGGCCTTTTTGTATGCTGGAAGTTTGTGGTTCCTCTTTTTTGTGGAGGTTGCTCCCTGTCGATGGGTTTGGACGAGTGGCTTGTCAAGGTTTCCTGTTTCGGGAAGCTTTCATTGATGTTCTGGTGGGTGGATTTGGAACTCTTCTCCCTGGAGTGCAATGGAGTGTCCAGTAGGGAGTTTTTAGGTGTCTATGTGTTTGATGTGACTTTGGACTGCCTGTATTTTAATGTTCAGGGCTACGTTCCTGCATTGCTGGAGAATTAGCATGGTATGTCTTGCTCTGGAACTTGTTGGCTCTTGGATGGAGCTTCGATTCAGTGTAGGTATGGATGCTTTTGTTTGAGCTCTTTTCAATTAATGTGCCCTGGAGTCAAGAGTTTTCTGGTGTTCTCATATTTTGGATTTAAGCCTCCTGTCTCTAGCTTTCAATCTTATTCTTACAATAGCCTCAAGACTTCTCCATCCACACAGCACAGATGATAAAATATCTAGGTTAATGATGAAAAGATTCTCCACAGTGAGGGACACCCAGAGAGGTTCACAGAATTACATGGAGAAGAGAAGAGGGAGGAGGGAAGTAGTGATGACCAGAAGGACAAGAGTGGGAATCAGAAGGGGAGAGACCAATCTTGCCAGTAATCAATTGCCTAAGCGTTCTCCACAGACTGGAACACCCAGAGAGATTCACAGAGTTAAGTAGAGATGAGAAGGAAGATGGGGAGAAGTTAGAGGTGAACTGAGGGAGAAAAGGGAGAGTCAAAAGGGGAAAGAGCAGTCAATCCAGTAATCACACCCCTAAGCAAAAATGGATACTGAAGATTAGATTCTTAAAGGTACAAAATTGATGACAAATATCAAAAAGCAAAGATTAAAAATCTAGAGTAGAGGTTAGATTCTGAAAAATACATTAAAAATACAAAACAGAATCAATCACAAAAATTATACAAAATGTATATATGAAATTTGCTTTAAAAATAGGGTCTTTTTGTTGGTAAGGTAATAAAGTGAAAGTGAAGTTGCTCAGTCGTTTCTTACTCTTTGCGACCCCATGGACTATAGCCTATCAGGCTCCTTGGTCCATGGGATTTTCCAAGCATGCATACTGGAGTGGGTTACCATTTTCTTCTCCAGGGGATCTTCCTGACCCTGGGATCAAACCTGGGTTTCTCTCATTATAGGCAGACGTTTTACTATCTGAGTAGGTTATAAAAATGAAAATTAAATGAGTAATAAAGAACTTAAACATTAAAAAAAATAAAAAAGTTATAATAGTAAAAGTATATCTAGGAATTTCTCTGGAACTGTTTAGGGAAATGTGTGGTCAGTTCAGTTTCAGATATTTCCTTTTCCAGCTTATATTTCTTCGCAAGGTCTATAGGCCTCTTCCAATGCTTAGTGAATGCTGACTACAGGGTTTTAATATGTTGCACCTTTCACTTCCAGTCTGGTTCCCCCTTCTTTGTTTTTTTTTGCCTCCTCTGTTTACAAGTCTCTTCAGTGTCTAATTTCCTCCCTGACACAAGGCGGTGAAGGTGCTCACTTGTTCAGTTGTGCTGTGGGGAAACAGGGACACTGAAAACAAATATTACTGCTGTGTGTGTGCAGTGGTCACAGCGTGTGTACCACACTGGGTTTGCCCCCACTCACGGCATGTATATTTCCTGGTCTACCCTGCTCAGCCTCCAGGTTGCTCTTCAGGGGAACTGTCCAAAGCAGGCATTGGATTTTGTGCACTTCCTAGGTCTAAGCTGCTCAGGTTTATGTTCCCAGGTACTCCACAAAGGCACAGACGGTTGGGCAAGCGTTTTGTGCTCTTCCCAGGTCAAGCAGCTCAGGAGACCAGGTGCTTGGCGAGCACACTGTCCCAGTTGGGCAGTGCATCTTAATCACCTCTCCAGTTCCAGCCACTTGGTTTCCTGGGTGTGCAGTGAGAGCGCCTTCTCATGTGTGCCATGTGTCTCCTCTAGGGAGCTGATCTCTGGCTGCAACTCTTCTGGCAGTTGTCAACCATCCAGGATCCCAAGAAGACTTGGTTCACAACTGGGAGGCTGCTCACAGTTTGGTGGAGGATGCTGTCTCTGGGGCTGAGAATGACCCTTACTTTCCAGCTCAGGCTGTCACCTGCTGCCTCTCTGCCTTCGGTGGGGGATGGGCCAGTCCACAGCTGACTAGCTCTCCTTTGGTATTCACTCAACCCTTTGTTCTGTGAGCAGGCCTCACCTGAGCCTGAGCCTCACCTGAGCCTCAGGTTAGAGCTTTTCACGGCAAAGTTCTCTCTCTCTCTCTCTCTCTTTCTCTCTCTCTTTTTTTCCCCCTCTCTGGCTATCCCACATTTTGGGTTGCTGTCCCATGTTAGCTCCTTCAGATTGTCCTCAGGGCATTCAGGCCTGGTCCTTACCCTAAGCATGCAACCCATGCCTCCCTGTTCCTCCCCCACTCGCTGGTGGGGGACACATGCCTCTGGGCTACTTCTCCACTGGGAGTTGTGATTAGGAGTATATATATATATATATACATATATATATATATATATACTGCCTGGTTATGTTGCCCTCTGAGATTCCAAAACTCTCCACAGACTCACTGGTGAGAGGGTTTCCTGATGTTTGGAAACTTCTCCTCCTTCACGACTCCCTCCCCAGGACGGGTCACCATCCCTAACTCTTTTGTCTCTCTTTTTGTCTTTTATATTTTGTCCTACCTCCTTTTGAAGAGAATGGGCTGCCTTTCTGGGTGACTGCTGTCCTCCACCAGTGTTCAAAATTTGTTTTGTGGAAGTTGCTCAGCATTCAAATTATCTTTTGATGAATTTGTGAGGGAGAAAGTGGTCTATCCATTCTATTCCTTCACCACCTTACAATAGCCTCTCTACAGCAAATATTTTTAAGTAAAATTTATCTACCAGAAAAAAAAATCAGGCAAAGCATTACTTAAAGGAGATTTTTATATCTGTCAGTCTCCAATCATATTCAATTCATATCTGCCAGCCTTAAATCTTATTTGCCTGTATAGAAGTATTCAGTCTTTCTTCACTTTCACAATTCATCAATACTTTTTTCCTGAATCCAAGAGTTGCTGTTCCTTTGATTCTGCAAGTAAAGCAATAGTGATTATATTTGCAGTGTTACAGCCATTTCTTGAGTTCAACATAAAATATCATCAGTGTTGTCTTTTTGAGGTGATGTAACATTTACAGAAATGCATATGCCAAAGAAGGCCAAGAACCCATCCCTTCTTAAAGATATACAACAGATCTTTTGCAAGTCTTGTTGCTTTGCTTGTGCACTTCTGGGTCAACTTTGTTTCCCTTAGTAATTCCCAAGAATAGCTTTCCTCACTCTTTACAGGTACTTCTCATGAATTAAGATAGTAAATAATCCACCTGCAATGTGAAAGACCTGAGTTCAATCCCTGGATTGGGAAGATCATTTGGAGGAGAGCATGGCAACACATTTCCAGTATACATGCCTCGAGAATCCCCATGGACAGAGGAACATGGTGAGGTCACATGGGGTCCATGGGGTCACAAAGAGTCAGACATGACTGAGTGACTAAGTACAGCATCAGCATCAAGTTACTGAAAAAAAAAAAAAAAAAAAAAAGAAAACAAACCTGTCAGTGGACTGCCAGCACCTCTTTCTATCAGATAAGAGTCAACAATATTTAGGTTCAAAAATACTTTACTGTTAAAAGTCCCCTGCCCTCTTGTTCAGTTAAGATCAGTTTAGTCACTAAGTCATGTCTGACTCTGCGACCCCAAGGACCTCAGCACACCAGGCTTCCTTGTCCATCAACAACTCTGGGAGTTTACCCAAACTCATGTCCATTGAGTCAGTGATGCCATCCAAACATCTCATCCTCTATTGTCCCTTTCTCCTCCTGCCCTCAATCTTTGCTGGCATCAGGGTCTTTCCAGTGAGTCAGTTCTTCACATTGGGTGGCCAAAGTATTGGAGTTTCAACATCAGTCCTTCCAATGAACACTCAGGACTGATCTCCTTTAGGATGGACTGATTGGATCTTCTTGCAGTCCAAGGGACTCTCAAGAGTCTTCTCCAACACCACAGTTCAAAAGCATCAATTCTTAGGCACTCAGCTTTCTTTATAGTCCAACTCTGACATCCATACCTGACCGCTAGAAAAACCATAACTTTGACTAGATGGGCCTTTCTTGGCAAAGTAATGTCTCTGCTTTCTAATATGCTGTCTAGGTTGGTGATAACTTTTCTTCAAAAGTGTAAGCGTCTTTTAATTTCATGGCTTCAGTCACCATCTGCAGTGATTGTGGAGCCCCCCAAAATAAAGTCAGTCACTGTTTCCACTGTTTCCCCATCTATTTGCCATGAAGTGATGAGGCTGGATGCTATGATCTTAGTTTTCTGAATGTTTAGCTTTAAACCAACTTTTTCACTCACCTCTTTCACTTTCATCAAGAGGCTCTTCAGTTATTCTTCACTTTCTGCCATAAGGGTGGTGTCATCTGAATATCTGAGGTGATTGATATTACTCCCAGCAATCTTGATTCCAGCTTGTGCTTCATCCAGCCCAGTGTTTCTCATGACACACTCTGCGTATAAGTTAAATAAGCAGGGTGACAAAATATAGCCTTGATGTACTCCTTTCCCGATTCAGAGCCAGTCTATTGTTCCATGTCCAGTTCTAACTGTTAATTCCTAACCTGCATACAGATTTCTCACTAGGCAGGTCAGGTTGTCTGGTATTCCCATCTCTCCCAGATTCTTCCACAGTTTATTGTGCTCCACACATTCAAAGGCTTTGGCATAGTCAGCGAAGAAGAAATAGATGCTTTTCTGGAATTCTCTGCTTTTTCAATGATCCAGCGGATGTTGGTAATTTGATCTCTGATTCCTCTGCCTTTTCTAAAACCAGCTTGAACATCTGGAAGTTCACAGTTCACATATTGCTGAAATCTGGCTTGGGGAATTTTGAGCATTACTTTACTAGTGTGTGAGATGAGTACATTCATATGGTAGTTTGAGCATTCTTTGGCATTGCTTTTCTTTGGGATTGGAATGAAAACTGATGTTTTCCAGTCTTGTGGCCACTGCTGAGTTTTCCAAATTTGCTGCCATATTGAGTATGGCACTTTCACAGCATCATCTTTTTTCTTGCCACCTCTTCTTAATATCTTCTGCGTCTGTTAGGTCTATACCATTTCTGTCCTTTATTGAGCCCATCTTTGCATGAAATATTCCCTTGGTAGAGATCTAATCTTCTTAAAGAGATCTCTAGTCTTGAAAAGATTTTCTTGAAGAGATCTCTAGCCTTTCCCATTCTTTTATTTCCCCCTATTTATTTGCACTGATCACTGAGGAAGGCTTTCTTATCTCTCCTTACTATTCTTTGGAACTCTGCATCCAAATGGGCATATCTTTCTGTTTCTCCTTTGCTTTTCACATCTCTTATTTTCACAGCTATTTGTAAGGCATCCTCAAGCAGCATTTTGCTTTTTTGCATTTCTTTTACTTCAAGATGGTCTTGATCTCTGTCTCATGTACAATGTCACGAACGTCCATCCATAGTTTATCACATCTAGTCTCTTAAATCTATTTGTCACTTCCACTGTATGAGCAATTTGATTTAGGTCATAACTGAATGGTCTAGTGGTTTTTCCCACTTTCTTCAATTTAAGCCTGAATTTGGCCATAAGGAGTTCATGATCCGAGCCACAGTCAGCTCCCGGCCTTGCTTTTGCTGACTGTATACAACATCTCCATCTTTGGCTGCAAAGAATATAATCAATCTGATTTTGGTGTTGTCCATCTGATGATGTCCATGTGTAGTCTTCTCTTGTGTTGCTGGAAGAAGGTGTTTGCCATGACCAGTGCATTCTCTTGGCAAAATTCTATTAGCCTTTGCCCTCATTCATTCTGTACTCCAAGGTCAAATTTGCCTGTTACTCCAGGTGTTTCCTACTTCCTACTTTTGCATTCCAGTCCCCTCTAATGAAAAGGACATCTTTTTTGAGTGTTAGCTCTAAACAGTCTTGTAGGTCTTCATAGAACTGTTCAACTTCAGTTTCTTCAGTATTACTGTTCGGGGCATAGACTTGGATTACTGTTATATTGAATGGTTTGCCTTGGAAATGAACAGAGATCATTCTGTTATTTTTGAGATTGCATCCAAGTACTGCATTTCAGAGTCTTTTGTTGACTGTGAGGGCTACTCCATTTCTATTAAGGACTTCTTGGCCACAGTAGTAGATACAATGGTCATCTGAGTTAAATTAACCCATTCCAGTCCATTTTAGTTGGCTAATTCCTAGAATGTCAATGTTCACTCTTGCCATCTCCTGTTTGACCACTTCCAATTTTCCTTGATTCATGGACCTAACTTTCCAGTTTCCTATGCAATAGTGTTCTTTACAGCATCAGACCTTGCTTCTATCACCAGTCACATCCACAAGTTGGTGTTGTTTTTGCTTTGGCTCCATCCCTTCATTCTTTCTGAAATTATTTCTAAACTGATCTCCAGCAGCATATTGGGCACCTACCCACCTGGGGAGTTCATCTTTCAGTATCCTATCATTTTACCTTTTCATACTGTTCATGGGGTTCTCAAGGCAAGAATACTGAAGTGGTTTGCCATTCCCTTCTCCAGTGGACCAAATTTTGCCCTCTTGTTACTGATAAAAATTCACTGAGATGAAGGGATGAGAAATTACTGACAACTGGTTATTGGCTAAACTGATAATAGAAATCTAATAGCTTTTTCATAGTTAAGATTTTAACACCTTTTCATTTTTGGCACCTAAAACAGTCCAGCATGTGTGTATAGTTTCATAAAATAGCTCTTTGATTTCTAAAAATGTGATGACTAAAATTAAGACTTGTCTACATGATCCATTTTATAGGTGCTCTCAACTACTAAAAGGAAAACTTCAGCAAAAATATATAATAGTAGTAATGGATTGCTATCTACAGAGTAAAATAATAGTAAATGGATCCATACTAATACAAATCAACAATTGAATAAATACATTGAGAATGGAAAATGTAATTCAAAAAATGTAGAATAATTATGAAAATAGAAAATTGTCATTGATAAACACCACAGTAATTGTTTCAGTTCCTAATTAACAATGGACGTAAAATCAGTGAACAAATGTACTATGAGAAACAGGTTACTTGCATGCTCCCAACGTATCTCCTTAAATATTGATTAACTAAAAAGGGCAAAGTATTAACTTGACACTCTAGGAACTTATCAGATATCACATTAACTCAATGATGAAGGCTAACTTCATCAATAATGAGACATTTTGAGAAGCTATTCCAAATTAAAGAATATTGAAGAGATAATTAGTATATCATGTAATATAACATCAGATCCTAAAGTAGAAAAAAAGAAATTAGTGGGACAGTTGGAAACATGTCAATAAAGTCTGTAGAAAATGCCATATCAATGTTAATTTACTGATTTTGATTAATGTAATGTGTTTATATAATATGTTAACTTTTGAGGAATCTGGGTCAAGGATATACAGGAATTTTTTGTACTAGTGAATTTTTTTGTGTACGTCTGAAATTATTTCAAAATTAGAAGGTAAAAAATAAAAAAAAATAAAAATAAAAAGAACCTTCCTCACAAATATTTTAGAGTCAGGACAAGTGAAGGAATACAGGTTGCTAATTTTTATGGTTTGACTTTTTAAAGGCTTCAAATCCCAAGCTCCCCTAAGGACTTAATTACTTTGTTATCTCACTTGTATTTTACAGTTTTGGGCTAATGGTAAACTAAACCCTCACATCTGCCTTCTTTCTAGGTTAAGTCTTTTCCTCAAGGGAAAATATAAAGCACCTATTTCCCAAGATTATGTAGAAAGAATACTGTCTTACACTTAACATTTCAGGAAACAAGACCAAAAATCAGCTCACCATTCACAGATAGGATTTATATGGGATGTCACTGTCCAAATCATCTTGCCTCTTTTCACCTCAAGTATTTCTTCCCACAATTTTCAGGTTACGGGAGCTAAGGAACAGTTTTGAGATAAAGAATGGTAGGACTAGCAATTAATTCCATCAGATTAAAGTAGTGAGTTATCTAGTAAATCTCCTTTTTATTTGCATGAAAATTCAATTTGAAGTTCATTCATATTGGGCTGTCTATCATCAAGCAAGTAAAACTATGTGTAAAGAAGAGAATGGGAAAGGCATGGCTCAGTGAATGGTTACTACAAACACTGATTTGTTCCTTTCTGGCTAAGAAGAAAGGCAAATATTCTTAGATCCTCCTCCACTCTTTTTTTTTTTTTTTGTAACTCAGTAAGAGAATAAAGGAACAAACAAACAGAAGCACTTGTGTAGTCAAAAATAAATTTCTTTGGGGGAGTTTCTTTACTGTTTTTATAGTTTAGCAGCTCTCAACATCTCAAATATCATCTCACTCAAACTGCTGAAAGACAGAAGCCTTTTGATTTCCCCCAGGAGACTCTGAGACTAAAAATGAAAGCTTTGTAGTCCTAGTTCCATTTTAGACAGTACAATCCTGTATATTTTACTTGTCAGAAACATGTGATTACTGAGTAGCTAATTCAATAAGTTTTATCATTTTAACTTTCTTTCAAAGTAGAATAAATAAATCTCCAACATGTTTTCCTCTTTGCTGCCAATTTTAAGAGGGTAGATATCACATTTATTGCATCATTAATAATTAAATTATTTTTTTTGTTTCCCGTAAGACTATAGTTAGAAGTAAATATTTAATGCCCAGATCACAAAATCAAATCTTACACATCAGCTACTGTGTTTGCTAGCTACAGGACACTAATGTGAGAAAAATTTCATGTACTGCCATTTTCATTTACCCTTTCTTAGTTTTTCCTCACTATCAATAGATTACTTTGTAACTATTCAATATAGAATAATATATTTCCATAGTGTTTTTCTCCCAATTTTTAGAGCTGGTAATAACATTAAATACTGTACATTTATCAGCATTAAGCATAAGTGAATATATATACATATGTAAGTACATATGAACTTTTAATTTTGTACAATTTGGATAATCTAAAAGTTTATGCAAACAATTGAAGAATTTATTTATTGACATCAGTTTTTGATACTTTGGTTTAAAATATTTGTTAATATACTGAAGAAGTGTTTTCCTAAGCACTGACAGTATTCTGTAGATTTGAGATTTTTATTTTACCAATAAGGTAAATCTATCTACAGGATAATGGTAATTACTTTCTTGATGTGCTCACTAAAACAGAATCATTCTTTGCGAACTGAACTTTTCAGAATTATTTTCCCAACTTCACTTTTCACTAGGAATGGCATAGGAGCATATAAACTAACTCAAGTGAAATCATCGCTATGAGACATATAAGATATGCAATCTCTATTAATTAAAGATATGAAAATAAAATCTGCTAAGTAATTAAACTTCACATTTTGACAGTATTGAACTAATTTTAAAAAATGGGATCTAATTAAACTAAAAGCTTTTGCACAGCTAAGGACCCCATCAAGACAAAAATACAACCTAATGAATGGGAAAATATTTGCAAACGATATAGCTATTAAGGAGTTAATGTCCAAGATATATAAGTAGCTCATACAACTAAACATCAAAGCAAGCAAACAAACAATTCTATTAGAAAATGGGCAGAAAACCTGAATAAACATTTTTCTAAAGAGTAAAAGTAGATGACCAAATAGGTACATAAAAAGATTCTCAACATTGCTAAACATCAGGGAAATACAAAAGCAAAACTACAATGAGATATCGATTCACACATGTCAGAATGGCTCTCATCAGAAAGAATATATGCTTGAAGCAGGGCATGCAAAGCTGATACTCTGGGACAACCCAGAGGGATGGGATGGGGAGGGAGGTGGGAGGGGGATTCAGTATGGTGGGACACAAGTAAACCCATGGCTGATTCATGTTGGTGTATGGCAAAAACCACCACAATATTGTAAAGTAATTAGCTTCCAATTAAAATAAATTAATTAAAAAATAAGTCAGGGGCTTAAAAAAAAGAGAGAGGGAGAGAGAAGTTTGTGTTACATAGCAATTTAATTGGAGTTGGAAGCAGAAATTAGTCTTGGCTAAACATGATAAAGTGCTAAGGCTCTCAGTAGAGGGAGGTAAATATCCATTATTGTGGAAAGTTGCAGGTATCCTTGCAGAGTTCTTGGAAAACTTGTGGTTTGCCCTTGTTAAAAAGTTCATGGTTATACCCAGGGAAGGTCTGTGAGATGTTTAATGGCCTCAGGGCTTCATTTTCCAACCTCTTGAAATAAGTGACTCCATTTTTATTTTCATATTTACCATCCCTTTTCCTTAACTAATTTTTCTTAGAGTATTCTTGCTTTACAATAGTGTTTTTCCTTCTTGTTTTTCCATCCATCAGTCGTGTCCAACTCTTTGGGACTCCATGAAATGCAGCATGTCAGGCTTCCATGTCCTTCACCAACTCCTGGAACTTGCTCAAACTCATGTCCATTGAGTCAGTGATGCCATCCAACCATCTCGTCCTCTGTTGTCCCCTTCTTCTCCTGCCTTCAATCTTTCCCAGCATCAGGATTTTTCTAATGAGTCGGCTCTTTGCCTCAGGTGGTCAAAGTACTGGTGCTTCAGCTTCAGCTTCAGTCCTTCTAATTAATATTCAGGGTTAACCTCTTTTAGGATTGACTGACTTGATCTCGTTCGAGTCAAAGGGACTCTCAAGAGTCTTCTCAAACACAAGAGCTTAAAAACATCATTCTTTGGCATTCAGCTTTCTTTATGGTCCAAATCACACACTCATACATGATTACTTGAAAAATCATAGCTTTAGCTATATGGACTTTGTCAGCAAGGTAATGATTCTGCTTCATAATACACTAAGTTTTCATTGCTTTTCTTCCAAGGAGTGAACATCTTTTAATTCTGTGGCTGTAGTCACCATATGCAGTGATTTTGGAGCCCAAGAAAAGAACAAAAGCTGCTGTCACTGTTCCCATTGTTTCCCCATCTATTTGCTATGAAGTGGTGGGACCAGATGCCACGATCTTAGTTTTTTGAAAGTTGAGTTTTAAACCAGCTTTTTCACTCTCTTCTTTCACTTTCATCAAGAGGCTCTTTAGTTCTTCTTTGCTTTCTGTCATAAGGGTGGTGTCATCTGAATATCTTGGGTTATTGATATTTCTCCCAGTAATCTTGATTCCAGCTTGTGCTTCATCCAGCCTGGCATTTCATGTGACAGCCAGACATCACATTTCATGTGAGCCAGACATCCTGTAATGCTAAGTCAAGTGGGCCTTATGAAACAGCACTGTGAACAAAGCTAGGGGAGTTGATGGCATTCCAGATGAGCTATTTCAAACCCTAAAAGATGATGCTGTTAAAGGAATTCACTCAAAATGCCTATGGAAAACTCAGCAGTGACTACAAGACTGGAAAAGTTCAGTTTTCATTCCAATCCTAAAAATAAGCAATGCCAAAACGTTTTCAAACTACTGTACAATTGCACTCATTTCACATGCTAGCAAAGTAATGCTCAAAGTTCTCCAAGCCAGATTTGAATAGTACATGAACAGAGAACTTCCAGATGTTCAAGCTGAATACAGAAAAGGCAGGGGAACCAGAGATCAAATTGGCAACGTCCACTCTATCATAGAAAGAGCAAGAGAATTCCAGAAAAAAAAAAAAAATCTATTTTTTGCATTGGCTACACTAAAGCCTTTGACTGTATGGATCACAACTAACTGTGGATAATTCTTAAAGAGAAGAGAATACCACACTATATTACCTGCCTCTTCAGAAACTTGTATGTAAGTCAAGAAGCAACAGTTAGAATCAGACATGGAACAACGAATTGGTTAAAAATTGGTAAAGGAGTATTTCAAGGCTGTATATTGTCACCCTGCTTATTTAACTTATATGCAGTGGAACAAGATCTCTTACAGCCACTTAGGCCACTGACTGCCTATCACTGCCAAGGCTCCTGCCAACCACAGTTGGTAGCTGTGCCAACTCCATGCTTGGTCCTCACCTTGTGCAGACCCAAGTACTCTAGGGCATCATGGGACCAGATCCCTGTTGGTGGCCCACATGCAGATATGGGATTAAAGCTACTGGTGAGCACAAGGGTAGGGCAAATAAGGAAGGGGAACAAAAATTTTTCCATAGGCGGCACACACCACAGATGATATTCCTTTAATTGGCTTGGTAAACCCTTTATCTATGCAATACCTGAATGGACAATGAGTGTTCCTACAACAGAGACCAGTTTATGGGTGCAAATAAAAATGAAAGTTGGCTCAGGTCAGCCCGAGCTGCCAAGAGAGTGCACATAGTGAGTCCAGAGACTTATGTAGAGTTATTGGAGGATCCCCTGGGGAGGTGGAAGTTGGTGGTGGCTCACAAGGGAGACAAAAACATTGAAAGTTGAGGCCCCAGGAAAATAATATTACTAATATTTTTGCATGCTTTGTTTTGCTCTGTAGTTGTTTTTCTTATTTTTATTTTTTAAAAAATGATTTTAATATTTAATGTTTTCATTTTTTATTTTTCATTGTTTTGTGTTTTTCCTTTTGTTGTTTAGGTTTTAATCTTTTTTGATTATGATTTATATATGATTTCTGTGAGGTTTTTTCTTTGTTTAGTTTACATTGTCTTGTTTTATTTCCTGGTTTTTTTTTTTTTTTTTTCTTTTTGTTAATTTTTTTTAAATTTCTTGATTTTGTTTTTGGGTTCTTTTAATTATATCTATAGTTTTTTGTATTATTTGTTTTTGTTTCTTTTTGTAGTGTGTGTTTTTCTTTGTTTCTGTTTCTTTGGTTTTGTTTTATCAATTTTCTTGGGTATTATTTTACTGTTTATTTGTATTTTTAATTGTTGTTGCTCTTTGCTTTTGTCTTTGTTATTTCTTCTCGATTTTGTTTCTCTGGTTTTTCTCCACC
>NC_057419.1:78669851-78716665 GCF_019320065.1 Cervus canadensis
CCAGAGATGGCATCCCATATCTAACTGCAAGCAAGCTGTCATTCGCTAATCAAGTCTTCTTAGGATCCTGGATAGTTGACATCCATCAGGAGGGTCATAGCCAGAGATCAGCTCCCCAAAAGAGACACATGGCACACCTGAGACACAGCTGTGCACCCAGGAAACTAAGCGGCTGGGACCAGGGAGGTAATAAGATGCACCTCACTTGGGGAGTGTGTGCTCACCAAGCACCTGGTCGCCTGAGTTGCTCAGAGCTGGGAAGGTCACAAAACATGGGCACAAAATGCAGGCCCAACTGAGTCTGTGCCTTTGTGGAGTACCCGAGAACCTGAACCTGAGCAAAGTAGATCTGGGAAGTGCACGCAACCCAGGGTCCACCTCAGAGAGTTCCCTGGCAGAGCAACCTGAAGCCTAAGCAGTGTAGACCAAGAAAGCACACACACTGTGAGCGAGGGCAAACCCACTGTGACCCAGACACTGCAAGCACTCCCCACACACGCCAGTGATATTTGTATGCAGTGTTCCTCAGTCCCCACAGCACAATTTAACAAGTAACCCTAAATAAATGATTACCTTTGCTCCCTTGTGTCAGGGCGGAAGTTAGTTACTGAAGAGACTGGCAAAGAGTGGAAGCCAAAACAAACAAAGAATAGGGAACAGCTCTGGAAGTGAGAGGTGCAATAGATTCAAACCCTGTAATTAACACTGACTACATTGGAAGGGACCCTTAGACCTTGAGAAGAAGTATCAGGTGGAACAAGGAACTATCTGAAACTGAACTGACTACACACTGCCCTAACAGCTCTAGAGAAATTCCTAGATATACTTTACTATTATCATTTTTTAATTTATTTTTAATTTTTTAAATTAAGTTCTTTATTAATCCTTTAATTTTCATTTTTAAAACCTATTATTACCTTGGGAAAAAATACCCTATTTTTAAAGCAAATTTCATTTTTTTATATAACTTTTGTGATTTTGTTCTGTTATTTTTAATATAGTATTTTTCAGAGTCTAATCTCTACTCTTGATTTTTAGTATTTGCTTTTTGGTATTTGCTATCAATTTTGCACCTTTAAAAATCCAATCATCAGTACCCATTTTTACATAGGAGTGTGATTACTGTCTTTATTGCTCTCTCCACTTATGACTCTCCTTTTTCTCCCCCAGGACACCTCTATCTCCTACCTCCTCCTCTTCTCTACTCCACTCTGTGAATCTCTTTGGGTGTTTAGGGCTGTGGAGAAAGCTTAGGGAACTGATCACAGGCTAGATTGGTCTCTCTCCTTTTGACTCCCCTTCCTCTCCACCTGGTCACCTCTATCACCTTCCTCCCTTTTCTCTTCAATCTGGAACTCCGTGAACCTCTTTGAGTGTTCCAGACTGTGGAGAGCAAATAAGAAAATGATTACTGGCTAGACTGCTCTCTCCCCTTTTGGTTTCTCTTCATCTCCTCCTGGTCACCTCTATCCCCCTCTTCCCTCTTCTCTTCATGTAACTCTGTGAACTTCTCTGGGTGTCCCTCACTGTGGAGAATCTTTTCACCATTAACCTAGTTGTTTTGTCATCAGTGCTGTATGGATGGAGAAGTCTTGAGGCTAATACACGAATAAAACTGAAAGTTAGATGCAGGAGGCCTAAAATCAAAAATTTGAGATCACCAGAAATCTCCTGACTCAAGGGACCATTAATCAACAAAATCTCATCAAAAAGCCTCCATACCTACATTGAAACTAAGCTTCAACCAAGAGCTAAGTTTCAGAGCAAGACATACCAAGCTAATTCTTCAAAAATACAGGAACATAACCCTGAGCACAAAAATACAGGTGGTGAAAAGTCACACCAAACCCATAGACAACTCAAAACTCACTACTGGACACTTCATTGCACTCCAGAGAGAAGAGATCCAGCTCCACACACCAGAACACCGACGCAAGCTTCCCTAACCAGGAAACCTTAACATATCACTCGTCCAACCCCACCCACAGGGATGAACCTGCACAAAAAAAGAGGAACCACAAACTTTCAGCATTCAGAAAGGCCACCCCAAACACAGTAATCTAAACAAGATGAAAAGGTATAGAAATGTTCAGCAGGTAAAGGAGCAGGATAAAAGCCCACCAAACCAAACAAAAGAGGAGGAGATAGGGAGTCTACCTGAAAAAGAATTCAGAATAATGATAGTAAAAATGATCCAAAATCTTGAAAACAAAATAGAGTTATAGATAAATAGTCTGAAAAAAAAAGGATTGAGAAGATGCAAGAAGTGTTTAACAAGGACCTCGAAAAAGGACTGGAAGAAGCACAAGCTGGAATCAAGATTGCCGGGAGAAATATCAATAACCTCAGATATGCAGATGACACCACCCTTATGACAGAAAGAGAAGAGGAAATAAAAAGCCTCTTGATGAAAGTGAAAGAGGAGAGTGAAAAAGTTGACTTAAATCTTAACATTCAGAAAACTAAGATCATGGCATCTGGTTCCATCACCTCATGGGAAATAGATGGGGGGACAGTGGAAACAGTGTCAGATTTTATTTTTGGGGGCTCCAAAATCACTGCAGATGATGACTGCAGTCATGAAATTAAAAGATGCTTACTCCTCGGAAGGAAAGCTATGACCAACCTAGATAGCATATTAAAAAGCAGAGACATTACTTTGCCAACAAAGGTCCGTGTGATCAAGGCTATGGTTTTTCCAGTGGCCATGTATGGATGTGTGAGTTGGACTGTGAAGAAAGCTGAGCGCTGAAAAATTGATGCTTTTGAACTGTGGTGTTGGAGTCCCTTGGACTGCAAGGAGATCCAACCAGTCCATCCTGAAGGAGATAAGTCCTCAGTGTTCATTGGAAGCACTGATGCTGAAGCTGAAACTTTAATACTTTGGCCACCTCATGCGAAGAGTTGACTGGTTGGAAAAGACCCTGATGCTGGGAGGGATTGGGGGCAGGAGGAGAAGGGGATGACAGAGGATGAGATGACTGGATGGCATCCCCGACTCTATGGGCATGAGTTTGAGTGGACTCCGGGAATTTGTGATGGACAGGGAGGCCTGGCGTGCTGTGATTCATGGCGTCGCAAAGAGTCAGACATGACTGAGTGACTGAACTGACTGAGAAGAAATAAAAAAAGAGTCGATCAATAATGAATAATGCAATCACTTAGATCAAAAGCACCCTGGAGGGAACCAACAGTAGAATAACTGAGGCAGAAGATAGGATAAGTGAGTTGGAAGATAAAATGGTGGAAATAAATGAAGCAGAGAGGATAAAAGAATTAAAAGAAATGAGGATAACCTCAGAGACATCTGGGAGAATGTCAAATGCCCTAATATTCAAAATTAGAAGTCTCAGAAGAAAAAACAAAAAGAAAGACCATGAGAAAATTATTGAGAAGATAATAGTTGAAAACTTCCCTGACATGGGGAAGTAAATAGCCACCCAAGTCCAAGAAAACCAGATTCCCAAAAAGGATAAATCCAAGGCAAAACACCCTAAGACACATATTAATCAAATTAACAAAGATCAAACACAAAGAACAAGTATTAAAAGCAGCAAGGGAAAAACAACAAATAACACACAAAGGGATTCACATAGTGATAACAGCTGATCTTTCAAAAGAATATCTTCAAGCCCAAAGGGAATGGCAGGACATACTTAAAGTGATGAAAGAGAAAAACCTACAACCCAGATTACTGTACCCAGCTAGGATCTCATTCAAATATGAAGGAGAATTCAAAAGCTTTACAGACAAGCAGAAGCTCAGAGAATTCGGCACTGCCATACCAGCTCTCCAACAAATGCCAAACGATCTTCTCTAGACGGGAAACACAGAAAAGGATTATAAACATGAACCCAAAACAAGAAACTAAATGGTAACAAGATCATACTAATCAATAATTACCTTAAATGTAATTGGGTTGAATGCCCCAACCAAAAGACAAAGACTGGATAAAAGGATAAAAAAATAAGACCCCTATATACCGCTGTCTACAAGAGACCCACCTCAAAACTAGGGACTCACACATACTGAAAGTGAAGGGCTAGAAAAAGATATTTCACACAAGTGGAGACCAAAAGAAAGAAGGAGTAACAATACTCATATCAGATAAAATAGACTTTCAAATAAAGACTGTAAAAAGAGACAAAGGAGGACACTACATAATGATCAAAGTATCAATCCAAGAAGAAGACATAACAATTATAAATATATATGCACCCAACACAGGAGTACCACAATATATAAGGCTAATGCTAACAAGTATGAAAGGGGAAATTAACAGTAACACAGTAAAAGTGGGAGACTTTAATACCCCATCACAGCTATGGATAGATCAACTAAACAGAAAATTAGCAAGGAAACACAAACTTTAAATGATGCAATGGGCCAGTTAGACCGAATTGATATCTATAGGAAATTTCATCACAAAATAATGAATTCCACCTTTTTCTAAAGTGCACATGGAGCCTTCTTCCAGGATAGATCACATCCAGCCATAAATCTAGCCTTGGTAAATTCAAAAAAATTGAAATAATCTCAAGCAACTTTTCTGATCACAATGCAGTAAGATTAGATGTCAACTACAGGAAAAAAACTATGCAAAATGCAAACTATGAAAGCTGAACAGCACACTTCTAAAACAGCCAACAAATCATAGAAGAAATCAAAAAAGAAATCAAAATATCTATAGAACTGAAAGAAAATGAAAACACAACAACCCAAAACCTATGGGACATGTAAAAGCAGTGCTAAGGGGAAGGCTCATAGCAATACAAGTCTACCTCAAGAAACAGGAGATAAATCAAATAAATAACCCAACTCTACACGTAAGGCAACTAGAAAAGGAAGAAATGAAGAACCTCAGGGTTAGTAGAAGGAAAGAAATCACAAAAATTAGGGCAGAAATAAATGCAAAAGAAACAAGAGACCATAGCAAAAATCAACAAAGGTAAAAGCCAGTTCTTTGAGAAGGTAAATAAAATAGACAAACCATTAGCCAGACTCATCAAGAAACAAAGGGAGAAGAATCAAATCAACAAAATTCGAAATGAAAATGGAGAAATCACAACAGACAACACAGAAATACAAAGGATCATAAGAGACTACTATCAGCAACTACATGCCAATAAAATGGACAACTTGGAATAAATGGAAAAATTCTTAGAAAAGTATAACTTTCCAAAACTGAACCAGGAATATGTAGAAGATCTTAACAGACCCATCACAAGCACAGAAATAAAAACCATAAACTGAAATCTTCTAACAAACAAAAGCCCAGGACCAGATGGCTTCACAGCTGAATTCTACCAAAAATTTAGAGAAGAGTTAACACCTGTCCTACTCAAACTCTTCCAGAAAATTTCAGAGGAAGGTAAACTTCCAAACTCATTCTATGAGGCTACCATCACCCTAATACCAAAACCAAAAATGCCACAAAACAAGAAAAATACAGGCCAATATTACTGATGAACACAAATGCAAAAATCCCTAAAAAAATTTAGCAAACAGAATCCAACAACATATTAAAAAGACCATATATCATTACCAAGTGAGCTTTATCCCAGAAATGCAAGGATTCTTCAATATTTGCAAATCAATCAGTGTGATATGTCACATTAATGAATTAAAAGATAAAAACCATATGATTATCTCAATAGATGTAGAGAAAGCCTTTGACAAAATTCAACACCCATTTATGATTAAAAAAGAAAAAGAAAAAAAAAAAAAACCCAGAAAGCAAGCATCGAAGGAAGAAATCTCAACATAATACAAGCCATATATGATAAACACACAGCAAACATTATCCTCAATGGTGAAATGTTGAAAGCATTTCCCCTAAAGTCTGGAACAGGACAAGGGTGCCCACCCTCATCACTACTGTTCAACATAGTTTTGGAAGTTTTGGCCATAGCAATCAGAGCAGAAAAAATAAATAAATAAAAGGATTCCAGATTGAAAAAGAAGAAGTAAAACACTCACTGTTTGCAGAAGACAAGATCCTCTTCATAGAAAACCCTACAGACTCTACCAGAAAATTACTATAGCTAATAAATGAATACTGTAAAGTTGCAAGATATAAAGTTAAACACAGAAATCCCTTGTATTCCTATACACTAGCAATGAGAAAACAGAAAAAAAAAATTAAGGAAACAATTTCATTCTCCATTGCATCAAAAAGAACAAAATACTTAGGAATGAATCTACCTAAAGAAACAAAAGACCTATATATAGAGAACTATAAAACACTGATGAAAGTAGTCAAAGATGACACAAATAGATGGAGAAATATACCATGTTCATGAATAAGAAGAATCAATACAGTGAAAATGAGTATACCACTGAACGCAATCTATAGATTCAATGCAATCCCTGTCAAGCTAACAACTGTATTTTTCAGAGAACTAGAAAAAATAATTTCACAACTTGTATAGAATTGCAAGAAAACTCGAACAGCCAAATCAATCTTGAGAAAGAAGAATGGAACCGGAGGAATCAACTTGCCTGACTTCAGTCTATACTACATAGCAACAGTCATCAAGACAGTATGGTACTGGCACAAAGACAGAAACATATATCAATAGAACAAAATAGAAAGCCCAGAGATAAATCTGCACATCTATGGACACCTTATCTTTGACAAAGGAGGCAAGATTATACAATGGAGAAAAGATAATGTCTTTAACAAGTGGTGCTGGGAAAACCAGTCAACCACTTGTAAAAGAAAGAACACATTATAACACCATTCACAAAAATAAACTCAAATGGATTAAAGATCTAAATGTAGAAAGAAAAAAAAATAAACAAATGGGACCTAATTAAACTTAAAAGCTTTTGCACAATGAAGGAAAGTATAAGTCAGGTGAAAAAACAGCTTTCCTAATGGGAGAAAATAATAGCAAATGAAGCAACTGACAAAGGATTAATCTCAAAAATATATAAGCAGCTTATGCACCTTAATTTCAGAAAACTAAGTGACCCAATCAAAAAATGTGCCAAATAACTAAACAGACATTTCTCCAAAGAAGATCTACAAATGGCTAACAAACATATGAAAAGATGCTCAACATCACTTATTATCAGAGAAAAGTAAATCAAAACCAGAATGAGGTACCATCTCAGGCTGGTAAGAATGGCTGCTATCAAAAAGTCTACAAACAATAAATTCTGGAGAGGATGCAGAGAAAAAGGAACCCTCTGACACTGTTGATGGGAATGCAAACTAGTACATCCACAATGGACAACAGTGTGGAGATTCCTTAAAAAGCTGGAAATAGAACTGCCATAAGACCTTGCAATCCCACTGCTGGGCATACACACCAAGGAAACCAGAATTGAAAGAGACACGTGTACCCCAATGTTCATTGCAGCACTATTTACAACAGCCAGGACATGGAAGCAACCTAGATGTCCATAGACAGATGAATGGATAAGAAAGTTGTGGTACATATACACAATGGAATATTACTCAGCTATTAAAAATAATGCATTTGAATTAGTTCTAATGAGGGGGATGGAACTGAAGTCTATTATACAGAGGGAAGTAACTCAGAAAGAGAAACACCAATACAGTATATTAACGCATATATATGGAATTTAGATGACCCTATATATGAGACAGCAAAAGGAATACAGATGTAAAGAACAGACAGCTGGACTCTGTGGGAGAAGGCGAGGGTGGGATGATTTGAGAGAATAACACAAAAACATGTATATTATCATATGTGAAATAGATTGCCAGTACAGGTTTGATGCATGAGACAGGGTGCTCAGGGCTGGTGCACTGGGATGACCTTGAGAGATGGCATGGGGATGGAGGTGGGAAGGAGGGTCTGGATGGGGAACACATGTATACCCATGGCTAATTGATGTGAATGTATGCAAAAACCACCACAATATTGTAAAGTAATTAGCCTCCAATTAAAATTTTAAAAAATCTAAAAAAAAAAGAAAGAACCATTAAATAACTGTACCTAAAAAATACTATAAAATTAGAAATTAAAAAAAAAGCTACAACTACCACTGCAAAGGATCATAAGAGACTATGAGAAACTATATGTCAATAAAAAAGAAAACAAAGAAGTAATAGAAGTAATAAGTTAGAGGTTCCAAGAAAATGTTTCATGCATAGGTGGAAACTATACAGGATCGAAATGGTATGGACCTAAAGGAAGCAGAAGATATTAAGAAGAGGTGACAAGAATACACAAAGAACTATAGAAAAAGAGATCTTAGTGACCCAGATAACCATGATGGTGTGATCACCCACCTAAAGCCAGACATCCTGGAGAGTGAAGTCAAGTGGGTCTTAGGAAGCATCACTGAAAACAAAGCTAGTGTAGGTGATGAAAGTACCCTTGAGCCATTTCAAGTCCTAAAAGATGATGTTGTTAAAGTGCTTCACTCAATATGCCAGCAAATTTGGAAAACTCAGCAGTGGCCACAGGACTGGAAAAGGTCAGGTTTTATTCCAGTCCCAAAGAAAAGCAATGCCTAAGAATGTTCAAACCTCCGTGCAATTGCACTCATCTCACATGCTAGCAAAGTGATGCTCAAATTTCTCCAATCCAGGTTTGAACAGTATATGAAGTGAGAACTTCCAGATATTCAAGCTAGATTTAGAAATGCCAGAGGAACAAGAGATCAAATTGCCAACATCTGCTGGATCATCAAAAAAGCAGGAGAATTCCAGAAAAAACATCTACTTCTGCTTTAATGACATGCCAAAGCCTTTGATTATGTGTAACAACGAATTGTGGAAAATTTTTTAAGAGATAAGAATAACAGTCCACCTTACCTGCCTCCTGACAAATCCGTATTCAGGTCAAGAAGCAGCAGTTAGAACTGGACGTGGAACAACAGACTGGTTCCAAATTGGAAAAGGGGTATATTGAGGCTGTATATTGTCACCCTGCTTATTTAACTTATATGCAGACTACATCATGCCAAATGCCAGGTTGGATGAAGCACAAGCTTGAATCAAGATTGCTGAGAGAAATATCAATAACCTCAGATATGAGGTTATACCACCCTTATGGCAGAAAGTGAAGAGGAACTGAAGAGACTCTTGATGAAAGTGAAAGAGGAGAGTGAAAAATCTGGCTTAAAACTCAACATTCAAAAAACTAAGATCACAGCATTCGGTCCCATCACTTCATAAAAATAGATAGGGAAACAATGGAGAATGATTGAAGACAAGAGCAGAAGTGGATGACAGAGGATGAGATGGTTGTCTAGCATCACTGAATTGATGGATATGAGTTTGAGCAAGCTCCATGAATTGGTGGTGGACAGGGAAGCCTGGCTTCTGCAGTCCACAAGTCCCTAAGAATCCAACATGACTGTGTGACTGGCCTGAAGTGAACCGAATGCACAGAATCTTAGAAAAGCAGAATCTTCCAAGGCATAGGAAGAGATAGAAAATATCAACAGATATTTTCAATCACAAGCAATTAAATCAATACTCTGATTAAAAATCTTCCAGCAAATGAAATTCCAAGACCAGATGGCTTCACAGATGAATTTTATCAAACATTCAAAGGAGACTTGATGCATACTCTTCTGAAACTCTTGCAGAAAATTGCAGAGGGGGTAGCACTCAAAATCACATTCTACAGAGCCAACATCACTTTGATATCAAAACCAGAGAAAAATATCACAAAATGAGAGTTACAGATGAATAACACTGATGAATATAGATGAAACTATCCTAAATACTAAAAATCCAAATCCAACAACACATTAAAAGCATCATGCATGATGATCAAGAAAATCAAGTGGGATTTATCCTAAGGAAATAATGATTCTTCAATACATGAGGATCAAACAATGCAATAAATCATATTAAGAGAATTAAGAAAAAACACATGATCATCTCAATGGATGAGGAAAAAGCTTTAGACAAAATTCAACACCCATTTGTGATGAACACTCTGAAGAAGAACAAGACAAGGTTGTCAACTATATCCACTCTTAATCAACATAATTTTGGATGTGCCATATGAATAAATTAGAGAGGAAAAAGAAATAAAAAGAACCCAAATTGGGAAAAAAAAAGTAAATCTGTCACTGTTTGTAAATAACATGAAATTATACATGTGTTCATATGTGCTAAGTAACTTCAGTCGTGTATGACTCTGTGTGACCCTGTGGACTGTGGACTGCCAGGCTACTCTGTCCATGGGATTCTCCAAGCAAGAATACTGGAATGGATTGTCATGCCCTCCTCCAAGGGATCTTGCTCACCCAGGGATTGAACGAGTGCCTGCATTGGCAGGTGGGTTCTATACCATGAGTGCCACCTGGGAAACCCAACAATATAATGTGCAAAATCCTAAAGATTATGTCAGAAGACTATGAGTGCTAATCAATTAATTTAGTAAAATTGTAGGTTACAAATTTAAAACATAGAAATCTTTTTAATTCTTATACACTAACAATGAAAGTTCAGAAGGATAAATAAAGAAAACAATCCTATTTATCATTGCAATAATATAATAAAATATTTAGGAATAAATCTACTGAAGGAGGTAAAAGACCTGTATGCATAACAGTGTAAGATACTGATGAAATATATCAAAGATGACACAAATAGATAGAGAGTTATAATATGTTCTTGAATTGGAAAAACCAAAACTGTGAAAATGACTATACTATCCAAAGAAAATTACACATTCAATGAGATCTCTATCAAATTATCAATGGCAGTTTTCACTGAAAAAAATGAAAATTTTACAATTGTTTTTATGGAAACATAAAAGACCTCAAATGGTCAAAGCAATCTTGATAAAGAAAAATGGAGCCAGAGGAACCAGGCTCCCTGACTATATACAAAGTTATAGTAATCAAGACAGCATGGTACTGGCACAAAAATAGAGATATAGATTGATGGAACAGGATAGAAACCCCAGTGACAAACACATGAACACATGGTCCCCTAATCTATGATACAGGAGGCAAGAATGTACATTGGTGAAGAGACAGCCTCTTTAATAAGTGGTGCTGGGAATATTGGATAGCCACATGTAAAACCCTGCAATTAGAATACTCCTAACACCATAAACAAAGATAAATTCAACATGGTTTAAAGATCTGAATATAAGGTCAGATATTATGAAACGTTTAGAGGAAAACATAGGCAAAGAACTCTTTGATATGAATCACAGAATAATCTTTTAGACCTATCCCCTAGAGCAATAAAAATTAACAAATTGTAACTAACTAAACTTAAAAGCTGTTGTACAGCAAAGAAAACCATAAATAAAATGAAGAAGCAACCCACAGAATGGGAGAAAACATTTACAAAAAAGCAACTGACAAAAGATTAGTCTCCATAATATATAAAGAGGTCATGCACCTCAGTATCAGAAAAAGGGAGCAAAACTTGGACAGAAGACATAAATATACATTTCTCCAAATAAGACATACAAAAGGCCAAGAGGATCATGAAAAGATGCTCAATGTCACTAATCATTAGAGAAATGTAAGTCAAAGCTATAATGAGGCATCACCTCACATGAGTCAGAATGGCCATCATTAAAAAATCTAGAAACAATAAATCCTAGAGAGGGTGTGGAGAAAAGGGATACTTTTTGCACTGTTGGTGAGAATGTAACTTGATAGGCCACAATGGAAAATACTATGAAGGTACCTTAAAAAACTAAAAATAGAACTATCATATGACTCAGCATTAAACAGATACACACACCCAAACATTCATTGCAATGTTGTTTACAATAGCCAAGACATGGGATAAAAGGGGCAAAGGAACAAATAAAGAAGTACTATATGTATGCAATGAAATATTACTCAGTTGTAAAAAGGAATAAAGGTGAGTCATTTGTAGAAACTTGGATGGGCCTGTGGAATGTCATACAGCATGAAGTAAGTCAGAAAGAGATAAACAAATAGCATATGATTAAGCATAGCTGTCAAATCTAGAAAAAAAATGGTATAGATTATTTTATTTTCAAAATAGAAATAGAGTCACAGATTTACAAAAAACTGTATGGACACGATAGTGGGATGGGTGTTGGTGGGATGCATTAGGATATTGGGATTTTCTTATATACACTATTGAAACTATGCATCAAATAGACAACTAATGAGAACCTACTATATAGTCCAGGGAACTGTTCACAAAAAAAGGGGGGACCTAAAAGGGGATTAAATAAAAAAGATGGGGTGTATATATATATATATATATATATATATATATACATATAGATAGATAGATAGATAGATAGATAGATAATTCACATCTCCATATGGTAGAAACTAAAACCCATCTGAATGTAGATTTCCAAAAATAGAAAGGAGAGATAAGAAAGCCTTCCTCGGTGAACAATGCGAAGAAATAGAGGGAAACAATAAAATGGGAAAGACTAGAGAACTCTTCAAGAAAATGGGAGATACCAAGGGAATATTTCATGCAAATAGTGGGCACAATAAAGGACAGAAACAGTATTGACCTAACAGAAGCAGAAAATATTAAGAAGAGGTGGCAAGAATACACAAAAGAACTATAGAAAAAACATCTCCATGACCCAGATAACCATGATGGTGTGATCACTCACCTAGAGCCAGATATCCTGCAGTAAAATGTCAGGTGGATCTTAGGAAGCATCACTACCAAAAAAGCTAGAGGAAGTGGTGGAATTCCAGCTGAACTATTTCAAATCCTAAAAGATGACGCTGTTAAAGTGCTTCACTCAAAAGGCCAGTAAATATGTAAAAATCAGCAGTGATCACAGGACTGGAAAACATCAGTTTTCATTCCATTCCTAAACAAGAGCAATGCCAAAGAGTGTTCAGACTACTGTACAAGTGGACTCACTTCACAAGCTAGCAAAGTAATGCTCAAAATTCTCCAAGTGAGACTTCAACAGTACATGCACCCAGAACATCCAGATGTACAAGCTGGATTTAGAAAAGGCAGAGGAACCAGAGAGATCAAATTGCCAACATCCACTGGATCATAGCAAAAGCAAGAGAATTGCAGAAAAACCTCTACTTTTGCTTCATTGACTACTCTAAATCCTATGTGTGGATCACAACAAACTGTGGATAATTCTTAAAGCGATGGGAATACCAGATCACCTTACCTGCCTCCTGAGAAACCTATATACAGCTCAAGAAGCAACAGGTAGAACCGGACATGGAACAGTGGACTAGTTCAAAATTGGGAAAGGAGTACACCAAAGCTGTATATTGCCACTCTGTTTATTTAACTTATATGCAGAGTACATCATGCCAAACGCCAGGCTGGATGAAGCACAAATTGGAATCAAGGTTGCCAGGAGAAATATCAATAATCCCAGATAAGCAGATGACACCACCTTTATGGCAGCAAGAGAAGAGGAAGTAAAGAGCCTTTCAATTAAGGTGAAAGAGGAGAGGGAAAGAGTTGTCTTAAAACTCAGCATTTGAAAAACAAAGATCATGGCATCCAGTCCCATCTCTTCATGGCAAATAGATGGGGAAACAATGGAAGCAGTGAGATAATTTATTTTCTTAAGCACCAAAATCACTGCAGCCACGAAATTGAAAGACACTTGCTCCTTGTAAGAAAAGCTATGAAAAACCTAGACAGTGTATTAGAAAGCAGAGGCATTACTTCGTCAACAACTGTCCATGTAGTCAAAGCTATCGTTTTTCCAGTAATCACATACAGATCTGAGAGTTGGACCATAAGGAAGACTGAATACCAAAGAATTGATGCTTTTGAGCTGTGGTGTTGGAGAAGACTTTTGAGAGTCCCTTGGAATGCAAAGAGATCAAAGCAGTCCATCCTAAAGGAAATCAATACTGAATATTCATTCAGTTCAGTTCAGTTCAGTTGCTCTGTCGTGTATGACTCTTTGAGACTCCATGAACTGCAGCACAAAAGGCCTCCCTATCCATTACCAACTCCCGGAGTTTACTCAAACTCATGTCCATTGAGTCTATGATGCCATCCAACCATCTCATCCTCTGTTGTCCCCTTCTCCTCCCTCCTTCAATCTTTCCCAGAATCAAGGTCTTTTCAAATGAGTCAGCTCTTCGCATCAGGTGGCCAAAGTATTGGAGTTTCAGCTTCAAAATTAGTCCTTCCAACGAATATTCAGGACTGATTTCCTTTAGGATGGACTGATTGGATCTCTTTGCTGTCCAAGGGACTCTCAAGAGTCTTCAACACCACAGTTCAAAAGCATAAATTCTTAGGCGCTCAGCTTTCCTTATAGTCCAACTCTCACATCCATACATGACTACTGGAAAAACCATAGCCTTGATTAGACAGACCTTTCTTGGCAAATGAATGTTTCTGTTTTTTAATACTCTGTCTAGGTTGGCCATAACTTTCCTTCCAAAGAGTAAGCGCCTTTTAATTTCATGGCTGCAGTCGCCATCTGCAGTGATTGTGAAGCCCAAAAAGTAAAGTCTGCCACTGTTTCCACTGTTTCCCCATCTGTTTGCCATGAAGTGATGTAACTGTCTGCCATGATCTTAGGTTTCTGAATGTTGAGCTTTAAGCCAACGTTTTCACTCTTCTCTTTCAATTTCATCAAGAGGCTCTTCATTTCCTCTTCACTTTCTATGACAATGGTGGTGTTTTGAATATCTGAGGTTATTGATATTTTTTCTGGCAATCTTGATTCCAGCTTGGGCTTCATACAGACCAATGTTTCTCATGATGTATTCTGCATATAAATTAAGTAAGCAGGGTGACAATATACAGCCTTGGTGTACTCCTTTTCCTATTTGGAATCAGTCTGTTGTTCCATGCCCAGTTCTAACTGTTGCTTGCTGACCTGCATACAGATTTCTCAAGATGCAGGTCATGGCGTCTGGTATTCCCATCTCCTGAAGAATTTTCCATAGTTTGTCATGATCCACACAGTCAAGGGATTTGGCATAGTCAATAAAGCAGAAATAAATGTTTCTTTGGACAAGTATAAAATAATACTTTTACAATAGATTGGATGCTTTAAAAAATAATCTTCATGACTTCCTGTTCTTGTAATCAAAATGTTAAGGAAGTTTTTTTTTTCCATTTATTTTTATTAGTTGGAGGCTAATTACTTTACACTATTGTAGTGGTTTTTGTCATACATTGACATGAATCAGCCATGGATTTATATGTATTCCCCATTCCGATCCCCCCTCCCACCTCCCTCTCCACCCGATCCCTCTGGGTCTTCCCAGTGCACCAGCCCCGAGCACTTGTCTCATGCATCCAACCTGGAAGTTTTTACAAATAAAAAAGTGCATGAATCCATGGAAGTGGAAAATTCTGTCTGATCACTTTATAAAATAAATTTTACTTAAACAGGTACTCATTGTGATGGGAACTGGAGATACATAAATGAATATACACAATCATTTCCCACAAGAAGCTTATAATCTGATGACATTGCTTAATAGTGATTTACATGCAAACATTGTAGATTCCACCTGGTAACTTGTTAGAACTGCCAAATGCCAGACCCAGTTATAGAACTATCAGAACCTGCACATTAATGATACCTCCAAAATACATGCACATTAAAATTTGAGAAGCACTGATCAAATGCATCCTATCAGTGATGCTCATTAAGGGTCTGAGAATTGGAACTGGTTTGTGAAATGATCAATGATAAGATAGAAGTAGGAATTAAGAAAACACATTTAGAAATTTTCATGGAAACTTGATAATATAGCAACTTCAAAATGTGGCCAGTGGTTCTGAATTTTATATATATCTGCTCTTTCATTTTTACATTTTCAGTAATCATTTTATTATATTTAATAAAATTTTACTTTTGTTACAGATTATTTTTTTTAATTTATTTATTTCTTCAGTGGGTTTTGTCATACATTGACATGAATCAGCAATAGATTTACATGTATTCCCCATCCCGATCCCCCCTCCCACCTCCCTCTCCACCCAATTCCTCTGGGTCTTCCCAGTGCACCAGGACTGAGAACTTGTCTCATGCATCCCACCTGGGCTGGTGATCTGTTTCACCATAGATAATATACATGCTGTTCTTTCGAAACATCCCACCCTCACCTTCTCCCACAGAGTCCAAAAGTCTGTTCTGTACTTCTGTGTCTCTTTTTCTGTTTTGCATATAGGGTTGTCATTACCATCTTTCTAAATTCCATATATATGTGTTAGTATGCTGTAATGTTCTTTATCTTTCTGGCTTACTTCACTCTGTATAATGGGCTCCAGTTTCATCCATCTCATTAGAACTGATTCAAATGAATTCTTTTTTAACGGCTGAGTAATATTCCATGGTGTATATGTACCACAGCTTCCTTATCCATTCGTCTGCTGATGGGCATCTAGGTTGCTTCCATGTCCTGGCTATTATAAACAGTGCTGCAATGAACATTGGGGTGCACGTGTCTCTTTCAGATCTGGTTTCCTCAGTGTGTATGCCCAGAAGTGGGATTGCTGGGTCATATGGCAGTTCTATTTCCAGTTTTTTAAGAAATCTCCACACTGTTCTCCATAGGGGCTGTACTAGTTTGCATTCCCACCAACAGTGTAAGAGGGTTCCCTTTTCTCCACACCCTCTCCAGCATTTATTGCTTGTAGACTTTGGATAGCAGCCATCCTGACTGGCGTGTAATGGTACCTCATTGTGGTTTTGATTTGCATTTCTCTAATAATGAGTGATGTTGGGCATCTTTTCATGTGTTTGTTAGCCATCTGTATGTCTTCTTTGGAGAAATGTCTGTTTAGTTCTTTGGCCCATTTTTTGATTGGGTCATTTATTTTTCTGGAATTGAGCTGCAGGAGTTGCTTGTATATTTTTGAGATTAATCCTTTGTCTGTTGCTTCATTTGCTATTATTTTCTCCAATCTGAGGGCTGTCTTTTCACCTTACTTATAGTTTCCTTTGTTGTGCAAAAGCTTTTAAGTTTCATTAGGTCCCATTTGTTTATTTTTGCTTTTATTTCCAATATTCTGGGAGGTGGGTCATAGAGGATCTTGCTGTGGTTTATGTCGGAGAGTGTTTTGCCTATGTTCTCCTCTAGGAGTTTTATAGTTTCTGGTCTGACATTTAGATCTTTAATCCATTTTGAGTTTATTTTTGTGTATGGTGTTAGAAAGTGTTCTAGTTTCATTCTTTTACAAGTGGTTGACCAGTTTTCCCAGCACCACTTGTTAAAGAGGTTGTCTTTTTTCCATTGTATATCCTTGCCTCCTTTGTCAAAGATAAGGTGTCCATAGGTTCGTGGATTTATCTCTGGGCTTTCTATTCTGTTCCATTGATCTATATTTCTGTCTTTGTGCCAGTACCATACTGTCTTGATGACTGTGGCTTTGTAGTAGACTCTGAAGTCAGGCAGGTTGATTCCTCCAGTTCCATTCTTCTTTCTCAAGATTACTTTGGCTATTCGAGGTTTTTTGTATTTCCATACAAATTGTGAAATTATTTGTTCTAGTTCTGTGAAAAATACCGTTGGTAGCTTGATAGGGATTGCATTGAATCTATAGATTGCTTTGGGTAGAATAGCCCTTTTGACAATATTGATTCTTCCAATCCATGAACACGGTATGTTTCTCCATCTGTTTGTGTCCTCTTTGATTTTCTTTCATCAGTGTTTTATAGTTTTCTATGTATAGGTCTTTTGTTTCTTTAGGTAGATATACTCCTAAGTATTTTATTCTTTTTGTTGCAATGGTGAATGGTATTGTTTCCTTAATTTCTCTTTCTGTTTTCTCATTGTTAGTATATAGGAATGCAAGGGATTTCTGTGTGTTAATTTTATATCCTGCAACTTTACTATATTCATTGATTAGCTCTAGTAATTTTCTGGAGAGTTTAGGGTTTTCTATGTGAAGGATCATGTCATCTGCAAACAGCGAGAGTTTACTTCTTTCTTTTCCTATCTGGATTCCTTTTACTTCTTTTTCTGCTCTGATTGCTGTGGCCAAAACTTCCAACACTATGTTGAATAGTAGTGGTGAGAGTGGGCACCCTTGTCTTGTTCCTGATTTCAGGGGAAATGCCTTCAATTTTTCACCATTGAGGGTGATGCTTGCTGTGGGTTTGTCATATATACCTTTTATTATGTTGAGGTATGTTCCTTCTATTCCTGCTTTCTGGAGAGTTTTAATCATGAATGGGTGTTGAATTTTGTCAAAGGCTTTCTCTGCATCTATTGAGGTTTTTATCTTTCAATTTGTTAATGTGGTGTATTACACTGATTGATTTGCGGATATTAAAGAATCTTTGCATTCCTGAGATAAAGCCCACTTGGTCGTGGTGTATGATTTTTTTAATATGTTGTTGGATTCTGTTTGCTAGAATTTTGTTAAGGATTTTTGCATCTATGTTCATCAGTGATATTGGCCTGTAGTTTTCTTTTTTTGTGGCATCTTTGTCTGGTTTTGGAATTAGGGTGATGGTGGCCTCATAGAATGAGTTTGGAAGTTTACCTTCTTCTGCAATTTTCTGGAAGAGTTTGAGTAAGATAGGTGTTAGCTCTTCTCTAAATTTTTGGTAGAATTCAGCTGTGAAGCCATCTGGTCCTGGGCTTTTGTTTGCTGGAAGATTTTTGATTACAGTTTCGATTTCCTTGCTTGTGATGGGTCTGTTAAGATCTTCTATTTCTTTCTGGTTCAGTTTTGGAAAGTTATACTTTTCTAAGAATTTGTCCATTTCATCCAAGTTGTCCATTTTATTGGCATAGAGCTGCTGGTAGTAGTCTCTTATGATCCTTTGTATTTCAGTGTTGTCTGTTGTGATCTCTCCATTTTCATTTCTAATTTTGTTAACTTGGTTCTTCTCTCTTTGCTTCTTAATGAGTCTTGCTAATGGTTTGTCAATTTTGTTTATTTTTTCAAAAAACCAGCTTTTAGCTTTGTTGATTTTTGCTATGGTCTCTTTAGTTTCTTTTGCATTTATTTCTGCCCTGATTTTTAAGATTTCTTTCCTTCTGCTAACCCTGGGGTTCTTCATTTCTTCCTTCTCTAGTTGCTTTAGGTGTAGAGTTAGGTTATTTATTTGGCTTTTTTCTTGTTTCTTGATGTGAGCCTGTAATGCTATGAACCTTCCCCTTAGAACTGCTTTTACAGTATCCCATAGGTTTTGGGTTGTTGTGTTTTCATTTTCATTCATTTCTATGCATATTTTGATTTCTTTTTTGATTTCTTCTATGATTTGTTGGTTATTCAGAAGCGTGTTATTTAGCCTCCATATGTTTGAATTTTTAACAATTTTTTTCCTGTAATTGAGATCTAATCTTACTGCACTGTGGTCAGAAAAGATGGCTGGAATGATTTCAATCTTTTTGAATTTTCCAAGACCAGATTTATGGCCCAGGATGTGATCTATTCTGGAGAAGGTTCCGTGTGCACTTGAGAAAAAGATGAAGTTGATTGCTTTGGGGTGAAATGTCCTATAGATATCAATTAGGTATAGCTGGTCCATTGTGTCATTCAAGGTTTGTGTTTCCTTGTTAATTTTCTGTTTAGTTGATCTATCCATAGTTGTGAGTGGGGTATTAAAGTCTCCCACTATTATTGTGTTACTATTAATTTCCTCTTTCATACTCGTTAGTGTTTGCCGTACATATTGCGGTGCTCCTATGTTGGGTGCATATATATTTATAATTGTTATATCTTCTTCTTGGATTGATCCTTTGATCATTATGTAGTGTCCTTCTTTGTCTCTTTTCACATCCTTTATTTGAAAGTCTATTTTATCTGATATGAATATTGCGACTCCTGCTTTCTTTTGGTCTCCGTTTGTGTGAAATATTTTTTTCCAGCCCTTCACTTTTAGTCTGTATGTGTCTCTTGCTTTGAGGTGGGTCTCTTGTAGACAGCATATATAGGGGTCTTGCTTTTGTATCCATTCAGCCAGTCTTTGTCTTTTGGTTGGGGCATTCAACCCATTTACATTTAGGGTAATTATTGATAGGTGTGGTCCCGTTGCCATTTACTTTGTTGTTTTGGGTTCACGTTTATACAACCTTTCTGCATTTACTATCTAGAGAAGATCCTTTAGCATTTGTTGAAGAGCTGGTTTGGTGGTGCTGAATTCTCTCAGCTTTTGCTTGTCTGTAAACCTTTTGGATTCTCCTTCATATCTGGATGAGATCCTGGCTTGGTACAGTAATCTAGGTTGTAGGTTATTCTCTTTCATTACTTTCAGTATGTCTTGCCATTCCCTTCTGGCCTGAGGGTTTCTATTGATAGATCAGCTGTTATCCTTATGGGAATCCCTTTGTGTGTTATTTGTTGTTTCTCCCTTGCTGCTTTTAATATTTGTTCTTTGTGTTTGATCTTTGTTAATTTGATTAATATGTGTCTTGGGGTGTTTCGCCTTGGGTTTATCCTGTTTGGGACTCTCTGGGTTTCTTGGACTTGAGTGGCTATTTCCTTCCTCATTTTAGGGAAGTTTTCAGCTATTATCTCCTCGAGTATTTTCTCATGGCCTTTCTTTTTGTCTTCTTCTTCTCGGACTCCTATGATTCGAATGTTGGGGCGTTTCACATTGTCCCAGAGGTCCCTGAGGTGGTCTTCATTTCTTTTGATCCTTTTTTCTTTTTTCCTCTCTGCTTCATTTATTTCCATCATTTTATCTTCTACCTCACTTATCCTATCTTCTGTCTCCGTTATTCTACTCTTGGTTCCCTCCAGAGTGTTTTTGATCTCATTCATTGCATTATTCATTTTTAATTGACTCTTTTTTATTTCTTCTAGGTCTTTATTAAACATTTCTTGCTTCTTCTCAATCTTTGTCTCCAGGCTATTTATCTGTAACTCCATTTTGTTTTCAAGATTTTGGATCATTTTTATTATCATTATTCTAAATTCTTTTTCAGGTAGATTCCCTATCTCCTCCTCTTTTGTTTGACTTGGTGGGCATTTTTCATGTTCCCTTACCCGTTGGGTATTTCTCTGCCTTTTCATCTTGTTTAGATTGCTGTGTCTGGACTGGGATTTTGGATTCTGGAGGTCTGTGGTTCCTTTTTATTGTGGAGGTTTTTCCCAGTGGGTGGGGTTAGACGATTGGCTTGTCAAGGTTTCCTGGTTAGGAAAGTTTGCGTCGGTGTTCTGTTGCGTGGAACTTGATTTCTTCTCTCTGGAGAGCAATGGAGTGCTCAGTAATGAGTTTTGAGATGGGTCTATGTGTTAGGTGTCACCTTGGGCAGCCTGTATGTTGATGTTTAGGGCTATGTTCCTGTGTTGCTGGAGAATTTTCGTGGTATGTCTTGCTCTGAAACTTACTGGCTCTTGGGTGGTGGTTGGTTTCAGTGTAGGTATAAAGGCTTTTGGACGGTCACTTATTACTTAAAGTTCCATGTAGTCAGGAGTTTTCTGGTGTTCTCAGGTTTTGGGCTTAAGTCTCCTGCCTCTGGATTTCAGTTTTATTCTTCCTGTAGTCTCAGGACTTCTCCAACTACATAGCACTGATAATAAAACTTCTAGGTTAATGGTGAAAAGATTCTCCCCCGTTAGGGACACCCAGAGAGGTTCACAGAGTTACATGAAGAAGAGGAGAGGGAGGAGGGAGATAGTGTTGAGCAGGAGGAGAAAAAGCGGTACTCAAGAGGAGAGAGACAGATCTATGCAGTTGTCTGTTCCCAGAGTGTTCTCCGTAGCCCAGACACCCACCAAGATTCACAGAATTGGATTGGGAAGAAAAGGGGAAAGGAGGAAATAGAGGTATTCTGAGGTAGAAAACAGAGAGTCAAGATTGGGAGAGAATAATCAACACACTCCTGAATAAAAATGGGAACTGAATATTGGATTCTTAAATGTTCACAATTTATATCATATATTGAAAAACAAAAATTAAAAATCTAGAGATTAGACTCTTAAAAATACTATATTAAAAACAAAAACCAAAACACACATCAAAAAAATTTTTAGAAATATATATGAAGTTCAGTTTAAAAAATAGGGCTTCTCTCTTTTTTTTTTTTGGTAAGGTTATAGTGTATTGAAAATGAAAATTAAGGAGTAGTAGAGGAGTACTAGAGGACTTTAAAAGAAATAAGAGAAAAAGAAAAATAGAAAATAGAAGAGAAAAAGGAGAAAAAAAAAGATTTTTCCCTAATTTAAAAAAAATCGTAAAAATCTATGAAAATGAAAGTTAAGGAGTGATGGGGGAGTAATAGGGAATTTTAAAGGAAAATAAAAGAGAAAAAATTAAAAAAAAATTTTTTTTTTTCTTATAAAAAAAAAAAGTAAAAATATATCTAGGAATTTCTCTGGAGCTGTTGAGGTCAGTGTCGGTTCGGCTCAGTTTCAGATATCTCCTCGTTCCAGCTTACACTTCTCGATATCTACAGGCCTCTTCCGGTGTAATCGGTGTTTTCTACAGGGATTTTAATCTGTTGCACCGCTCTCTCCTGAAGCGGTTCCCTTTGTTTATTTGGCTTCTGTTTGCTGGTTTCTTCAGAGCCTCATTTCCGTCCTGACACAGGCAGGCGGAGGTGGACTCTTATTCAGGTAGCTAGTTCCGTCGCGCTGCTGGGAGGGGCTGACGCTGCGGGGATGGGCTGGCGCTGCCGGGAGAGGCTGGCGCTGCTTTCTCGGTCTGCGCTGCTCAGGATCCTGGCTGCTCTGTATGGAGCGCGCCACACGCTGTGCGCAGCTCCAGCCCTAGCGTGTTCCACAAAAGTGCGGAACAAAAGGCTGCATCCGCTCTTGTGCCTTCCCCGTCAGAGCGGTCCAGGCAGCCAGGAGCTTGACAGGCGCACTCTCTCCGGGTGCGGCGCACCCGCTCCCTTCCACGGTCCCAATCTCGGTTTCTGCCAGCGCCAGTCGGGTGCGTTCGCCTTCTGCCCTCTGCCCCCAGCCCCAGTCCCCGCCCGCGCCGGTCGGGTGCCTGCGCGCTGTGTCTCCCCACGACCTGCTCCCGCCTCCGGCGGGTCCAGGCCGGTCCGCAGTCTGCGAGCCCCTCTCCGGACTCTCTCAGTCCCCCCTGTTCTGCGAACGGCCGGCAGCGTGTTCGGGCCAGTCAATTTTCTCTCTCTTCCCTGCTCTCCCACAGTTCAAGCCGGCAACTCACAAAAGCTCCCTCCGATTGTCCTCAGGGCACTCAGGCCCGGACCCTACCCCAAGCAATGCCGCCTGCTCCTCTCCGTGCGGCCCCCACTTGCTGGTGGCGGATGCAGGTGTCTGGGACACTTTTCTGCTGAGAGTTGCTTTTAGGCACGTAATCTGTGGGTTTTATTTATTGTTTCCCTCCCAGTCAGGTTGCCCTCCTAGATTCAAACACTTCCCCCAGGCCCGCCAGTGCGAGGGTTTCCCGGTGTCTGGAAACGTACGTCCTCTAAAGACTCGCTTCCCGGGATGGATCTCCATCCTTAGCTCTTTTGTCTCACTTTTTATCTTTTATATTTTGTCCTACCTCCTTTCGAAGACAATGGGCTGCTTTTCTGGGTGCCTGATGACCTCAGCTAGCGATCAGAAGTTGTTTTGTGAAGTTTGCTCTGTTCAGATATTCTTTTGATGAATTTGTAGGAGAGAAAGTGGTCTCCCCGTCCTACTCCTCCGCCATCTTGGCTCCTCCCTCACTTTTGTTACAGATTATTATAAAAATGCATTAAAAATACATTTAGATGCTTGGGGAAAGTGAAAGTCTCAACTGTTCAGAAATAGACTTTTATTGATATATAGTCAATGCACAATATTATATAAGTTACAGGTGTGAAATATAGTTATTCACAATTTTGAAAGATTATATTCCACTTATAGTTACTTCAAAATATTGACTATATTCTCTGTTTTGTTCAATAAACCTTTGCAGCTTATTTTATACATAATAATTTTTACCTCTTAATCCCCTAAACCTATATTGCTTCTCCTCCCCACTGATAACCAGTGGTTTGTTCTCCATTTTTTTTGTTGTTGTTGTTGTTATATTCTGTAGTTTGCTATATGTTTTAGATTACACTTAAAAGTGATATCATATAGTATTTGTCCTTACCTGACTTATTTCATGGAATAACACCATCCAAATCTATTTATATTGCTTCAAGTGGCAAAATCTCATTCATTTTTATTACAGGATAGTATCCCATTTTGTATCTATACCACTTAATTTTTAGTCATTCATCTGCTAATGGATACTTAGAATGTTTCTATATCTTGGCAATTATAAATAATGCTGCTACAAACACTGGGGTGCATGTTTCTTTTTGAATTAATGCTTTTTTTCCAGATTTATATATAGGAGTGGGGTTAGTGGGTGATATAATAGTTCTATTTTTAGTTTAAGAGAAAACTCCATAATACTTTCAATGATGGCTGCACTGATTTGCACTCACAAAAATTGCAAATGAGAGTTCCCTTTTCACCACATCTTCACCAAATTTTTTTTTCTGTTTGATAGTAGCATTCTAACAGGGGTAAAATGATATTGCAGTGTGTTTTTTTGCTTTAGTTTTAATTTGGGGATTACTGCTTTACAATATTGTGTTGGTTTCTGCCATAGAACAATGCATATCACCCTTAAGCCTTGCTTAATCTCCAGATAAATACAGTAACAGGGATATAATTCCAACTAAGGTGATACAACTCTTTTCACAACCAAAAATTCACTAATTTCTTCCCCAGAAGTGGGGCTAGAGTTCTTGAGTGGTCTTTATGCTTCTCCTGATACCCCCCTTAACATAAATTTGCTGTTGTTGCTGTTTAGGTAAGACATGTCCAACTCTTTGAGACACTATGGACTATAGCTCCATCAGGCTCTCTGTCCATGGGATTTCCCAGGAAAGAATACTGGAGTGAGTTGTCATTTCCTACTCCAGGGGTATCTTCCTCACTGAGGGATTGAACCTGCATCTCCTGTTTGGTAGGCAGATTCTTTACCACTGAGCCACCTGGAAAACCCCTTTAACATGAATACTATGATATAAAATTAACAATATTAAACACTGATAGAAAATAAATATATCTTACATGTCAATATATTAAGAGAGGAAATAAAAGTGTTTTCTCAATATATATTTATGCACACAAAAATGTATTCATTACAATATAAAGAGGAAATTCACACTCTTCATGACACAGTCCTTGATACTGTAACTGGTAACACAGAGCTTGTATTTGTTAGCTAACTTATTCTATAACCCATTTAGTACTGCTTTTACCTTAACTGTTACCTTAACAGTTATATCAGCTGGGCATGACTCTTCATCTGGTGGGGTGACCCAAACCTTTATGGAATAAGGGTTGGGTTGCCTGGATTGAGTTGTAATTTTCCATTAACCTTAATTACAAGACATAGTGATTCTAAGCTATGCTCTGTGCAATCTCCTATATTCCAGATATGCTTTCCTTTGCCTCTACTGTGGAATAGTAGTGCAATTTACCCTTAGAAACTGAAACAGTCACCCTCAGTCGGTCAGTCAGTCAGTCAGTTCAGTCGCTCAGTCGTGTCCGACTCTTGGGGACCCCATGAATCACAGCACTCCAGGCCTCCCTGTCCATCACAAACTCCCGGAGTTTACTCAAACCCATGACCACTGAGTTGGTGATGCCATCCAACCATCTCATCCTCTGTCATTCCCTTCTCCTCCTGACCCCAATCCCTCCCAGCATCAGGGTCTTCTCCAATGAGTCAACTCTTCGCATGAGGTGGCCAAATTACTGGAGTTTCAGCTTCAGCATCAGTCCTTCCAATGAACACCCAGGACTTATCTCCTTCAGGATGGACTGGTTGGATCTCCTTGCAGTCCCAGGGACTCTCAAGAGTCTTCTCTAACACCACAGTTCAAAAGCATCAATTTTTCGGTGCTCAGCTTTCCCCACAGTCCAAATCTCACATCCATACATAGCCACTGGAAAAACCATAGCCTTGACTAGATGGACCTTTGTTGGCAAAGTAATGTCTCTGCTTTTTAATATGCTATCTAGGTTGGTCATAACTTTCCTTCCAAGGAGTAAGCCTCTTTTACTTTCATGGCTGCAGTCACCATCTGCAGTGATTTTGGAGCCCAAAAAATAAAGTCTGTTTCAACTGCTTCCCCATCTATTTCCGATGAAGTGATGGGACAAGATGCCATGATCTTAGTTTTCTGAATGTTAAGCTTTAAGCCAACTTTTTCACTCTCCTCTTTCCCTTTCATCAAGAGGCTTTTTAGTTCACCTTCACTTTCTGCCATAAGGGTGGTGTCATCTGCATATCTGAGATTATTGATATTACTCCCAGCAATCTTGATTCCAGCTTGTGCTTCTGCCAGCCCAGTGTGTCTCATGATGTACTCTGCATATGTTAAATAAGCAGGGTGACAATATACAGCCTTGAAGTACTCCTTTTCCTATTTGGAACCAGTCTGTTGTTCCATGTCCAGTTCTAACTGTTGCTTCCTGACCTGCATACAGGTTTCTCAAGAGGCAGGTCAGGTGGTCTGGTATTCCCATCTGTTTCAGAATTTTCCACAGTTTATTGTGATCCACACAGTTGAAGGCTTTGGCATAGTCAATAAAACAGAAATAGATGTTTTTCTGGAACTCTCTTGCTTTTTCGATGGAACAGTCACCCTAGTCAACCATTATTTCTTTTTTTTCCCTTTGATTCAAAGGCATAATTACGCCAATATGATCAGATGGCATTCATAACTTCCAGATTAATGAGAACATTACTGTGTCTCCTGGTATGAAAATTCCTCCCTCTGAAACAAATAACTCTGCCAGAAAAGCATAATGTTACAGAACCAGGAAGCAAAGTTTTGCTATTTTTTTCTCTAGGGAATAGTAAACTCCCATTTCTTCTGCTTGATATATGGACCTGTGAATCCTGGCTAAGGGAGAAGTGGCACCATATATTAAATCTGTTCAAAGTATATACATCCTTCTGAAAAAGATTGATTTTATCCTGCAAGGAATTGTCATCTAGATGGCACAAGTACTGAATCTTCAAAGATCATCTCACCATATGATCAAGCTAGTTGTTTCAATATGGTCAAAACATGATAAGACCAACGAAGTTTATGTGGCTTATTGCCACACTTCTCTTACTGTAAAGTGAATTCTTTGAACAGAATCAATGCTATGTGGTGTACAATAACAGTGGATGAGGCTTACTGTAAGTCCATAGATGGTAGTTTTGGCAGAAACAATGCATGCATAGAAAACAAATTAGCATCTAGCATGTCCATTCCAGCAAGAGCCAAACACTGTCCTTCCATGACAGAAGCAGTCCAGTATAATCAACCTGCCACCATGTAGTTAACTGATCACTTCAGAGAATGGTGACAAGAGCTCACTGTTGGTTGCCAAGGGCAGACTGAGCATTAATAGTAGCCATGGAAGGTTGGCCTTCTTTTTATAATTCAATATTAACTCACTTTTTTATATAAATATAATTAATCACAATATTGCATTAGTTTCAAATGTACAGCATTGTGATTTGATATTTTTTATAGATTATACTCCTTTTAATGTTATTATAAGATAATGACTTATTTCCCTGTGTTGTACAATATATTCTTCTTTCTTTTTTATTCTGTACATCTTTTGTCTCTCTTAATCCCAACCCCCCTATCTTGCCCCACCCACATGTCCTCTTTGCATTGGTAACCACTAGCTTGGCCTCTATATCTGTGAGTTTGTTTCACTTTATTTTTTTATTTTTTTTTTTGTTTCACTTTAAATATATATATGTACCCTCCTCTATTTTTATATTTCACATAGGAGTGGAATAAATACACAGAGCATTTATTGTGCTATGTCTGACTTATTTCACTAAGCATAATATTCTCTAGGTCCATCCATGCTGTTGGAAATGGTGGAATTTTACTCCCTTTATGGCTGAGTAATATTCAAATGGGTGTGTATAGAGATAGAAATACGGCTATATTTTTATGTATCTCTTCATGTTTTTATCTGTTCATCTGTTGATGGATGTTTAGGTTGCTGCCATATATTGACTGTTATAAATAATACTGTTATGAACATTAGGGTGCCTGTATCATTTTTTTTATATATATAGCCGGGGGGGGGGGGAGTTGGATTTTTGAATCATATGGTACTTCTATTTTTAGTTTTTTGATGAACCTACAAAATAACTTCCACAGTGGCTGCAACAATTGAAAATCTCATCAAAAGAATACTAGAGGTCCCTTTCCTCCACATCCTCAACAACATTTGTCATTTGTGCACATTTTGATGATAGCCATTGAGACAGATGTGGGTTATATCTCATTTTTTTAATTTGCATTTCTTTGATAGTTATGGTGAACATTGTTTCATTATTCTGTTGACCACCTGTAGATCTACCTTGGTAAAATGTCTATCCAGTTTTGCCAGTTCTTTGCTCAGAATTTTTGTTTCTTTGATATCGAGTTCTATGAGCTGTTTATAAATTTGGATATTAATCCCTCATTGGTCATAACATTTAAGGATACATTTTTTGAATTATATAAGCTGACTTTTTTGCCACTGTTTTTTTTCCTCTGTTAAAAAAGCTTTTGAGTTTAATTTTGTACTATTTGTTTATTTTTGTTTTTATTAATTCTGCTTTAAGAAACAGATCCAACAACTATTGCTACTATTTATGTCAAAGAATGTTCTACCTATGTTGTCTTCTAGGAATTTTATAGTTTCAGGTCTTGCATTAAATATGATCCATTTTAAATTTAGTTTTGTATATATTGTGAGAACATGTTCTAATTTCCTCTTTTTACATGTAGCTGTTCAGTATTCCGAGCACCACATGTTGAAAAGAATATATTTTCTAATCCTTTGTCATAGATGAATTGATTATGTGTGTAGGATCATTTCTGAGCTCTCTATTCTGTTTCATTTATCTATGTCTGTTTTATGTCAATATCATGCTATTTTGATTACTATAGCTGTGTAGTACAATCTGAAGATGGTGGTGTGATCCATCCAGTTTTGTTCATCTCAAGATTACTATGGAATTCAGGCTCCATTGTGGTTCCATATAAATTTAATGATCATTTTTTCTACATTTTAGAAAAATGTCATGGATATTTTGATAGTGATTGCATTCATCTGTAGATTGGTTGGAATAGTATAGACATTTTAATAATTTTAATGATTCCAATTCAAGAACAAAATACACTTTTTCATCTATGTTTTGCTTTCAATTTCCTTCATCAATATTTTACAGTTTTCAAAGTGTAGGCTTTTGACCTTTGTGGGTATGTTTATTTCCAGGTATTTTATTATTATTGATACAATTGTAAATGGGATTGTTCCCTTAATTTCTATGTCTCATAGTTTATTATTAATGCATAGAAAATAAGTAGATTTCTGTATCTTAATTCTCTACCCTGCATCTTTACTGAATTCATTTTTTACTTCTAATTTTATGGATAATTTGGTTTTCTATATATAGTGCCATGTTATCTGCAAATATTGACAGTTTTATCTCTTCTATTCTAATTTGTATGCCATTTATCTCTTTTTCTTGTCTGATTGCTATTCCTAGTTTTTGTGGTGTGTTAGCTACTCAATCGTGTCTGAATTTTTGTGACTTTGTGCACTGTAGCTCACCAGGCCCCTCTGTCCATAGGATTCTCTAGGCAAGAATACTGGAGTGGGATGTCATTTCTTTCTACAGGGGAATCTTCCTGACCCAGCGATTGAGTGTGGGTCTCCCACACTTCAGACAGATTATCTACCATCTGAGTCACCAGGGAAGCCCTGGTGTACTCCTAATATTTTGTTAAATAGAAGTGGTGAGACTGAGCATCTTTGTTACTGATTTCAAAGGAAATTTGTTTTTCAATTGCACTACTGAATATGATGTTAGCAGTGAATTTTCCAGCCTGTTCAGTTTAGTCTCTCAGTCGTGTCCAGCCATTTGTGACCCTGTAGACTGCAGCACGGCAGCTTCCCTGTTCATCACCCACTCTTGGAGATTGCTCAGACTCATGTCCATCAAGTTGGTGATGCCATTCAACCATCTTATCCTCTGTCGTCCCCTTCTCCTCCAGCCTTCAATCTTTCCCACCATCAGGGTCTTTTCCAATGAGTCAGTTCTTCACATCAGGTGGCCAAAATATTGAAGTTTCAGCTTCAGCATCAGTCCTTCCAATGAATATTCAGGACGAATTTTCTTTAGTATTGACTGATTTGATCTCCTTGCAGTCCAAGGGACTCTCAAGAGTCTTCTCCAACACCACAGTTCAAAAGCACCAGTTCTTTGGCTCTCAGCTTCCTTTGTGGTCCAAATCTCACATCCAATCATGACTACTGGAAATAAAAACATAGCTGTTTTTTATATAGTCAAGGATTATAGCTTTGACTGTTACTATGCTATACTAATTATTTTTTTCATAAACAGCTTTTATTGTGCTGACATGTATTCCTCCTACAGCAACTTTGATGAGAGTTTCTATCATAAATGTATGTTGATATTTTCCTAATTCTTTTGTCTGCTTCTATTGTGATGATAATTGATTTTTCTTTCTTTTTGTTAATATGGTGTATCTAATTGATCAATTTGTGCAGACTAAACCACCCTTATATACCTGAAATAAATCCCAGTTGATCTGATTTTTGATATTTTTAATATTTTGTTGAATTCTCTTTGCTAATATTCAGGTATGTATTTTTGTGCCTATGCTTATCAGAAATATAAGCCAATAATTTTCCTTGTTTTAGTGTCCTTAGTTTTGTTATCAGGGAAATGGTAGCCTAGTAGAGTGAATTTGAGAGACTTCCACTATCTTTAATTTTGTAAATACTTTGAGAATGATACATACTAGCTAAAGTGTTTACTAAAATTCTTCTATGAAACCATCTTACCTTGGACATCTGTTTGTTGAGAGTTGTGTTTTCTTTTTACTCACAAATTCAATTTCACAACATTTAATCTCAGTCCATTCTTCCTGATTAAGTTTGGAATGCTGTATGCCTCTACAAATGAGTCTGTTTCTTATAGGTTTTTCAATTGGTAGGGATATAACTGTTTGTAGTGGTTTTTGTGTTTTTGTTGTTGTTGTTGTTGTTGCTGTTATCTCTGTGGTATCAGTTGTTATTGTTCCTCCTTTGTTTCTTCATTTCTTGACTTGCATCTTCTTTTACTCATAGCAAGTCTGACTAAAAGGTTATTGCATTTTTTGTCTCTTCAAAGGGACAACTCTGGGCTTCATGGTTCATATCTATTGTTTTTTGTGTTTCTGTTTTATCTATTCTCTGATTTTCTTCCTTCTGCTAATTTTGGCATTTGTTTGTTGTCATTTTTCTAATTCTTTTAGATGGAAAGTTAGGTTGCTTATTTAATATTTTCCTTGCTTCTTGAGGTAAGCCTGAATTGCTATGAATTTTTCTCTTAGAGCTGCTTTTGCTGCATCCCATAGATTTCTGAAAGTTGTTTTCTTTCTCATTTGTTTCGAGATATTTTTTAGCCTCTTCTTTGATTTCTTCATTAACCCATTTTTAGTACTATGTGTTTAGTCTCCACATGTTTGTGCTTTTAACTTTCTCCTTCCTAAAATTTATTTCTAATTTCACACCATCATGATCAGAAAAAAATGCTTGATATTATTTCTGTCCTCATAAATTTGTTGAGAATTACTTTATGGCCCAGCATGTGACCTATTCCAGAGAATGTTCCATGTGCACTTGAAAAGAATATGCATTCTGCTGTCTTTTAGGAAAAAAAAAGTTTTGTAGATATTTATTAAGTCTAACTAGTCTCCTGTGTGAATTAAGACCACTGTTTCTTTATTGATATTCTGTCTCAGTGATCTTTTAATTGATGAAAGTAAAATGTTAAAATCCCTTATTATTGTCAATGTTTTCTTTTACATCTGTTAATATTTGCTGTATATTTTTTGGTATTTCTATGTCATGTGAATATATGTTAATGAATGTTATATCATTTTTTTGCATTCATCTTTGTATCATTATACTATGCCCTTCTTTGTCTTTTGTGATAGGTGTTATTTTAAAGTCTGCTCTTTATTTTGTCCTATTTCTAGGTGCTTATTTGCAATAAATAATACAGATATATATATATGAGGACCCCTCATCACATGTTCACATAAACTTGATAGTTTTCTTTCACCCAGAAGACAACATGAATTTCATTTTCTTGACATTTCTGAATAATTCTTTTAATATAGTGTGCTAATGCTGACTATGTGGATATTTTATATTTGCTTTTAAAATTTTAATTGGAATATAATTTATTTAAAGTGTTTTTAGTTTCAGGTATACAGTAAAGTGTATCTGTTATACAAATACATGTAGCCACTCTTTTTTAGGTTCTTTTCCATATTGGCCATTACACAGTATTCAGTAGATTTCCCTGTGCTATACAGTAGGTCCTTGTTACATACATATCTATTTTATATATATTGAAGTGTATGTGTCAATCCCAATCTTCTAGTTTACCCCACTTTTCTTACACCCTGGTAACCATACGTTTATTTTCTACATTTGTAACTCTATTTCAATTTTGTAGATAAGTTCATTTATAACCATTTTTATATTTTACATATAAGTGATCCCATAAGGTATTTGTTTATCTCTGATTTACTTCACTCAGTAAGAGTATCTCTTGGTCCATCCATGTTGCTTCAAATGGCACAGTTTTGTTCATTTTTATATCTGAGTAATATGCCACGGTATATGTTATACATACATACCATGTCTTCTTTATTCCTCTATAGATGAATATTTAGATTTCTTCCATATCCTAGCTATTGTGACTAGGGCTGCAAGTGGATTGAAAAATATCTTGCTAGGATTTATGTAAGAAAATGTTTTTCTTACACAGAGAATCTCTTGGTCCATCCATGTTGCTGAAAATGGCACAGTTTTGTTCATTTTTATGTCTGAGTAATATGCCATGGTATACATACATATGTATATATGTATGTATATGTATGTATATGTATACGTACATATATATAGGTATGTATGTATACATATTATACATACATTCCATGTCTTCTTTAATATATGTATATGTATATGTATATATTCCTCTGTAGATGAGCATTTAGATTTCTTCCATATTCTGGCTATTGTGACTAGGGCTGCAAGTGGATTGAAAAAGGTCTTAATGGGATTTATGTAAGAAAATGTTTTTTTCTATGTTTTCTTCTAAACTTTTTTTTTTTTTTTGATATCTAGCCATACATTTCAGTCTTTAATCCATTTTGAGTTTATTTTGTGTATGGTATTAGAATGTATTCTAATTTCATTTTTCTTACATGGACCTGTCCAGTGTTCCCAGCCTGAATTATTAAAGAGACTGTTTTCTTCATTGTGCATGCCTGCCTCACTTTGCATAGATTAGGTGACCATAGCTACATGGGTTAATCTCATGATAAACCCTGTTCCATTTTCCTTATTCTCTCTTTGGAATAGGGTTCCAAATGTTGTTCTCTCCTGTTCCATTGACTTATATGTCTGTTTTCATGTCAGTACCATACTGTTTTGATAAGCATAGCTTTGTAGTATTGTCTGAAGCCAGGCAGCATTCCTCTAGCTTTGATTTTCTTTCTCTGGATTGCTTTGGATATTAGTGTTCTTTTGTTTTCCCAAACAAATTGTAACTTTTGTTTTTACTTCTGTGAAAACTACCATTGATGATTTCATGGCAATGGGATCAAATTAGTAGTTTTCTTTGGGTAGTATATTGTTTTCACAATATTGGTATTTTAAAATCCTATTGGTATATATGGTATATACATGGTATATATGCCCATATGCTTGGGTCATCTTCTATTACTTTCATCAGCATTTCAAAGTTTTCTGAGTCCTGGTCCTTTGCTTCTTTAAGTAGATTTATCCCTAAGTATTTTATGTTTTCTGATTCAATGGTAAGTGGAATTGTTTCATTAATCTCTATTTCCTATCATTTGTTGAGAGTGCATAGGAATGCAAGAGAGTTCTGTTTATTAATTTTTACCCCACAACTTTACCAAATTAATTGATAATATTTAGTAGTTTTCTGTTAGTATACTTAGGATTTTCTATGTATAGTATCATGTCATATGAAAACAGTGACAATTTTACTTCTTTTCCAATTTTGAATTATTTTTTTTTTCTGACAGTCATGGCTAAGACTTGCAAAATAATGCTGAATAAAAGTGGAAAAAAGTGGACATCCTTGTCTTGCTGCTGATCTTAGAAGAAATGCTTTCATATTTTTACCACTGAGTATGATGTTAGGTGTGGGTTTGTCCTATATTTAGTTATTATATTTAATAAAGGTATATTCTCTCTATGAGCACTTTCTTGAGTTGTTTCTATCATGAATTAATTTTAAATTTTGTCAGAAGCTTTTCTGCATTGGTTGAGATGATATGTGGTTTTAATTATTCAATTTGTTGATATAGTGTATCTCACTGACTGACTTGCAAATATTATAAAATTTTCACATTCCTTGGATAAAACCATATTCATCATGGTGTATGATCCTTTTATTGTGTTGTTGGATTAGTTTGCTAATACTTTGTTGAGGACTTTTGAGTATATGTTCATCAGTGTTACTGACCTGTGATTTTCCTTTTTTTTTGTGATATATTTGTCTGGTTTTGGTATGAGGGTGAAGGCAGCCTTGCAGAATGACCTGGAAAATGTTTATTCCCTGGCAATTTGGGGGAAGAGTTTCAGAAGAGTAGGTGTTAACTCTATCTGTAAACGTTTGATAAAAGTTGTCTGTGAAACCATTTGCTCCTGGAATTCTTTGTTTTTGGAAGATTTTTAATCATAGCTTCAACTTCAAAATTTGTGATTGATCTGATCATGTTTTCTATTTCTCTTTGGTTCAGTCTTAGAAAGTTTTACTTTATTAAGAATTTGTCTATATCCTTAGATTGCCCATCTTATTGGTTTATAGTTGCTCAGCATACTTTTTTCTTGATTCTTGAGGTAAGATTCTGTTGCTATAAACTTTCCTCTTAGAACTGCTTTTGCAATCTCCCATAGATTCCAAATTGTAGTATATTCATTTCTATTTGTCTCTAGGTATATGTATATATTCTTTTTATTTCCTCTTTGATTTCTTCAGGGGTTCTTTGATTATGTAGTAATATATTGTTTAGCCTCCATGTGTTTTTGTATTTTGTAATTTTTCCCTTCAATTGATTTTTTCTTTTGTAATTTATATATTTTTAATTGGAGGATAATTAATATACAATGTTCTGTTGGTTTTTGCCATATATCAACATGCAACATATATCAGCCATAGGGATACGTATGCTGCCTCCTTCTTGAACCTCTGTCCCACCTAAAACCCTATCCCACCCCTCTAGATTATCATAGACACCAGATTTGCACTCTTTTTATAATGTGGTAAATTTCCACTGGCTATCTAATTTTACATATGTTAATATATAAGTTAAAGTGCTACTCTCAATTCACCCCACCCTCTCCAACCCCACCCTCCTGTATCCACAAGTCTGTTCCCTATGTCTGCATCTTCATGGCTGTCCTGCAGATAGGTTCAATACCATCTTTCTATATTCTGCACATGTGTTTATATCCAATATTTTATTTTCAATGTCTGATTTACTTCACTCATTATATAATAGGCTCTAGTTCATTCACATTATTAAAACTGAGTCAAATGTGTTCCTTTTGTGTATATGCACAACAACTTCTTTATTCATTCTTCTGTTGATGGACATCTAGGTTGCTGCTGTGTCCTAGCTATTGTAAATAGTGTTGTGATAAACATTGGGATGCATGTGCCTTTTTCAATTATGGTTTCCTCAGGATATATGCCCAATAGTGGAATTGCTGGTAATTTTATTCTAATTTTCTAACGAATCTCTATACTCTTCTCCATAGTGGCTGTATCAATTCACATTCCCACCAACAGTGCAAGAGTATTCCCTTTCCTCCACACCCTTTCCAGCATTCATTGTTTGTAGATTTCTTGAAGATGGCCACTCTAACGGGTATGAGTAGATGTCTCAATATAGTTTTGATTTGCATTTCTGTAATAATGAACGCTATTGCTGTCTTTTCAAATCTTCCTTGAAAGTGTCTGTTAAGGTCTCCCATCCAATTTGTGATTGAGTTGTTTGTTTTTCTAGTATTGAGCTGCATGAACTGCTTGTATATTTTAATGATGAATCCTTTGTTAGTTGTTTCATTAGCTATCATTTTCCACTATTTTGAAGGATGTATTTTCATCCTATTTATAGTTTCCTTCAGAGTGCAATGGCTTTTAAGTTTAATTAGATCTCACTTTATTTATTTATTTATTTTATTTCCGTTACTCTAGTAGGTGGGTCACAGATGATCTTGCTGTGTTTTATGTCAAGGTGTGTTCTGCTCAAGTATTCCTCTAAAAGTTTTATATTTTCTGGTCTTATATTTAGGTATTAGTTGACTTTGAGTTTATGTTTGTGTATAGTTTTAAGAAGTGTTCTGATTTCATTCTTTTACATGTACAATGTTCCTAGCACCACTTATTGAAGATATTATACTTTATCCATTGTATATTCTTGCCTCTTTGTCAAAGATAAGGTGCCCATAGTTGTGTGGGTTTATCTCTGGGTTTTCTATCTTATTCCTTTGGTCTATATATCTGTTTCTGTGCCAGTACCATGCTGTCTTGATGACTTTAGATTTGTAGTATAGTCTGCTTCTTAAGATTGCTTTGTCTATTGGGGACTTTCATGTCTAGATACAAATTGTGATTTTTTTTTTTTTGTTCTAGTTCTATGAAAAATGTGATTGGTAGTTTAATAAGGATTGCACTGAATTTTTAAATTTCTTGATACTATAGTCATTTTCAAAATATTGATTTTTCCAGCCTAGGAGCATTGTATATCTATCTGTATGTGTCATCTTTGATTTCTTTCATCAGTTTCTTATAGTTTTCTGCATACAGTTTTTTTTTGTCTCTTTAGGTAGGTTTCTTCCTAGATATTTTATTCTTTTTGTTGCAATGGTGAAAGGGATTGTTTTCTTAATTTCTCTTTCTGATTTTTCGTTGTTAGTATATAAGAATGCAAGGAATTTCCGTGTATTATTATTGGTTTTTTTTTTTTAATCCTGCATCTTTACTATATTCATTGATTAACTCTAGTAATTTTCTGGTGGTATCTTTAGGGTTTTCTATGTATTGTATCATGTCATCTTTAAACAGTGAGAATTTTACTTCTTTTCCAATCTTGATTCTTTTTATTTCACTTTCTTTTCTGGTTGCTGTGGCTAGGACTTCCAAAAGTATGTTGAGTAATAGCAATGAGAATAGGAATCCTTGTCTTTTTCCTGATCTTAGAGGAAATGCTTTCAATTTTTCATTGTTGTGAATAACTTTTGCTGTGGGTTTGTTGTATATGGTATTTATTATGATGAGGTATATTCCTTCTATGCCTACTTTCTGGAGTCTTTGTCATAAATAGGTGTTGAGTTTTGTGAAAAGCCTTCCCTAGATCTATTGAGATGATCAATATCTTTATATTTATTTTTTATCTTGTGTTTTTTATTTTTCAATTTGGTAATATGGTGCATCACACTGATTGATTTCTATATGCCTTCAGCATATAGAATCTTTGCATCCTTGTGATCAAGCCAACTTTATCATGATGTGTCTTCCATTTATTGTGTTGCTGAATTCTATTTGCTAGAATTTTATTGATGATTTTTTACATCTATATTCATTGGGAATATTGGTCTTTGATATATTTCGCTTTGGAATTTTGTTCTGATTTTAGTATCAGGGCGACGGTGGCCTCATAGAATTAGTTTGGGAGTTTTTTTTCCTCTGTAATTTTCTGGAAGCATTTTAGCAGGATAGGTGTTCTTCCTTTAAGTTTTTGTAGAGTTTGCCTGTGAACCCAACTAGCCCTGGGTTTTTGTTGGTGTTGTTAGAAGATTTTTGAAAACTCTTTTGGTTTTTGTGCTTGTGATTAGTCTGTTCGTATTTGCTATTTAATCCTGGCCAAATTTTGGACTGTTATACTTTCCAAAGTATCTGTCCATTTCTTCCAGGTTGTCCATTTTATTGGCATAAACCTGTTTGTAGTAGTATCTCATGATACTTTATTTTTCTGTGTTTTCATAACTTCTTTGTTTTTATTTCTAACTTTATTTGAGTCTTGTCCCTTTTTTCTTGATGAGTCTGGCTAATGGTTTGTTGATTTTATTTTGTAAAAGAAATAGCCTTTCATTTTATTGATCTTTGGTACTGTCTCCTTCATTTCCTTTTCATTTATTTCTTCTCTGAACCTTATGGTTTCTTTCCTTCTACTAACTTTGAATATTTTGTTCTTCTTTTACCAGTTGCTTTAAGTATAAGGTTGAGTTTGTGAGTGTAAGTCTCTCAGTCATGTCCGAGTCTTTGTGACCCTATGGACTATAGCCACCAGGCTCTTGCAACCATGGGATTCTCCTGGTGAGTATACTGGAGTGGATTGCCACTCTATTCTCCAGGGAGGGTCTTCTCAAGCCAAGGATCACAGGCAGATTATTTACCATCTGAAACTCTAGGGTTAGGTTGTATTGCTATAAAATTCGCTCTTACTGATAAACTGCTTTTAGTGCATCCCATAGATTTTGCATTCTCATGTTTTCATTAATATTTGTTTCTAGGTATATTTTAATTTCTTTTTTGATTTCTTCAGTGATCTGTTGGTTATTCAGAAGTGTATTACTTAGCCTCTATGTGTTTGTTTGTTTTTCCCCTGTAGTTGATATATTTTCTTATAGCATTGTGGTTGGCAATGCTATATGAAATGATTTATTTTTATTATTAATAAAAATAAATGAAATGATTTATTAAATAATCATAAATATAAATAAATACTCATAAATAATAAATAAATTAATAATAAATAAATCATAAATAATCATAAAAATAAATAAAAATAAATGAAATGATTTATTATTATTAATAATTTACAAAGTCTTGCTTTTTGTCCCATGATGTGATCTATCCTGGAGAAAGTTCCATGTTCACTGCAAAATATAACTGAAATATTTTGTTTTTCAATGAAATTCCCTGGATATATCAATTAGGTTCAACTGGTCAACTGCATCATTTAAAGTTGTGTTTCCATATTAATTTTCTGACTGGAAGATCTGTCCATTGGTGTGATTATGGTTTTAAAGTTCCCCACTAATACTGTGTTACTCTTTATTTTCCCTTTAATAGTTGTTAGTATTTGCCTTACATACTGAGGTGCTTCTTTGTTGGGTACATAATATTTATAACAGTTCTATCTTCTTCTTGAATTGATCCATTGATCATTATGTACTGTTCTTTCTCTCTTGTAACAGTCATTATTTTAAAGTCTATTTTATCTGAGATGACTATTGCTACTCCAGTTTTTTTTTTTTTTTTTTTTAATTTCTGTTTGCTTGGTATATCCTTTCCCATTACCTCAGTTTCAGTCTGTATGTATCCATGACATGATCCTCTACATAGAAAACCCTAAAGACTCTACCAGAAAATTACTAGAGCTAATCAATGAATACAGTAAAGCTGCAGGATATAAAATCAACACACAGAAATCCCTTGCATTCCTATATACTAACAATGAAAAAACAGAAAGAGAAATTAAGGAAACAATACCAATTAATATTAAAACAATAAAGTTGCTAGAAACTAATCTATGCCTTTAATTGTTACAAAAAGAAATGAAGTAGTGAAATGATGTTTCTAGGTGTCTAGGCCTCTGAAGTATATTAGCTATAATGTGGTAGGATTACAAGTCTTCTTGGAAAGAGAATTAATCTCCCTTCTGCTCCATATCCACTCCTTCAACCCATTCACAATCCCAATTTTAAAATAATTAATAAAATGCTTATTTATTTGTTATAGTGTATTTGGTTTTATAAAGGATAAAAACATTTTTGTAAAGTGTGAGTGGCCAGTACATTTAAATAGAAAATTTTGTAAAAAGTAAAAATGAGGGAACATAAACATATCAGATGACTAATTTCACAAAGCTTCTTGAGAGCAGCATTCCAGGAATCACAGTATTTTCTAGGCTCTATATTCTAACAGTGAATTCCAATTTCTGCTATTTCTAGCCATGATAAATATGATTGACTTTTGACTTTTCCATTATTTACATTAGCTACCTATGATATTCATAATAGTATTCTTTAAATCATGTCTAAAGAAGTGAACAGTGCACAGTGAAAGCACACATCGCACTTTATTTATTTACCCAGTAAAATATTCTTTGGCAAGATGACCTTAGGAGCAGAATTCTAATTACCGTAAGGCTTCAGGATGGGTACTGGAGAGTAAAGGTGTAAGAAAACACACTGATGTGCATCTCAAATACATTCTTCTAATCTTAATAATTAAAATACTTAATCATAGTGTTTTTGTTTGTTTGTTTGTTTGTTTTTTAATGACCAGTCTCTAACTGGCAGGAATTTTTTAATGGAGAGAGAGCTTTTTCCCCATGTTATTAAAAAAAAATGCAAGCAACAATACATGTATCCTGAAGTGTCATTGAGAAAAAAGCCACAGGGTTTTGGAAGAGAAAGAAAAGGTCATTAAAAATATATATTTGACTGCAACAGCAAACAGATATGTCATATGCTTAGTTTTAAATGTCAAGACAGAAGAAACCCTACAAACAGACATCAAAAGTCAGTTCCATAACTATTAAATGCAGTTGTTGAAATATCTTGCTTTGGGGATTTGAGATTATACTCTAAAAGGGCTGAATAGCCTGCTGTTGCTGACCTCAAAGAGCAGTCAGAAATGCACAGTGACAAAAGCTTTCACAATATATTGGGTCATAACATAAAGTGCTATACACATGAAATGAATCTTTAAAATAACATGTGGTATAAATATTGTATCCTGACTGCACATTTAGAAAGGTTGAGAACAAAATCACAAAATCAGATACATTTGACAAACTTGGATTGACTTCCTTTACTTTATCTTGTAGCATTGTGGTGGAAATAATTGTTTGGAAGAAATCATTATTACAGTTTTACCAACTGAATTTGGCATGCAACAGTTACTACTAATCTTTGTAGTGATGATTAATTAGTGTATGAATGATGTCCAACCTGCTAAAAATGGGAGCCATGGCAATAGTAACTTGAATTTATAATGAGACTTTATTATTTGTAGGAAGAAATCTGTTTAAGTAAAGATTTCATTGAAACCATTTCATGGGTTCATTAGAAATGCCTGATGATTTGAGACTCAGACATGACAACCACCGCAAACAAGTGACTAGGACAAACTACAAACTGGAAAGTAGTATAGTTTAAAATGACTGAAATAGCAATACTTAGGATTGCAACTCAGCAAAACTATGAATGAGATTGTCTCTAATACAGGACTGTCTCACCTCTATTTCACCTACCTCCACTTTACTTGCTCTTGGCCAATAGTTATCAATAAAAATGTTAGGTATTAAGACTGCCATGTTCAAAAGTTTGGGTATAACTCAGAAATATGATTATTTAATTAGTTTTCATATTTACTTACTAAAATAGAACATCATTTGGGGGTGCCAAGGAGCTAAATCTTGCCACAGTTGTATGGGAAGAATCTGTATATATCATAGCTGCTTTTTGTGCCCTTCATCATCACAGTCTTAGTATGTCGTGATCTATGAACCTGAGTACAGAGGTACTAATCTCTGAATGTAACAAAAATAAGAAAGGAGTAGAATTCTTTGGGGAAGATTCAGACGAAAACTCGGAGAAGGCAATGGCAACCCACTCCTGTACTCTCGCCTGGAAAATCCCATGGATGGAGGAGCCTGGTGGGCTGCAGTCCATGGGGTCACTAAGAGTTGGACACGACTAAGCAACTTCACTTTCACTTTTCACTTTCATGCATTGGAGAAGGAAATGGCAACCCACTCGACTATTCTGGCCTGGAGAATCCCAGGGATGTGGGAGCCTGTTGGGCTGACATCTATTGGGTCGGACACGACTGAAGCAAGTTAGCAGCAGCAGCAGACGAGAACTACTGGGTGCTTTAAGGTACTTTGGTGGTTGATGATACTGGTTATATATAAAGTTAAATGTCACTATTAAATACTCCTTAAGAATATGTAATAAGCTTCTCTGATAAACATCTGAGTATAAACCTATAAATCATGCCTAGGGAATTTGCATTTTTGTTTTTTTTCTTTGGTTTTAAAATGGAATGCAATATGAGTTGTAAGCAAGAGAGAACTTTTTTTTTCCCATTTATTTTTATTAGTTGGAGGCTAATTACTTTACAATATTGTAGTGGGTTTTGGCATAGAGAGAACTTTTTATATAATAAATGAGGAAAGCTTTGACAAGAAAATTAGAACTGTAATTGGATTAAAGAAGATATTTTAAAAGAAATACCCTAATGTAAAATAAGCTGAAAGGTGAACAGAGGTACATGCAATAAAAGTGGGAAAGTAGTGTGTGTAGAATTCTCTTAAGGGAGAAGATGGAGGGAATACAAAAGAGAATTTGGCTGCTTCCTATGTCAGTAGGTAGGAGATGCTATTGGCCCAGGCAATCTGTGGCTTATTTGGCTTGGATAAACAGTGGAATTTGACAGGCATTCTTAAAGGGAGGAGTCTTACATATGTTTAAATATGAAGTTGCAAGATGGATACATCAGGGGTGATTGCATTATGAATCAATTATTTGCTTTGCAGGAAGATTCACTGAAGGGCTCCTTTAATTGTGGAGTTCTCTAAATACATTTACATATCTTCCTACAGGTCATTAACTACAGAAAGCAGCTGGGACAGGGGATAGAGATAAGGAAAACTAAAAATTTAGGAGTGCTGCCCCTGAAAATCCATCAGCTGTAGAGATAGTTCAGTTCAGTTCAGTTCAGTTCAGTCACTCAGTCGTGTCCGACTCTTTGCGACCCCATGAATCGCAGCACGCCAGGCCTCCTTGTCCATCACCAACTCCTGGAGTTTACTCAAACTCATGCCCATCGAGTCGGCGATGCCATCCAGTCATCTCATCCTTTGTCGTCCCCTTCTCCTCCTGCCCCCAATCCCTCCCAGCATTAGGGTCTTTTCCAATAAGTCAACTCTTCTTGTGAGGTGGCCAAAGTACTGGAGTTTCAGCTTTAGCCTCAGTCCTTCCAATGAACACCCAGGACTGATCTCCTTTAGGATGGACTGGTTGGATCTCCTTGCAGTCCAAGGGACTCTCAAGAGTCTTCTCCAACACCATAGTTCAAAAGCATCAATTTTTCGGCACTCAGCTTTCTTCACAGTCCAACTCTCACATCCATAATGACCACTGGAAAAACCATAGCCTTGACCAGACGGACCTTTGTTGGCAAATAATGTCTCTGCTTTTAAATATGCTATCTAGGTTGGTCATAACTTTCCTTCCAAGGAGTAATTGTCTTTTAATTTCATGGCTGCAATCACCAGCTGTAGAGATAAGAGCCCCTCAAAGGCAAGAAACATGTCATATTTGTTATGTCCTATGCATACCAAGTACTCAGTAGATCTTTGATAAATCAATGGAGATTTGATGAACAACATCTATATTTAATGAATAGTTTATAAATATACCTGCCTTCTTCCAGAAAGGACTTTGAATTTATCTAAAAAAAAAAAAAAAAACATGTCCAAAAGTTGACTGGTGACTGTATAATAGGGAGAATAGTGGTCCATGAGAGATATCCATATCCTAATCCCCAGTACCTTTGAATATGTAATAATATGGTGAAGGAGAATTAAAGTTGCAGATGGAATGAAGGTTTTAAAATATTTATTTGACCTTGAAATGAATAAATTATCCTGAATTACCCAAGTGAGCCTACTGTAATTACAAAGATACTTAAAAATGGAAGAGAGGAAAGAGTCTGTGAATGTTGTGATGTAAAAAAAAAAAAAAAAAAAAAACTTGATTGGTAGTCGCTATCTTTGAAGTGATAGGAAGGGAGCCAAAGCCAAGGAATATAGATAACCTCTAGAAACTGAAAAAGGAAAGCAAATGGATTCTCACCTAAAACCTCCAAGGAGAACCAGCTCTGCTAACCTTGGTTTTCGCCCAGTGTGCTCCAGTTTGGGTGTTTGTCCTTCAGTACTGTAAGATAATAAATTTGTGTTGTTTTAAGCCACAAAATTTGTGGTAATTTGTTATATCAACAGGGAGAAATTATTACACATAGAAACAGAGAAGTCAGTTTCTAAATGTCTATTTTCAGACATTTTCAGGGTGTATTAATTGCATTTAGAAGAATGCCTACACAAATAAATGCTTTGTAAGAAATTTTAAAGCTCATTTTCTGTTTTGAAAATTATGTCTAATAGCAGCATATATATTTTGTTGCTGGTGCTGGAATACCCTTGCTTTGCTTTGTAGCCATGACCTTCCTGAAGAGACCCAGAGAGAGGATCATTCATCCTCTTGCTCATTTGATAATGAATGGCACTATTCTAAGTGATCAGGATACAACAATGAATGAGACAAATCTTTGCTCTCATGGAGCTTACATCCTAGAAGAGATGCAGCCAGTAAATTAATTATTAAATATAAAATATAGTATTAGGTACTATGATAAGTATTATAAAGAACGTATAAAGAAAAACAAGAAAATAGTGATGGAGTAGAAGATGTGTTTTAGATAAGATGCCCAGAGAAAGGCTCTCTAAGAAGATGACACTGACCTGAATGAAGTAAAGACAGAGATTAATACAAAAATAAAGTTTTATTATTTTTGATGTACACTGTTTCTTGGGAGAAGATAACATGATGTCTCAAATCCAGGTTAAAGGAATAAATATTTACAGAGGAGATTTTTGTTTGTTACATAAGTTTAGGGCCTTCCACATATCAACTTTTCTAGTCTTCCTAGTTCAACTTTCTTTCACTGCCATAAAAACACACTTCACCACAAGAACAATAGAACGGTCTATCAGAAGAAAAAAAAAAAAAAAAAAGGTAACTGAGCATAAAGATGCTGCATTTGCCCCTTTGGGAAAATATTTTTTGTGAACTGGTCTATTTATTGATATCACATGCCATTCACATGGACTAGCCATTTAAGAGCCTCTATCTGAAACAAGATAAGACTACATAAATACTAAGCATTTACTCTAGAACTATTTATACTGTAATCACAAAAAAAGGACTTTAAAATTCCTCTAAAATGAAAGGAAATGAGTGCCTTCTAAAGAGAAATAAGCTGCAATGAAAGTTCATTACAAATTTGAAAAACAGTAGCAGAGTAAGAAGAAAGCAGGCCAAGATGCATTTTAAATTTAGTAAGTCACTTTTCCTAGTGCAATTTTCACCCACAAATCCAACATCCAAAATCAAACCTAGGCTTTAATAATAACTTACTATTTAGTCGTATATTTTCTCCTCCACCATTCTATTTTCCTGGGTCACCTACCCTGAGTTCCATTTTTGCTTTTCGTTGTGTTCCTTTGCTTTCCTTTTTATTTACCTTTGTTGCATTTAAATGTATTCACAAGATATACATATTTTTGGAGTCCAAACTCTGAAAATCCATCTTTCTGTCTCTACTGATACTGGGTATTTCATACAAATGGGATAATATAATATGCAATATTTAGTGACTTGCTTCTTTCACTTACTGTAATATTTCCAAGGTTCAAGCATGTAGTAGTATGAATGAGTACTTTATTACTTTTTATGAATGAGTAGTATTTTATCATAGTGAAAGTGTTAGTTGCTCAGTCATGTCCAACCCTTTGAAACCCCATGGACTATAGCCTCTGTCCATGGAACTATCCAGGCAAGAATACTGAAGTGGGTAGATACCCTTTTCCAGGGTATCTTCCTGACCCAGGGATCAAGCCAGGGTGTCCTGCATTGCAGGAGGATTCTTTACCAGCTGAGCCTGAACTGTGGTGTTGGAGAAGACTCTTGAGAGTCCCTTGGACTGCAAGGAGATCCAACCAGTCCATCCTAAAGGAAATTAGTCCCGAATGTTCATTGGAAGGACTGATACAAAGTGAGACAAAAATAAGTGCAGCAATTTTAGAGAAGGTAAATTATCTTCTTCAACAAAAAAGAAAGAAAAATAACACACCTCATTTTAAAAAGTTCATTATTTCTAAAGCATATTCAGTTCAGTTCAGTTCAGTCACTCAGTCCTGTCCAACTCTTTGTGACTCCATGGACTGCAGCATGCCAGGCCTCCCTGTCCATCACCAACCCCCGGAGTTAACTCAAACTCATGTCAATTGAGTCAGTGATGCCATCCAACCAACTCATCCTCTGTCATACCCTTCTCTTCACGCCTTCAATCTTTCCCATCATCAGGGTCTTTTCCAATGAGTCAGCTCCTCTCATCAGATAGCCAAAGTACTGGAGTTTCAGCTTCAACATCAGTCCTTACAATGAACATTCAGGACTGATTTCCTTTAGGATGGACTGGTTGGATCTCCTTGCAGTCCAAGGGACTCTCAAGAGGCTTTTCCAACAACACAGTTCAAAGCATCAATTTTTTGGCACTCAGCTTTCTCTAGAGTCCAACTCTCATATTCATACATGACTATTGGAAAAACCATAGCTTTGACTAGACAGACCTTTGTTGGCAAAGTAGTGTCTTTGCTTTTTATTTTTATTTTATTTTTTCATTTCTTTTTATTAGTTGGAGGCTAATTACACTACAATATTGTAGTGGTTTTTGTCATACATGGACATGAATTAGCCATGGATTTACATGTATTCCCCATCCCAATCCACCCTCCCACCTCCCTCTCTACCCGATCCCTCTGGGTCTTCCCAGTGCACCAGGCCCGAGCACTTGTCTCATGCATCCAACCTGGGCTGGTAATCTGTTTCACCCTAGATAATATACATGTTTTGATGCTGTTCTCTTGAAACATCCCACCCTCGCCTTTTCCCACACAGTCCCAAAGTCTGTTCTGTACATCTGTGTCTCTTTTTCTGTTTTGCATATAGAGTTATCATTACCATCTTTCTAAATTCCATATATATGTGTTAGTAT
>NC_057419.1:78716675-78719831 GCF_019320065.1 Cervus canadensis
AAATAGAAAAAGTGAAACAAACTAAATAAAAGTAAAAGATCATCATATACTCCAGCTGTTTTTAAATATGGCTGCTTATCAGAAACGTATCTGGAGCTCTGGTGAAAAAAAGCAATACCTGGACATTTTTATTTTTCAAAACATTCCAAAATATTTCTGATATGCATCTGGATTTTAAAAAGTGACTTCAGGTTTTTATATTAAATGATACTTTTGGTGATATAGAATTCTATTATTTTTCTGTTGACCAATCATGATGCAATGGTATTAAGTGAGTAATAGTAACATAATTACAATAGTGAAAGATGCTTAATCGGTTTTCCTAGTCAATAGCCATACGAAAGAGTTAATTGTAAGCAGGAATGGAAACCTGATTAACCTAACAATATGAAATAATTACACACAACTTGGGGGGTCAAGCAAAGTGATGTGGTAAGTGCAAATGCATACACACACATGTTTTCATCTGCTCAACGAGTCTATGTCTTTTGGTGAGTGCATTTAATCTATTTACATTTAAGGTAATTATTGATATGTATGATCCTATTACCATTTTCTTCATTGTTTTGGGTTTATCGTGTAAGTAGGTCTTTTCCTTCTCTCGTTTCCTGCCTAGAGAATTTCCTTTAGCATTTGCTGTAAAGATGGTTTGGTGGTGCTGAATTCTCTTAAATTTTGCTTGTCCGGAAAGCTTTTGGTTTCCCCATCAGATCTGAAGGAGAGTCTTGCTGGGTAGAGAATTCTTGGTTGTAAGTTCTTCCCTTTCATCACTTTAAATATATCATGCCATTCCCTTCTGGCTTGTAGAGTTTCTGTTGAGAAATCAGCTGATAGCCTGATGGGAATTCTCTTGTATGTTGTCATTTTTCCCTTGTTGCTTTTAATATTTTATCTCTGTCTTTAATTTGTGTCAGTTTGATTACTATGTGTTTTGGTATGTTACTCCTTGGGTTTATCCTGCCTGGGACTCTGTTCTTCCTGGACTTGATTGGTAAGACCAGTGGAGACCTCTAAGAGGGCTATGCCAAGAGGGACCTTCCAGGACTACTGCTGCCAGTGCACCCATCTCTGTGGTGAGTACTTGCTGACAAACCCCTCCATAGGATACCCTCCAACACTAGCAGGTAATTTTGGTTCAATCTTCTGTGGGCTCACTGTTCCTTTCTTCTAAGTTTTGATGCACACAAAGCTTGTTTGTGCCCCCAAGACTGGAGTCTCTGGTTCCCCCAGTCCTGTGAAAATCTTATGATCAAATCCCACTGATCTTCAAGGTCAGGTTCCCTGGGGATCCCTAGTTCCTCTGTCAGATCCCCAGGCTGGGGACCCTGAGATGAGGTGCAGAACCTTTACAAAAGTGGGAGAACATCTTTGGTATTACTGTTCTCCAGTTTGTGTTTTACCCACCAGGCAGGTGTGGGATTTGATTTTATCATGATTGTGTCCTTCCTTGGGGCTTTCCTGATAGCTCACTTTGTACAGAATCTACTTGCAATGCGGGAGACCCCAGTTTGATTCCTAGGTCAGGAAGATCTGCTGGAGAAGGAATAGGCTAACCACTCCAATGTTCTTAAGCTTCCTTTGCGGCTCTGCTGGTAAGGAATCTGCCTGCAATGCAGAAGACCTGGGTTCAATGCCTGGGTTTGGAAGATATCCTGGAGAATGGAAAAGCTACCCATTCCAGTATTCTGGCCTGGAGAATTCCATAGACTGTAGTTCATGAGGTCGCAAAAAGTCGGCCATGACTGAGTGACTTTCACTTTCACCACCTCACTGCAGCTTCCTCTTTTTCTTTGGTTGCAGAGTATCTCTTTTTGTTTTGGTAGGTTCCACTGTCCTCCTATTGATGGTTGTTAAATAGCTAGTTGTGTTTTTGGTGCTCTCATAGGAGATGAATGCACGTCTTTCAACTCTGCCATCTTGAACCAGAAGCCTCTACAAATGCCTGTTTATTTAGATTTTCCTTAAATTATTTTAACAATATTTTGTATGTTTCAGAATACATGTCTTCCACTTCTTTAAAAATTGTGTAAGTATTTTATCCTCTTTGATGCTATTAAAATTGAATTTTCTTTTTTTTTTGAATTTTCTTAATATTATGTGTGGATTATTCATTGTTAGTATGAAGAGGAACTAAAGAGCCACTTGATGAGGATGAAGGGGGAGAGTGAAAGAGTTGGCTTAAAATTAATATTAAAAAAACTAAGATCATGTCATCTGGCCCCATTACTTCATGACAAATATAAGGGAAAAAGGTGAAAGTAGTGACAGATTTCTTCTTCTCAGGCTCTGAAATCACTGTGGATGGTGACTGCAGCAATAAAATCAGAAGATGTTTGCTTCTTGGCAGGAAAGCTATGGCAAACCTAGACAGTGTGTTGAAAAGCAGAGATTACTCTGCCAACAAAAGTCCATATAGTCAAGGCTATGGTCTTTCCAGTGGTCACATAAGGTTGTGAGAGCTGGACCATAAAGAAGGAGGAGCACCAAAGAATTGATGCCTTTGAATTTTGGTGCTGGACAAGACTCCTGAGAGTCCCCTGGACACCAAGGAGATCAATACAGTCAACCTAAAGGGACATCAACCCTGAATACTCATTGGAAAGACTGATGCTGAAACTCCAGCATTTTGGTCACTTAATGCGAATAGCTGACTGATGCAAAATATCCTCTGATGCAAACAGCTGACTCACTGGAAAAGTCCTTGATGCTGGGAAAGATTGACAGCAGAAGGAAAAGAGGTCATCAGAGGATAAAATGGATAGATGGCATCACCGATGCAATGGACATCAACTTGGGCAGACTTCAGGTGATGGTGAGGGACAAGGAGGCCTGCTGTTCTGTAGTCCATGGGGTTGAAAAGAGTCAGACACGACTGGAAGACTGAAAAACAACAATGTAGATATACTGTTGATCTTCTATAGTGACTTTTTATCTGCAATCTTAATACATTCACTTATTAAAATTATTGGTGAATAACTAATAAATAATAAACTCTTTAAGAGTTTTTAGTAAATCCTTTAAGACCTTCTTCACTTCTTTGTACAACAGAAACTAACACAATATTGAAAAGCGATTATAATTCAATAAAAAATCAGGAATAAATATATATATATATATATATATATATATATATATATATATATATATAACCTGCAA
>NC_057419.1:78719931-78742959 GCF_019320065.1 Cervus canadensis
TGTCTAGGTTTGCCATAGCTTTCCTGCCAAGAAGCAAACATCTTCTGATTTTATTGCTGCAGTCACCATCCACAGTGATTTCAGAGCCTGAGAAGAACAAATCTGTCACTACTTTCACCTTTTTCCCTTATATTTGTCATGAAGTAATGGGGCCAGATGACATGATCTTAGTTTTTTTTAATATTAATTTAAAGCCACCAACTCTTCACTCTCCCCCTTACATCCTCATCAAGTGGCGCTCTTTAGTTCCTCTTCATTACTAACAATGAATAATCCACGATAAATTAAGAAAAATGTCAAAAAAAAAAGAATTCATTTTTAATAGCATCAAAGAGGATATAATAACTTTACATAACAATTTTAAAAGAAATGGAAGACATGTATTCTGAACAACAAAATATTGTTAAATAATTTAAGGAAATCTAAATACCAGGCATTTGTAGAGGCTTGGTTCAAGATGGCAAGAGTTGAAAGACTGCAATTCATCTTCCTATGAAGAGCACACAAAAACACAACTAGCTATTTAAACAACCATCAATAGGAAGGGACAAGTGGAACCTACCAAAAACAAAAAGAGATACTCGCACCAAAAAAAAGAGGAAGCTGCCAGTGAGGTGGTGAAATGAAAGTCACTCAGTCATGGCCTGACTTTTTTGCGACCCTCATGAACTACAGTCCTATGGATTCTCCAGGCCAGAATACTGGAATGGTTAGCTTTTCCATCTCCCCAGGATATCTTCCAAACCCAGGCATTTGAACCCAGGTCTTGCTGCATTGCAGGCAGATTCCTTACAGCAGAGCCGCAAAGGAAGCTTAAGACATTGGAAGTGTTAGCCTATTCCTTATCTCCACAGATCTTTCCTGACCTAGGAATCAAACTGGGGTCTCCCGCATTGCAAGTAGATTCTGTACAAAGTGAGCTATCAGGAAAGCCCCAAGGAAGGACACAATCATGATAAAATCAAATCCCACACCTGCCTGGTGGGTAAAACACAAACTGGAGAACAGTAATACCAAAGATGTTCTCCCACTTTTGTAAAGGTTCTGCACCTCATCTCAGGGTCCCCAGCCTGGGGATCTGACAGAGGAACTAGGGATCCCCAGGGAACCTGACCTTGAAGATCAGTGGGATTTGATCATAAGATTTTCACAGGACTGGGGGAACCAGAGACTCCAGTCTTGGGGGCACAAACAAGCTTTGTGTGCATCAAAACTTAGAAGAAAGGAACAGTGAGCCCACAGAAGATTGAACCAAAATTACCTGCTAGTGTTGGAGGGTATCCTATGGAGGGGTTTGTCAGCAAGTACTCACCACAGAGATGGGTGCACTGGCAGCAGTAGTCCTGGAAGGTCCCTCTTGGCATAGCCCTCTTAGAGGTCTCCACTGGTCTTACCAATCAAGTCCAGGAAGAACAGAGTCCCAGGCAGGATAAACCCAAGGAGTAACATACCAAAACACATAGTAATCAAACTGACACAAATTAAAGACAGAGATAAAATATTAAAAGCAACAAGGGAAAAATGACAACATACAAGAGAATTCCCATCAGGCTATCAGCTGATTTCTCAACAGAAACTCTACAAGCCAGAAGGGAATGGCATGATATATTTAAAGTGATGAAAGGGAAGAACTTACAACCAAGAATTCTCTACCCAGCAAGACTCTCCTTCAGATCTGATGGGGAAACCAAAAGCTTTCCGGACAAGCAAAATTTAAGAGAATTCAGCACCACCAAACCATCTTTACAGCAAATGCTAAAGGAAATTCTCTAGGCAGGAAACGAGAGAAGGAAAAGACCTACTTACACGATAAACCCAAAACAATGAAGAAAATGGTAATAGGATCATACATATCAATAATTACCTTAAATGTAAATAGATTAAATGCACTCACCAAAAGACATAGACTCGTTGAGCAGATGAAAACATGTGTGTGTATGCATTTGCACTTACCACATCACTTTGCTTGACCCCCCAAGTTGTGTGTAATTATTTCATATTGTTAGGTTAATCAGGTTTCCATTCCTGCTTACAATTAACTCTTTCGTATGGCTATTGACTAGGAAAACCGATTAAGCATCTTTCACTATTGTAATTATGTTACTATTACTCACTTAATACCATTGCATCATGATTGGTCAACAGAAAAATAATAGAATTCTATATCACCAAAAGTATCATTTAATATAAAAACCTGAAGTCACTTTTTAAAATCCAGATGCATATCAGAAATATTTTGGAATGTTTTGAAAAATAAAAATGTCCAGGTATTGCTTTTTTTCACCAGAGCTCCAGATACGTTTCTGATAAGCAGCCATATTTAAAAACAGCTGGAGTATATGATGATCTTTTACTTTTATTTAGTTTGTTTCACTTTTTCTATTTCATATTCAGTGCTCCCATTTCACTTGTGTTTTCTAATTTCTTCATGTCTATTTTTTTATGCTCTTAAGCATAGTAGAAAAGCTCTTGTATACATGTATAGTGAATATATGTAATATATACATATTTTAGAAAATTCATGAATTTTGCATAACTGAAACATTTATGACATTTTGATTCTACTTGTTTAACTTAGTATGAATAGAATGCTAGATTTCTAATTAAAAAAAATAGATATGCAACAAGAAGCAAAGGTTTATTGTATAGCACAGGAAGCAACAGTCAATATCTTGTAAAAACATAAAATACATTAAAAAATAATATATGTGTATATGCATAACTGAATTACAAAAATATATTTCTACATTTTGAAGTTTATTAATGCTTATGTTTTTGCCAGTTTCCTAAAGTCCTATTGACATCTAATAACAATGTATGATATACAAAATTTTAAATATATTTCTGTAGGATCTAAAATTAATATAAAATAATGTAAATGGAAATATATTTAATTTTTAAAAATTTATTTATTTTAAATTGAAGGACAAATGCTTTATAGAATTGTATTGATTTCTACCAAACATCAACATGAATTTATTATATTTAAACTATTAATGTCATCAGTCAAAATGATCCTATTCTTTTTTTCCTATTCTTATTTTTCTGCACTTGATAAAATATTCACAGAGAAATATTAATTTGTCTCATTATGATTATATATATATATTTTTTCTTTTACCTTAATTTCTTCTGACTTTTGCATTATGTATCTTTGTTGTTTTTTTTTTTTTGTTGTTGTTAGGTGTCTAATGGTTTGTGATGTCTATCTTCTTGGTGAATTGTACCTTTTATCATTAAAAATATTCATCTTTGTTTTATTTAAAAATAAACAACTCCTGCAGCTCAATTCCAGAAAAATAAATGAGCCAATCAAAAAACGGGCCAAAGAACTAACCATACATTTCTCCAAAGAAGACATACAGATGGCTAACAAACACATGAAAAGATGCTCAACATCACTCATCATCAGAGAAATGCAAATCAAAACCACAATGAGGTACCATTACACGCCAGTCAGGATGGCTGCTATCCAAAAGTCTACAAGCAATAAATGCTAGAGAGGGTGTGGAGAAAAGGGAACCCTCTTACACTGTTGGTGGGAATGCAAACTAGTACAGCCACTATGGAAAACAGTGTGGAGATTTCTTAAAACCTGGAAATAGAACTGCCATATGACCCAGCAATCCCACTTCTTGGCATACACACCGAGGAAACCAGATTGGAAAGAGACACGTGCACCCCAATGTTCATTGCAGCACTGTTTGTAATAGCCAGGACATGGAAGCAACCTAGATGCCCATCAGCAGACGAATGGATAAGGAAGCTGTGGTACATATACACCATGGAATATTACTCAGCCATTAAAAAGAATTAATTTGAATCCATTCTAATGAGATGGATGAAACTGGAGCCCATTATACAGAGTGAAGTAAGCCAGAAAGATAAAGAACATTACAGCATACTAACACATATATATGGAATTTAGAAAGATGGTAATGATAACCCTATATGCAAAATAAAAATAAATAAATAAATTTAAAAGAAAAACAGGAAGGCTTTTATAGAGCAGAATATAAGTGGGGTTCCAGAAATTTCAATATGGAAAAAGTAGTTTTAAAAAATGATGCTGGAAAAAAAAATCATGCTGGAACTATACTGGGTATCCACATGAAAAAGAATGAGGTTGTACCCCTACCATACATCATATTAAAACAACTGAAAATGGATATTTTTATATAATTGATATCAAGTTGATATAAATTTAAGAGCTAAACAATTAGAAGAAATCATATGAGTAAATCTTCCTATCTTAGATACAACACCAAAATCAAATATGACAAAAGCAAAATAGAAAAAATTGGGCTCTTACAAAAAGAAAAAAAATTCTGTGCTTCAAGGCAAGGGACAGCAAGAAAATTAAAACATAACTCACAGAATGAGAGAAAATACCTGCAGTTGATAAGGGGCTTGAATCCAGAATATATTTTAAAAAATCATTATAACTCCCAAAAAAACAATTAAAAATAAGCAAATTATCTGTATAGACATTTCTCAACAAAAGACATTAAAATGACCTATAAATGCTTTAAAATATGATTAACATCATTATTCATCAAATAAATACAAATCAAAACCACAGTGTACCATCTCACAACCACAAGGATGATCATAATAAATAAAAAAAAAAACATAGAGGATAACTCTTATTTTATCACCATAAAAAAATGGATCAGAGATCTAAATGTAAGAGCTAAGGAAATATAATAGAAGGAAATATAAAGGTAGACCTTCATGACCTCAGATTTGACAATAGATTCTTAGATATGACACCAAAAGCACAAACAACAAAAGAAAAAAAGAATAAGTCATTGGATTTCATTAGAACTAAAAAGTTTGGACTTCCTTAGTGGTCCAGTGGTTAAGAATCTGCCTGCCAATTCAGGGGATATGGGTTTAATTCCTGGTCCTGGAGGATTCTACATGGCACAGCTCAACTAAGCCTGTGTACCACAACTGCTGAGCCAGCCTCTAGAGTCTGTGTTCCACAACAAGAGAATTCACCATGATGAGAAACCCATGAAATGCAATGAGAGAAAGCCCTTGCAGCAACGAAGACATAAATAAATAAATAAATAGATAGATAGATAGATAGATAGATAAAACTTAAAAATTTGTGCTTCAAGGATACTATCAAGACAATAAAATGAAGTGGGGGTCTGGAGTGGGAGGGAGGCTCAAGAGGGAGGGGATATATGCATACTTATAGCTGATTCATGTTGTACAGTGGAAACTAACACAACATTGTAAAGCAATTGCATTCCAATTAAAAATAATTTTTAAAAACATCTTTGCAATTTATGTAGTTCCTTGATTCATAAATTACAGAAAGAATCATATTAAACTCTTACAATGTAATTATGCACTTATCAATTTTTTGTTATTATTTTATAAATATTTTTATTGTTGTTGTTCATTTGTTAGGTCATGTCTGACTCTTTGTGACCCCCATGGAATGTAGCACAAGGCTCCTCTGTCCTCCACTATCTCCCAGAGTTTGCTCAAATTCATGTCCACTGAGTCAGAGATGCAATCTAGCCATCTCATCCTCTGCTGCCCACTTCTCCTTTTGCCTTCAATTATTTTAAATTTTTTTCTCTCAGTATACACTCAGAATTTCTGGTTCCTCTGATGTATTTTTTTAATTTTTTTTTAATTGCAGGATAATTGCTTCACAATATTGTGTTAGTTTTAAAAATAAAAAACAAATGTTGATAAGGATTTGGAGAAACTTGAAATCTCATAAATCGTGATGGGAATGTAAAATAGTATAGCCACTTTGGAAAACAGTTTTCCAAAGGAGGAACAGGGTGGCAGTTCCTCAAAATGTTAAACACAGCATAACCACATGACACAACAATTCTACTCCTAGATATATACTCAAGATCATTAAAAACAAATGTCTACAAAAGTACTTACACACAAATATTAATAGAAACATTATTTGTAATAGCCAAAAGTTTAGGCTAAGTGAGATGGTCATGAATTGATGAATGGATAAATAAATTTGGTATAGTTCAGTTCAGTCGCTCAGTCATGTCTGACTCTTTGCGATTCCATGGACTGCAGCACGCCAGGTCTCCCTGTCCATCATCAACTCCTGGAGTTTACTCAGGCTCATGTTGATTGAGTCGGTGAGGCCATCCAACCTGTCGTCCCCTTCTCTTCCTGCCTTCAGTCTTTCCCAGCATCAGGGTCTTTTCCAATGAGTCAGCTCTTCACATCAAGTGGCCAAATTATTGGAGTTTTCGCTTCAGCATCAGTCCTTCCAATGAACATTCGGGACTAATTTCCTTTAGGATGGACTGGTTGGATCTCCTTGCAGTCCAAGGGACTCTCAAGAGTCTTCTCCAACACCACAGTTCAGGCTCAGCTGGTAAAGAATCCTCCTGCAATGCAGGACACCCTGGCTTGATCCCTGGGTCAGGAAGATACCCTGGAAAAGGGTATCTACCCACTTCAGTATTCTTGCCTGGATAGTTCCATGGACAGAGGCTATAGTCCATGGGGTTTCAAAGGGTTGGACATGACTGAGCAACTAACACTTTCACTATGATAAAATACTACTCATTCATAAAAAGTAATAAAGTACTCATTCATACTACTACATGCTTGAACCTTGGAAATATTACAGTAAGTGAAAGAAGCAAGTCACTAAATATTGCATATTATATTATCCCATTTGTATGAAATACCCAGTATCAGTAGAGACAGAAAGATGGATTTTCAGAGTTTGGACTCCAAAAATATGTATATCTTGTGAATACATTTAAATGCAACAAAGGTAAATAAAAAGGAAAGCAAAGGAACACAACGAAAAGCAAAAATGGAACTCAGGGTAGGTGACCCAGGAAAATAGAATGGTGGAGGAGAAAATATACGACTAAATAGTAAGTTATTATTAAAGCCTAGGTTTGATTTTGGATGTTGGATTTGTGGGTGAAAATTGCACTAGGAAAAGTGACTTACTAAATTTAAAATGCATCTTGGCCTGCTTTCTTCTTACTCTGCTACTGTTTTTCAAATTTGTAATGAACTTTCATTGCAGCTTATTTCTCTTTAGAAGGCACTCATTTCCTTTCATTTTAGAGGAATTTTAAAGTCCTTTTTTTGTGATTACAGTATAAATAGTTCTAGAGTAAATGCTTAGTATTTATGTAGTCTTATCTTGTTTCAGATAGAGGCTCTTAAATGGCTAGTCCATGTGAATGGCATGTGATATCAATAAATAGACCAGTTCACAAAAAATATTTTCCCAAAGGGGCAAATGCAGCATCTTTATGCTCAGTTACCTTTTTTTTTTTTTTTTTTCTTCTGATAGACCGTTCTATTGTTCTTGTGGTGAAGTGTGTTTTTATGGCAGTGAAAGAAAGTTGAACTAGGAAGACTAGAAAAGTTGATATGTGGAAGGCCCTAAACTTATGTAACAAACAAAAATCTCCTCTGTAAATATTTATTCCTTTAACCTGGATTTGAGACATCATGTTATCTTCTCCCAAGAAACAGTGTACATCAAAAATAATAAAACTTTATTTTTGTATTAATCTCTGTCTTTACTTCATTCAGGTCAGTGTCATCTTCTTAGAGAGCCTTTCTCTGGGCATCTTATCTAAAACACATCTTCTACTCCATCACTATTTTCTTGTTTTTCTTTATACGTTCTTTATAATACTTATCATAGTACCTAATACTATATTTTATATTTAATAATTAATTTACTGGCTGCATCTCTTCTAGGATGTAAGCTCCATGAGAGCAAAGATTTGTCTCATTCATTGTTGTATCCTGATCACTTAGAATAGTGCCATTCATTATCAAATGAGCAAGAGGATGAATGATCCTCTCTCTGGGTCTCTTCAGGAAGGTCATGGCTACAAAGCAAAGCAAGGGTATTCCAGCACCAGCAACAAAATATATATGCTGCTATTAGACATAATTTTCAAAACAGAAAATGAGCTTTAAAATTTCTTACAAAGCATTTATTTGTGTAGGCATTCTTCTAAATGCAATTAATACACCCTGAAAATGTCTGAAAATAGACATTTAGAAACTGACTTCTCTGTTTCTATGTGTAATAATTTCTCCCTGTTGATATAACAAATTACCACAAATTTTGTGGCTTAAAACAACACAAATTTATTATCTTACAGTACTGAAGGACAAACACCCAAACTGGAGCACACTGGGCGAAAACCAAGGTTAGCAGAGCTGGTTCTCCTTGGAGGTTTTAGGTGAGAATCCATTTGCTTTCCTTTTTCAGTTTCTAGAGGTTATCTATATTCCTTGGCTTTGGCTCCCTTCCTATCACTTCAAAGATAGCGACTACCAATCAAGTTTTTTTTTTTTTTTTTTTTTTACATCACAACATTCACAGACTCTTTCCTCTCTTCCATTTTTAAGTATCTTTGTAATTACAGTAGGCTCACTTGGGTAATTCAGGATAATTTATTCATTTCAAGGTCAAATAAATATTTTAAAACCTTCATTCCATCTGCAACTTTAATTCTCCTTCACCATATTATTACATATTCAAAGGTACTGGGGATTAGGATATGGATATCTCTCATGGACCACTATTCTCCCTATTATACAGTCACCAGTCAACTTTTGGACATGTTTTTTTTTTTTTTTTTAGATAAATTCAAAGTCCTTTCTGGAAGAAGGCAGGTATATTTATAAACTATTCATTAAATATAGATGTTGTTCATCAAATCTCCATTGATTTATCAAAGATCTACTGAGTACTTGGTATGCATAGGACATAACAAATATGACATGTTTCTTGCCTTTGAGGGGCTCTTATCTCTACAGCTGGTGATTGCAGCCATGAAATTAAAAGACAATTACTCCTTGGAAGGAAAGTTATGACCAACCTAGATAGCATATTTAAAAGCAGAGACATTATTTGCCAACAAAGGTCCGTCTGGTCAAGGCTATGGTTTTTCCAGTGGTCATTATGGATGTGAGAGTTGGACTGTGAAGAAAGCTGAGTGCCGAAAAATTGATGCTTTTGAACTATGGTGTTGGAGAAGACTCTTGAGAGTCCCTTGGACTGCAAGGAGATCCAACCAGTCCATCCTAAAGGAGATCAGTCCTGGGTGTTCATTGGAAGGACTGAGGCTAAAGCTGAAACTCCAGTACTTTGGCCACCTCACAAGAAGAGTTGACTTATTGGAAAAGACCCTAATGCTGGGAGGGATTGGGGGCAGGAGGAGAAGGGGACGACAAAGGATGAGATGACTGGATGGCATCGCCGACTCGATGGGCATGAGTTTGAGTAAACTCCAGGAGTTGGTGATGGACAAGGAGGCCTGGCGTGCTGCGATTCATGGGGTCGCAAAGAGTCGGACACGACTGAGTGACTGAACTGAACTGAACTGAACTGAACTATCTCTACAGCTGATGGATTTTCAGGGGCAGCACTCCTAAATTTTTAGTTTTCCTTATCTCTATCCCCTGTCCCAGCTGCTTTCTGTAGTTAATGACCTGTAGGAAGATATGTAAATGTATTTAGAGAACTCCACAATTAAAGGAGCCCTTCAGTGAATCTTCCTGCAAAGCAAATAATTGATTCATAATGCAATCACCCCTGATGTATCCATCTTGCAACTTCATATTTAAACATATGTAAGACTCCTCCCTTTAAGAATGCCTGTCAAATTCCACTGTTTATCCAAGCCAAATAAGCCACAGATTGCCTGGGCCAATAGCATCTCCTACCTACTGACATAGGAAGCAGCCAAATTCTCTTTTGTATTCCCTCCATCTTCTCCCTTAAGAGAATTCTACACACACTACTTTCCCACTTTTATTGCATGTACCTCTGTTCACCTTTCAGCTTATTTTACATTAGGGTATTTCTTTTAAAATATCTTCTTTAATCCAATTACAGTTCTAATTTTCTTGTCAAAGCTTTCCTCATTTATTATATAAAAAGTTCTCTCTATGCCAAAACCCACTACAATATTGTAAAGTAATTAGCCTCCAACTAATAAAAATAAATGGGAAAAAAAAAGTTCTCTCTTGCTTACAACTCATATTGCATTCCATTTTAAAACCAAAGAAAAAAAACAAAAATGCAAATTCCCTAGGCATGATTTATAGGTTTATACTCAGATGTTTATCAGAGAAGCTTATTACATATTCTTAAGGAGTATTTAATAGTGACATTTAACTTTATATATAACCAGTATCATCAACCACCAAAGTACCTTAAAGCACCCAGTAGTTCTCGTCTGCTGCTGCTGCTAACTTGCTTCAGTCGTGTCCGACCCAATAGATGTCAGCCCAACAGGCTCCCACATCCCTGGGATTCTCCAGGCCAGAATAGTCGAGTGGGTTGCCATTTCCTTCTCCAATGCATGAAAGTGAAAAGTGAAAGTGAAGTTGCTTAGTCGTGTCCAACTCTTAGTGACCCCATGGACTGCAGCCCACCAGGCTCCTCCATCCATGGGATTTTCCAGGCGAGAGTACAGGAGTGGGTTGCCATTGCCTTCTCCGAGTTTTCGTCTGAATCTTCCCCAAAGAATTCTACTCCTTTCTTATTTTTGTTACATTCAGAGATTAGTACCTCTGTACTCAGGTTCATAGATCACGACATACTAAGACTGTGATGATGAAGGGCACAAAAAGCAGCTATGATATATACAGATTCTTCCCATACAACTGTGGCAAGATTTAGCTCCTTGGCACCCCCAAATGATGTTCTATTTTAGTAAGTAAATATGAAAACTAATTAAATAATCATATTTCTGAGTTATACCCAAACTTTTGAACATGGCAGTCTTAATACCTAACATTTTTATTGATAACTATTGGCCAAGAGCAAGTAAAGTGGAGGTAGGTGAAATAGAGGTGAGACAGTCCTGTATTAGAGACAATCTCATTCATAGTTTTGCTGAGTTGCAATCCTAAGTATTGCTATTTCAGTCATTTTAAACTATACTACTTTCCAGTTTGTAGTTTGTCCTAGTCACTTGTTTGCGGTGGTTGTCATGTCTGAGTCTCAAATCATCAGGCATTTCTAATGAACCCATGAAATGGTTTCAATGAAATCTTTACTTAAACAGATTTCTTCCTACAAATAATAAAGTCTCATTATAAATTCAAGTTACTATTGCCATGGCTCCCATTTTTAGCAGGTTGGACATCATTCATACACTAATTAATCATCACTACAAAGATTAGTAGTAACTGTTGCATGCCAAATTCAGTTGGTAAAACTGTAATAATGATTTCTTCCAAACAATTATTTCCACCACAATGCTACAAGATAAAGTAAAGGAAGTCAATCCAAGTTTGTCAAATGTATCTGATTTTGTGATTTTGTTCTCAACCTTTCTAAATGTGCAGTCAGGATACAATATTTATACCACATGTTATTTTAAAGATTCATTTCATGTGTATAGCACTTTATGTTATGACCCAATATATTGTGAAAGCTTTTGTCACTGTGCATTTCTGACTGCTCTTTGAGGTCAGCAACAGCAGGCTATTCAGCCCTTTTAGAGTATAATCTCAAATCCCCAAAGCAAGATATTTCAACAACTGCATTTAATAGTTATGGAACTGACTTTTGATGTCTGTTTGTAGGGTTTCTTCTGTCTTGACATTTAAAACTAAGCATATGACATATCTGTTTGCTGTTGCAGTCAAATATATATTTTTAATGACCTTTTCTTTCTCTTCCAAAACCCTGTGGCTTTTTTCTCAATGACACTTCAGGATACATGTATTGTTGCTTGCATTTTTTTTTAATAACATGGGGAAAAAGCTCTCTCTCCATTAAAAAATTCCTGCCAGTTAGAGACTGGTCATTAAAAAACAAACAAACAAACAAACAAAAACACTATGATTAAGTATTTTAATTATTAAGATTAGAAGAATGTATTTGAGATGCACATCAGTGTGTTTTCTTACACCTTTACTCTCCAGTACCCATCCTGAAGCCTTACGGTAATTAGAATTCTGCTCCTAAGGTCATCTTGCCAAAGAATATTTTACTGGGTAAATAAATAAAGTGCGATGTGTGCTTTCACTGTGCACTGTTCACTTCTTTAGACATGATTTAAAGAATACTATTATGAATATCATAGGTAGCTAATGTAAATAATGGAAAAGTCAAAAGTCAATCATATTTATCATGGCTAGAAATAGCAGAAATTGGAATTCACTGTTAGAATATAGAGCCTAGAAAATACTGTGATTCCTGGAATGCTGCTCTCAAGAAGCTTTGTGAAATTAGTCATCTGATATGTTTATGTTCCCTCATTTTTACTTTTTACAAAATTTTCTATTTAAATGTACTGGCCACTCACACTTTACAAAAATGTTTTTATCCTTTATAAAACCAAATACACTATAACAAATAAATAAGCATTTTATTAATTATTTTAAAATTGGGATTGTGAATGGGTTGAAGGAGTGGATATGGAGCAGAAGGGAGATTAATTCTCTTTCCAAGAAGACTTGTAATCCTACCACATTATAGCTAATATACTTCAGAGGCCTAGACACCTAGAAACATCATTTCACTACTTCATTTCTTTTTGTAACAATTAAAGGCATAGATTAGTTTCTAGCAACTTTATTGTTTTAATATTAATTGGTATTGTTTCCTTAATTTCTCTTTCTGTTTTTTCATTGTTAGTATATAGGAATGCAAGGGATTTCTGTGTGTTGATTTTATATCCTGCAGCTTTACTGTATTCATTGATTAGCTCTAGTAATTTTCTGGTAGAGTCTTTAGGGTTTTCTATGTAGAGGATCATGTCATGGATACATACAGACTGAAACTGAGGTAATGGGAAAGGATATACCAAGCAAACAGAAAAAAAAAAAAAAAAAAAAAAAAACTGGAGTAGCAATAGTCATCTCAGATAAAATAGACTTTAAAATAATGACTGTTACAAGAGAGAAAGAACAGTACATAATGATCAATGGATCAATTCAAGAAGAAGATAGAACTGTTATAAATATTATGTACCCAACAAAGAAGCACCTCAGTATGTAAGGCAAATACTAACAACTATTAAAGGGAAAATAAAGAGTAACACAGTATTAGTGGGGAACTTTAAAACCATAATCACACCAATGGACAGATCTTCCAGTCAGAAAATTAATATGGAAACACAACTTTAAATGATGCAGTTGACCAGTTGAACCTAATTGATATATCCAGGGAATTTCATTGAAAAACAAAATATTTCAGTTATATTTTGCAGTGAACATGGAACTTTCTCCAGGATAGATCACATCATGGGACAAAAAGCAAGACTTTGTAAATTATTAATAATAATAAATCATTTCATTTATTTTTATTTATTTTTATGATTATTTATGATTTATTTATTATTAATTTATTTATTATTTATGAGTATTTATTTATATTTATGATTATTTAATAAATCATTTCATTTATTTTTATTAATAATAAAAATAAATCATTTCATATAGCATTGCCAACCACAATGCTATAAGAAAATATATCAACTACAGGGGAAAAACAAACAAACACATAGAGGCTAAGTAATACACTTCTGAATAACCAACAGATCACTGAAGAAATCAAAAAAGAAATTAAAATATACCTAGAAACAAATATTAATGAAAACATGAGAATGCAAAATCTATGGGATGCACTAAAAGCAGTTTATCAGTAAGAGCGAATTTTATAGCAATACAACCTAACCCTAGAGTTTCAGATGGTAAATAATCTGCCTGTGATCCTTGGCTTGAGAAGACCCTCCCTGGAGAATAGAGTGGCAATCCACTCCAGTATACTCACCAGGAGAATCCCATGGTTGCAAGAGCCTGGTGGCTATAGTCCATAGGGTCACAAAGACTCGGACATGACTGAGAGACTTACACTCACAAACTCAACCTTATACTTAAAGCAACTGGTAAAAGAAGAACAAAATATTCAAAGTTAGTAGAAGGAAAGAAACCATAAGGTTCAGAGAAGAAATAAATGAAAAGGAAATGAAGGAGACAGTACCAAAGATCAATAAAATGAAAGGCTATTTCTTTTACAAAATAAAATCAACAAACCATTAGCCAGACTCATCAAGAAAAAAGGGACAAGACTCAAATAAAGTTAGAAATAAAAACAAAGAAGTTATGAAAACACAGAAAAATAAAGTATCATGAGATACTACTACAAACAGGTTTATGCCAATAAAATGGACAACCTGGAAGAAATGGACAGATACTTTGGAAAGTATAACAGTCCAAAATTTGGCCAGGATTAAATAGCAAATACGAACAGACTAATCACAAGCACAAAAACCAAAAGAGTTTTCAAAAATCTTCTAACAACACCAACAAAAACCCAGGGCTAGTTGGGTTCACAGGCAAACTCTACAAAAACTTAAAGGAAGAACACCTATCCTGCTAAAATGCTTCCAGAAAATTACAGAGGAAAAAAAACTCCCAAACTAATTCTATGAGGCCACCGTCGCCCTGATACTAAAATCAGAACAAAATTCCAAAGCGAAATATATCAAAGACCAATATTCCCAATGAATATAGATGTAAAAAATCATCAATAAAATTCTAGCAAATAGAATTCAGCAACACAATAAATGGAAGACACATCATGATAAAGTTGGCTTGATCACAAGGATGCAAAGATTCTATATGCTGAAGGCATATAGAAATCAATCAGTGTGATGCACCATATTACCAAATTGAAAAATAAAAAACACAAGATAAAAAATAAATATAAAGATATTGATCATCTCAATAGATCTAGGGAAGGCTTTTCACAAAACTCAACACCTATTTATGACAAAGACTCCAGAAAGTAGGCATAGAAGGAATATACCTCATCATAATAAATACCATATACAACAAACCCACAGCAAAAGTTATTCACAACAATGAAAAATTGAAAGCATTTCCTCTAAGATCAGGAAAAAGACAAGGATTCCTATTCTCATTGCTATTACTCAACATACTTTTGGAAGTCCTAGCCACAGCAACCAGAAAAGAAAGTGAAATAAAAAGAATCAAGATTGGAAAAGAAGTAAAATTCTCACTGTTTAAAGATGACATGATACAATACATAGAAAACCCTAAAGATACCACCAGAAAATTACTAGAGTTAATCAATGAATATAGTAAAGATGCAGGATTAAAAAAAAAAAACCAATAATAATACACGGAAATTCCTTGCATTCTTATATACTAACAACGAAAAATCAGAAAGAGAAATTAAGAAAACAATCCCTTTCACCATTGCAACAAAAAGAATAAAATATCTAGGAAGAAACCTACCTAAAGAGACAAAAAAAAACTGTATGCAGAAAACTATAAGAAACTGATGAAAGAAATCAAAGATGACACATACAGATAGATATACAATGCTCCTAGGCTGGAAAAATCAATATTTTGAAAATGACTATAGTATCAAGAAATTTAAAAATTCAGTGCAATCCTTATTAAACTACCAATCACATTTTTCATAGAACTAGAACAAAAAAAAAAAAATCACAATTTGTATCTAGACATGAAAGTCCCCAATAGACAAAGCAATCTTAAGAAGCAGACTATACTACAAATCTAAAGTCATCAAGACAGCATGGTACTGGCACAGAAACAGATATATAGACCAAAGGAATAAGATAGAAAACCCAGAGATAAACCCACACAACTATGGGCACCTTATCTTTGACAAAGAGGCAAGAATATACAATGGATAAAGTATAATATCTTCAATAAGTGGTGCTAGGAACATTGTACATGTAAAAGAATGAAATCAGAACACTTCTTAAAACTATACACAAACATAAACTCAAAGTCAACTAATACCTAAATATAAGACCAGAAAATATAAAACTTTTAGAGGAATACTTGAGCAGAACACACCTTGACATAAAACACAGCAAGATCATCTGTGACCCACCTACTAGAGTAACGGAAATAAAATAAATAAATAAATAAAGTGAGATCTAATTAAACTTAAAAGCCATTGCACTCTGAAGGAAACTATAAATAGGATGAAAATACATCCTTCAAAATAGTGGAAAATGATAGCTAATGAAACAACTAACAAAGGATTCATCATTAAAATATACAAGCAGTTCATGCAGCTCAATACTAGAAAAACAAACAACTCAATCACAAATTGGATGGGAGACCTTAACAGACACTTTCAAGGAAGATTTGAAAAGACAGCAATAGCGTTCATTATTACAGAAATGCAAATCAAAACTATATTGAGACATCTACTCATACCCGTTAGAGTGGCCATCTTCAAGAAATCTACAAACAATGAATGCTGGAAAGGGTGTGGAGGAAAGGGAATACTCTTGCACTGTTGGTGGGAATGTGAATTGATACAGCCACTATGGAGAAGAGTATAGAGATTCGTTAGAAAATTAGAATAAAATTACCAGCAATTCCACTATTGGGCATATATCCTGAGGAAACCATAATTGAAAAAGGCACATGCATCCCAATGTTTATCACAACACTATTTACAATAGCTAGGACACAGCAGCAACCTAGATGTCCATCAACAGAAGAATGAATAAAGAAGTTGTTGTGCATATACACAAAAGGAACACATTTGACTCAGTTTTAATAATGTGAATGAACTAGAGCCTATTATATAATGAGTGAAGTAAATCAGACATTGAAAATAAAATATTGGATATAAACACATGTGCAGAATATAGAAAGATGGTATTGAACCTATCTGCAGGACAGCCATGAAGATGCAGACATAGGGAACAGACTTGTGGATACAGGAGGGTGGGGTTGGAGAGGGTGGGGTGAATTGAGAGTAGCACTTTAACTTATATATTAACATATGTAAAATTAGATAGCCAGTGGAAATTTACCACATTATAAAAAGAGTGCAAATCTGGTGTCTATGATAATCTAGAGGGGTGGGATAGGGTTTTAGGTGGGACAGAGGTTCAAGAAGGAGGCAGCATACGTATCCCTATGGCTGATATATGTTGCATGTTGATATATGGCAAAAACCAACAGAACATTGTATATTAATTATCCTCCAATTAAAAATATATAAATTACAAAAGAAAAAATCAATTGAAGGGAAAAATTACAAAATACAAAAACACATGGAGGCTAAACAATATATTACTACATAATCAAAGAACCCCTGAAGAAATCAAAGAGGAAATAAAAAGAATATATACATATACCTAGAGACAAATAGAAATGAATATACTACAATTTGGAATCTATGGGAGATTGCAAAAGCAGTTCTAAGAGGAAAGTTTATAGCAACAGAATCTTACCTCAAGAATCAAGAAAAAAGTATGCTGAGCAACTATAAACCAATAAGATGGGCAATCTAAGGATATAGACAAATTCTTAATAAAGTAAAACTTTCTAAGACTGAACCAAAGAGAAATAGAAAACATGATCAGATCAATCACAAATTTTGAAGTTGAAGCTATGATTAAAAATCTTCCAAAAACAAAGAATTCCAGGAGCAAATGGTTTCACAGACAACTTTTATCAAACGTTTACAGATAGAGTTAACACCTACTCTTCTGAAACTCTTCCCCCAAATTGCCAGGGAATAAACATTTTCCAGGTCATTCTGCAAGGCTGCCTTCACCCTCATACCAAAACCAGACAAATATATCACAAAAAAAAAGGAAAATCACAGGTCAGTAACACTGATGAACATATACTCAAAAGTCCTCAACAAAGTATTAGCAAACTAATCCAACAACACAATAAAAGGATCATACACCATGATGAATATGGTTTTATCCAAGGAATGTGAAAATTTTATAATATTTGCAAGTCAGTCAGTGAGATACACTATATCAACAAATTGAATAATTAAAACCACATATCATCTCAACCAATGCAGAAAAGCTTCTGACAAAATTTAAAATTAATTCATGATAGAAACAACTCAAGAAAGTGCTCATAGAGAGAATATACCTTTATTAAATATAATAACTAAATATAGGACAAACCCACACCTAACATCATACTCAGTGGTAAAAATATGAAAGCATTTCTTCTAAGATCAGCAGCAAGACAAGGATGTCCACTTTTTTCCACTTTTATTCAGCATTATTTTGCAAGTCTTAGCCATGACTGTCAGAAAAAAAAAATAATTCAAAATTGGAAAAGAAGTAAAATTGTCACTGTTTTCATATGACATGATACTATACATAGAAAATCCTAAGTATACTAACAGAAAACTACTAAATATTATCAATTAATTTGGTAAAGTTGTGGGGTAAAAATTAATAAACAGAACTCTCTTGCATTCCTATGCACTCTCAACAAATGATAGGAAATAGAGATTAATGAAACAATTCCACTTACCATTGAATCAGAAAACATAAAATACTTAGGGATAAATCTACTTAAAGAAGCAAAGGACCAGGACTCAGAAAACTTTGAAATGCTGATGAAAGTAATAGAAGATGACCCAAGCATATGGGCATATATACCATGTATATACCATATATACCAATAGGATTTTAAAATACCAATATTGTGAAAACAATATACTACCCAAAGAAAACTACTAATTTGATCCCATTGCCATGAAATCATCAATGGTAGTTTTCACAGAAGTAAAAACAAAAGTTACAATTTGTTTGGGAAAACAAAAGAACACTAATATCCAAAGCAATCCAGAGAAAGAAAATCAAAGCTAGAGGAATGCTGCCTGGCTTCAGACAATACTACAAAGCTATGCTTATCAAAACAGTATGGTACTGACATGAAAACAGACATATAAGTCAATGGAACAGGAGAGAACAACATTTGGAACCCTATTCCAAAGAGAGAATAAGGAAAATGGAACAGGGTTTATCATGAGATTAACCCATGTAGCTATGGTCACCTAATCTATGCAAAGTGAGGCAGGCATGCACAATGAAGAAAACAGTCTCTTTAATAATTCAGGCTGGGAACACTGGACAGGTCCATGTAAGAAAAATGAAATTAGAATACATTCTAATACCATACACAAAATAAACTCAAAATGGATTAAAGACTGAAATGTATGGCTAGATATCAAAAAAAAAAAAAAAGTTTAGAAGAAAACATAGAAAAAAACATTTTCTTACATAAATCCCATTAAGACCTTTTTCAATCCACTTGCAGCCCTAGTCACAATAGCCAGAATATGGAAGAAATCTAAATGCTCATCTACAGAGGAATATATACATATACATATACATATATTAAAGAAGACATGGAATGTATGTATAATATGTATACATACATACCTATATATATGTACGTATACATATACATACATATACATACATATATACATATGTATGTATACCATGGCATATTACTCAGACATAAAAATGAACAAAACTGTGCCATTTTCAGCAACATGGATGGACCAAGAGATTCTCTGTGTAAGAAAAACATTTTCTTACATAAATCCTAGCAAGATATTTTTCAATCCACTTGCAGCCCTAGTCACAATAGCTAGGATATGGAAGAAATCTAAATATTCATCTATAGAGGAATAAAGAAGACATGGTATGTATGTATAACATATACCGTGGCATATTACTCAGATATAAAAATGAACAAAACTGTGCCATTTGAAGCAACATGGATGGACCAAGAGATACTCTTACTGAGTGAAGTAAATCAGAGATAAACAAATACCTTATGGGATCACTTATATGTAAAATATAAAAATGGTTATAAATGAACTTATCTACAAAATTGAAATAGAGTTACAAATGTAGAAAATAAACGTATGGTTACCAGGGTGTAAGAAAAGTGGGGTAAACTAGAAGATTGGGATTGACACATACACTTCAATATATATAAAATAGATATGTATGTAACAAGGACCTACTGTATAGCACAGGGAAATCTACTGAATACTGTGTAATGGCCAATATGGAAAAGAACCTAAAAAAGAGTGGCTACATGTATTTGTATAACAGATACACTTTACTGTATACCTGAAACTAAAAACACTTTAAATAAATTATATTCCAATTAAAATTTTAAAAGCAAATATAAAATATCCACATAGTCAGCATTAGCACACTATATTAAAAGAATTATTCAGAAATGTCAAGAAAATGAAATTCATGTTGTCTTCTGGGTGAAAGAAAACTATCAAGTTTATGTGAACATGTGATGAGGGGTCCTCATATATATATATCTGTATTATTTATTGCAAATAAGCACCTAGAAATAGGACAAAATAAAGAGCAGACTTTAAAATAACACCTATCACAAAAGACAAAGAAGGGCATAGTATAATGATACAAAGATGAATGCAAAAAAATGATATAACATTCATTAACATATATTCACATGACATAGAAATACCAAAAAATATACAGCAAATATTAACAGATGTAAAAGAAAACATTGACAATAATAAGGGATTTTAACATTTTACTTTCATCAATTAAAAGATCACTGAGACAGAATATCAATAAAGAAACAGTGGTCTTAATTCACACAGGAGACTAGTTAGACTTAATAAATATCTACAAAACTTTTTTTTTCCTAAAAGACAGCAGAATGCATATTCTTTTCAAGTGCACATGGAACATTCTCTGGAATAGGTCACATGCTGGGCCATAAAGTAATTCTCAACAAATTTATGAGGACAGAAATAATATCAAGCATTTTTTTCTGATCATGATGGTGTGAAATTAGAAATAAATTTTAGGAAGGAGAAAGTTAAAAGCACAAACATGTGGAGACTAAACACATAGTACTAAAAATGGGTTAATGAAGAAATCAAAGAAGAGGCTAAAAAATATCTCGAAACAAATGAGAAAGAAAACAACTTTCAGAAATCTATGGGATGCAGCAAAAGCAGCTCTAAGAGAAAAATTCATAGCAATTCAGGCTTACCTCAAGAAGCAAGGAAAATATTAAATAAGCAACCTAACTTTCCATCTAAAAGAATTAGAAAAATGACAACAAACAAATGCCAAAATTAGCAGAAGGAAGAAAATCAGAGAATAGATAAAACAGAAACACAAAAAACAATAGATATGAACCATGAAGCCCAGAGTTGTCCCTTTGAAGAGACAAAAAATGCAATAACCTTTTAGTCAGACTTGCTATGAGTAAAAGAAGATGCAAGTCAAGAAATGAAGAAACAAAGGAGGAACAATAACAACTGATACCACAGAGATAACAGCAACAACAACAACAACAACAAAAACACAAAAACCACTACAAACAGTTATATCCCTACCAATTGAAAAACCTATAAGAAACAGACTCATTTGTAGAGGCATACAGCATTCCAAACTTAATCAGGAAGAATGGACTGAGATTAAATGTTGTGAAATTGAATTTGTGAGTAAAAAGAAAACACAACTCTCAACAAACAGATGTCCAAGGTAAGATGGTTTCATAGAAGAATTTTAGTAAACACTTTAGCTAGTATGTATCATTCTCAAAGTATTTACAAAATTAAAGATAGTGGAAGTCTCTCAAATTCACTCTACTAGGCTACCATTTCCCTGATAACAAAACTAAGGACACTAAAACAAGGAAAATTATTGGCTTATATTTCTGATAAGCATAGGCACAAAAATACATACCTGAATATTAGCAAAGAGAATTCAACAAAATATTAAAAATATCAAAAATCAGATCAACTGGGATTTATTTCAGGTATATAAGGGTGGTTTAGTCTGCACAAATTGATCAATTAGATACACCATATTAACAAAAAGAAAGAAAAATCAATTATCATCACAATAGAAGCAGACAAAAGAATTAGGAAAATATCAACATACATTTATGATAGAAACTCTCATCAAAGTTGCTGTAGGAGGAATACATGTCAGCACAATAAAAGCTGTTTATGAAAAAAATAATTAGTATAGCATAGTAACAGTCAAAGCTATAATCCTTGACTATATAAAAAACAGCTATGTTTTTATTTCCAGTAGTCATGATTGGATGTGAGATTTGGACCACAAAGGAAGCTGAGAGCCAAAGAACTGGTGCTTTTGAACTGTGGTGTTGGAGAAGACTCTTGAGAGTCCCTTGGACTGCAAGGAGATCAAATCAGTCAATACTAAAGAAAATTCGTCCTGAATATTCATTGGAAGGACTGATGCTGAAGCTGAAACTTCAATATTTTGGCCACCTGATGTGAAGAACTGACTCATTGGAAAAGACCCTGATGGTGGGAAAGATTGAAGGCTGGAGGAGAAGGGGACGACAGAGGATAAGATGGTTGAATGGCATCACCAACTTGATGGACATGAGTCTGAGCAATCTCCAAGAGTGGGTGATGAACAGGGAAGCTGCCGTGCTGCAGTCTACAGGGTCACAAATGGCTGGACACGACTGAGAGACTAAACTGAACAGGCTGGAAAATTCACTGCTAACATCATATTCAGTAGTGCAATTGAAAAACAAATTTCCTTTGAAATCAGTAACAAAGATGCTCAGTCTCACCACTTCTATTTAACAAAATATTAGGAGTACACCAGGGCTTCCCTGGTGACTCAGATGGTAGATAATCTGTCTGAAGTGTGGGAGACCCACACTCAATCGCTGGGTCAGGAAGATTCCCCTGTAGAAAGAAATGACATCCCACTCCAGTATTCTTGCCTAGAGAATCCTATGGACAGAGGGGCCTGGTGAGCTACAGTGCACAAAGTCACAAAAATTCAGACACGATTGAGTAGCTAACACACCACAAAAACTAGGAATAGCAATCAGACAAGAAAAAGAGATAAATGGCATACAAATTAGAATAGAAGAGATAAAACTGTCAATATTTGCAGATAACATGGCACTATATATAGAAAACCAAATTATCCATAAAATTAGAAGTAAAAAATGAATTCAGTAAAGATGCAGGGTAGAGAATTAAGATACAGAAATCTACTTATTTTCTATGCATTAATAATAAACTATGAGACATAGAAATTAAGGGAACAATCCCATTTACAATTGTATCAATAATAATAAAATACCTGGAAATAAACATACCCACAAAGGTCAAAAGCCTACACTTTGAAAACTGTAAAATATTGATGAAGGAAATTGAAAGCAAAA
>NC_057419.1:78743059-78831439 GCF_019320065.1 Cervus canadensis
AAAAAAAAAAAAAAAAAGAAAAAAAAATTTAATTAAAAAAAAAAAAAAGGTAAAATATATCTAGGAATTTCTCTGGAGCTGTTGTGGTCAGTGTGGGTTCAGTTCAGTTTCAGATAGCTCCTCGTTCCAGCTTACACTTCTCAATATCTATAGGCCCCTTCTGGTGTAGTCAGTGTTACCTACAGGGATTTTAATCTGTTGCACCAGTCCTTTCTGAAGCGGTTCCCTTTGTTTATTTGGCTTCTGTTTGCCAGTCTCTTCAGTGTCTAATATCCGCCCTGACACAGGCGGGCGGAGGTGGTCTCTTGTTCAGGTTCGCTAGTTCAGTCCTGCTGCGGGGAGGGAGGGGCACTGCAGACAGATATCGCTGTGTGTGGGAAGCTCGCACAGTGTTCCGGCTACACTGGGTTTGGCCCTGCTCATGGGTGTGTGTGCTTTTCCTGTCTACACTGCTCACGCTCCTGGCTGCTCTATATGGAGCGTGCCCTGCGTTGCATGTGGTTCCAGTTTTCGGGTACTCCACAAAAGCGCGGGCTCAGTTGCACCTGCTTTTTGTGCCTTCCCTGGCCCGAGCAGCTCAGGCAGCCAGGAGCTTGAGAGGCGCACTCTCCCCAGGTGCGGTGCGCCTTCTCCCCTCCACGGTCCCAGCCTCAGTTTCTGCCTGCCCCTGTGGGGTGCGTGCGCCTTGTGTTTAGCCGCGACCCTCCCGGCAGATGTCTACCATCCAGAATCTCAGGAAGTCTTTGGTTAGAAACCAGAGGCCAGTTTGCAGTGTGGTAGGGGATGCCGTCTCTGGGGCTGAGTTTGCCCCTTTCCCCTGCCCCCTGCCTCCTGCCTCCAGCAGGGATGGGCCGGTTCACCGCAGGCTAGCTCTCCTCTGGAATTGCTCAGTCCCTTTGTTCTGCAAACAGCCGGCAGTGTGTTTGGGCCGGTTAATTGTCTCTCTCTCTCTTGCTATCCCACAGTTTAAGTTGCTATCTCACGAAAGCTCCCTCCGATTGCTCTCAGGGCCTTCAGGCCCGGTCCTTACCCTAAGCAATGCCACCCGCTCCTCTCCTTTCAGTCCCCACTTGCTGGTGGCGGATGCAGGCATCTGGGGTACTTTTCTGCTGGGAGTTGCTTTTAGGCATGTAATCTGTGGGTTCTATTTATTTTTCCTCCCAGTTAGGTTGCCCTCCGAGATTTGAAAATTTCCCCCAGACCCGCCAGTGCAAGGGTTCCCTGGTGTTTGGAAACTTCCTCTATTAAGACTCCCTTCCTGGGATGGGTCTCCATCCCTAGCTCTTTTGTCTCTCTTTTTATCTTTTATATTTTGTCCTACCTCCTTTCGAAGACAATGGGCTGCTTTTCTGGGCGCCTGATGTCCTCTGCTAGCGATCAGAAGTTGTTTTGTGAAGTTTGCTCAGTGTTCAATTGCTCTTTTGATGAATTTGTAGGGGAGAAAGTGGTCTCCCCATCCTATTCCTCTGCCATCCTGGCTCCTCCCCCCGTCTCTGCTTTTTAATATGCTGTCTAGTTTGGTCATAAATTTTCTTCCAAGGAGTAAGTGTCTTTTAATTTCATGGTTGCAGTCACCATCTACAGTGATTTTGGAGGCCCCCCAAAATAAAGCCTGTCTCTGTTTTCAATGTTTCCCCATCTATTTGCCATGAAGTGATGAGACCAGATGACATGATCTTAGTTTTCTGAATGTTGAGCTTTAAGATAACTTTCCACTCTTCTCTTTCACTTTCATCATCTAAAGCATATTGCCCATGGGTAAGCTGTATAATCTTGTAGTCTACCATAATTCTTTTAGTGAAAATATCTTGGGTAATCTAATGTCTATATACTCCTGATTTTCATTTTTAATTAATAAAATATAGTACATTCTGAAATTTTAGTTTAAGTTGTTTCTTCTTTCATGTCAATGACATTTATATTACCATATAATTTTTGCCCAACGTGGAAGCAGAAAGCATCTTCTGCACCCTTCACAAAACCTTTCCCTTCCTCCTGAGGCAACCAGAAAGATGAGCTGGCCGTTCCCACAGGCATCATGGTAGACAATACTCATCACGGTAAAATAATACCCACAGCAATGCAGTATTTATTACATAAGATTTGGGTTCTGCCTCTGCCTCTGTGAGTGAATCATTTCATCTTTTTGTAACTTTTTCAACTTTTACAAGTTCTTCACTTATAAAGCAAGATGAGTGATATCACATCAATTTATACTTGAACAATTTATACTTTAATTTGCTCGATTACTTGTATCCCCGCCCCATGCCCACTGTTATTCTACTATGCAGTGAATGAAGGAACCATGCTCATCATTATTTTTCAAATGCCTAAAATAGTAAGTGCTCTAAATAGTAAGCACATAGTAAGTGCTCTAAAAAATGTGTTTGACTAAGCAAACAGTAAATTTGAGTTGCAGTACTGATTGCTTTGTTTTTAATATTCTGACAGATGACATTTGACTAAATGTCAGTTTTCTTTTATACCATAAAATTTCATTATGTCCTTGATTGTTAGTACAGTTTTTCAAAACTACCTGTCAAGATTATTTTATAGGTTGCATATGCTGAGTTTAATAGGAAGCTACAATTAGAGAGGTTTAGGAAATTTTCAGAGAGATTTGGTAATTATTTTGCTTATTCACTTCCTATACTGTTGAAATATAAATATGGGCATATGACCATGATTTGTAGTGTAACATTCACATGATCTAACCTTTGGTATGTTTTTAGTTTTATTACCACACAGAAAATGGAAAGTATCAGCATGGACAGAAGTTTGATATTAGTTTATTCTCCCATATGAAATTCATCTCTTGTAGAGGGATCATGAATCACTAACACGTGTAAAAGGGAAATTTAAATGTAAAATTACAAAACAATTTTAACTGTGTTACTTTTATCAGCTTACTATTTATCCTACTGTACAGTTTTACTCTCATTAGCTAGTTTTGATGATTCCAAATTATAGTAATAATAAAAATAGCTACAATAATAGTGATAATAATAATCACTGAATAAAATAGAGAAATTAGTTTTACATTAAAGCAAGTGATAGGTTAAAAAAAATAGTGTCCTCTTCTAAGTGCTATGTAGTATGGCACCAGCCCCATGCATTCTATACCTTAATAAATCACATGTTTTGTATGCCTTTAGTGGCAGTTTTAAGTTTGATTTGGATAGGTAACACACAGAGACTAGTTTCTAACTATATCTTCTTGCTCCATGGATAGCACAAAATAACTTCTTGAATATAGATGAGACTTCATCAGGCATGAAGTTCTAATGTGTTTTGATTTACTTGAAATTCTGTATTCCTGTGCAGTGGTTTTATCCAGTGAAATGTTGTGAATGAGTAATCCTGGCAAAACTGTAAGATATGTTGATCCTAAGTTTTTTTATTCCCTTTATACCCATTACCCTTCCTGTGTCCTCTTCTGCTTTTACATGCTATGTTACTATCACAAGCAGTTAAGTGTCCCCATACTATATCTTTACTTCTAAGGTCCCACAATGTAGAGTCCTAAATAAACCAAATCTCTATAAGCATATACTACTACTGCTCTCTATCTTTGGTGCTTTCTACCATCAAAATTTACTTTGCCTAGGCTTCAGTTGCTAAAGCCTCATTTTGTGGCTGGCTAGTATCCGAGCCAAAGTTTTCAACAGATTCAACCTTAAGCATAAGAAAATAACAGGGTAGAGAGAAAGGTCCAATATTCACTAACATTAGCTGTCTACATTTATGGTGCCTAGACCTTAGTGCCCTTTTATCATCACAGTTGTTTTTTTTTTTTACTTTCCCTAGACTAAGGAGCCCCATAATTTTGGCAGTTCACTGGCATTTGGCTGAAATGATATTTATGTGTTTCTCTTTCACTCAAAACTGTTGTTCCACTTATTTTAATTTAAAATTTGGTATTAATAATTGTGTCACCAAATAGCTATTTATTTCGCATATCATATTTCACTTCTTGGGCAAACACATTCAATATATATTATATGACCAGCACTATTCTAGGCACCAAAAGGATTACCCTAAAGATCATGTAGTAATAATATAATGGTGATAAATATTGTAGTTTTATTTGAGTTATATTCAATATTTCACAATGTAAAAGCTTTTATATTCATTGTATCATTTGATCTATTTATTAAACAAATAGTTATTGACAATATTACTATATTCCAGGCAGTGTGTACAATGCTGAAAGATATAGTGGTGGGCAAAATAGGTTTTTATAACTCTTACAGTTCAGTGGATGATATGAATATTAATCAAATAATCACATAAATAAATATATAATTATAAATTGTGATAAATATTGTTAAAGAGCATCAGAATATTATAATGGTATATGAAGAGAGTCCAAGTTAATTTTTATGTTTTATTAAACCTTTTATTTCATGTTGTAGCATAGGTAATTAACAATGATGTGACAGTTTCAGGTGGACAACAAAGGGACTCATGGGGCATTAAGGAAAGCTTCTCTGAAAAACTGACTTGTAAACTGATGTCTAAGTGTTAAACTGTGTATCTATCTAGAGTGAGGGGGATGGAAGGAAAGGAAAAAGGGGACTAGTATGTGCAAATACCCTGTAGTCAAGTAGGGCATGCTATAAGACAAGAACCTCATAGACTGTGCTAGAGTGTTTTGCTTTTATACTAAGAGAAGTGAGAGCCTTTGAAAGGATTTGGGCAGGAAAGTAGTATATTAGATCTACAATTTGTGTAAATCTATGGCTGATTCATATCAATGTATGACAAAACCCACTGAAATGTTGTGAAGTAATTAGCCTCCAACTAATAAAAAAAAAAAAAAAAAAAGGAAATATCACTCTGAGTTAAACTTGAGTGAAAGATAATGGTGAAAAATGGAAGACTAGAAGGCAGCTTCTACCATAGTACAAGTGAAATATGTTGGCGGTATGAACTAAGTGTGGTGAAAACAGAAATTATGTTTGTGAGATTTTAGGGAGTACTCACTATCATTCTTTGAGGTAAACAGGAGAATAATTATAATTCTCATTGTAAGAATTGGAGAATGAATCTTAGGAGATATTCAGTTACTTTCCCAAAGTCTTATCAATATCTCTTCAGTGGTGAATGTGAATCTCAAACCCGTGTTTTCTGAATGTCTTCCTAAACAACTTTCAATTTACAAAGTAATACAGGACATGTTCCCAAGTAATATGTGGATTTTTACTTCTCTACAGAGAATAAAATATTAGAAGTGATCTATAGATAAAAGATAAAAAAAGAGACAGAAATCATATATAAGTGATTGGACTATGAATAACCAAACTTGGCCTCCATGTTTAAGATGTGAAACCTTTTATTTTAAGCTGTGAGACCTTATTCAGGGTAGTTAACTACTCTGTACCACAGTTTTATTGTTTAGTAACATAAACAAAGCAGGCAGATGCTTTACCCTGAGCCACCAGGGAAGCCCCTAACATAAACATAAAACTAGTTTTGCAAAGCAGTATCATTTTTGAGAATAAATTCAAGATATCTGCAAATATTATGTGGTTGTAACAAAACTGCCTTTATAAGCTAGGGTTGGTGTTCAGATACCAGGTGATTAAAATAGGTTAAAAAAATTTAGAATCAAAGATCATTTAAATAGCATAAGCCAGATTAAAATAATGACAAACAGATTCATTGTTCAATGAAGGTAATAAGGACAGCTACAGGCCTTTTCCAAATCAATTGCATAACTGCAGAATCCAACACTTTATGGAAAAGACTGACAGAGTGAGGGAGAACACGATGGCAAATCAGGAGAATACAAAGCTCACCTTCCTCTACATGCACATCAAAAAACACTGACATATGCAGCAGTAATTCAATGAAAAGTAAACAAAAATGGAGACTGGAAGGAAGACTTTTATACAATAAAATCTGTAGGAAGATTCACGGAGAGTCAGGTAAGGAGAGAAGAGAAACAATCAGGTGAAGATTTGCACTCATGGGAGTGAACACAGAAGAGGAGAGCAATTGCATGGTCTTGGAGACCCACCTTAAGGAGTGAGCAGTTCTAAAGACATATTGGGTATTCCAGCCATGGGGTCTGACTCCAGGAAAATGAGTTCCCATAGCTGGCTTGAAACAAGTGGGACTGACAGAAGGGCTATGAGAAACTAGGTTCTGCTCAAGAAGGGTGTGCACGTGGTTGCTTATTCCCCCCCCCCCCACAAAAAGGAGGAGGAATCAAGTTGAAACTGCCTGGGACTCTGGCCAGTTTTCTACAAACATGCCAGTGCCTGTCTCAGCTCTAACTGAGTGTACAGTCCTACATGGCTTGCTCTGCAGTGCAGCTCAACATTAGGGCAAAGGCTGTCATGCCAAGGGGAGCATGCATTTGTAGGGGACAGAGCCAACTCAAATCCAGTATGTCATATAAACAATGTGATGGTGACCGATGTTTGTACTCATGGAGGCAGTGGATTGGAGTGGTACATGATTCTGACGAGTACTGGGGACTCTGTATTTTGTTCCCTGAACTATGATGAGTGCCCACTCTAGCCCTTCTTGCTCCAGCCCTGCTCCTCACCGGGATGAAGTTACTGATGTTGGATAGGGGAAAGCACACACTCAGTGGGGGATGGAAGCAGCTCAGAGATAACCTTCAGGGTTTATGCTCCGACAACTTCAGACTTGACTCCACCCCTAGTAGGGTAGTGTTGGCTACTGAGTAGCCAAGTCTAGGCTAACACCTAACTATGACCCTAGCACTTCAATCTCCAGCCCCACTTCCCACCAAGATAACAAATGCCAGAAAACTCTGAGGGAAGATGTAACTCATGTTCACTTCAAATCCAGCTCTCCAACCTAAGCCACCAAAGTACATACAGACTGCACAGGGATGCTCCCACATAAGCACACCCCTTCAAAATCAGGATATGTAACTGCTTCACCTAATTTCATAGAAGCAGAGAACATTATGGAAAATGAAAAGACAGAGGAATATGTTTCAAATAAAAAAAAAGGGAAAAGCCCTGAAAAATTAATGAAACAGAGATAAGTGTTACCATACAAAGAATACAAAGAATTAGTAATAAGAATGGTAACTGAATTATGGGAAATAATAGATGAATAAAGTGAGAACTTTAAGAAGGAACCAGAAAATATAAAAAAGGAACTAGCTGAGAATACAGAGAGGAGAGAGAAAAATATAAGAACTGAAACAACAACAACAAAAAAAGTATAAGAAATTAAGAGAAGACTAGATGATACAGAAGAATGTGTAAGTGATCTGAAAGATAGAATAATGAAAATCTGTCAATCAGAAGAGGAAAAAGAAAGAGAAATAAAAATAGAAACAGTTTAAGGGAGCTCTGGACCAACATCAAGCATACCAGCATTCCATTATAAAAGTTCTAGAAGAAGAGTCTAAAGAAGGTTGAGCATCAAAAAATTGATGCTTTTGAACTGTGGTGTTGGAAGACTCTTGATAGCCCCTTGGACTGCAAGGAGATTAAACTTGTCAATCCTAAAGGAAATAAATCTTGAATATTCATTGAAAGGACTGGTCCTGAAGCTGAAGATCCAACACTTTGGCCACCTGATGCAAAGAACTCACTCATTGGAAATACCCTGATGATGGGAAAGATTGAGGGCATGAGAAGGGGGTGACAGAGGATGAGATGGTTGGATGGCATCACCACCTCAATGGACGTGAGTTTGAACAAGCTCCAGGAGATGGTGAAGGACAGGGAAGCCTGATGTGCTGCAGTCCATGCGGTTGCAAAGATTTGGACATGACTGAGTGACTGAATAACCAATAACCTCCTTTTTTAATATCCATATTAAATAAAGTTTGCCAGTTAAGGTCATAAATAAGCAAAGGTAGTCTCAGTTCTTTTGCAGCTACAAGTTTTATTTTAAAAAGATGGAATGAGGGGCATAAAAAGAGATACAATTTTAACTGTAATAGGAAAACACTACATATTTGGAAAGTCACATACCTTGTTAAGATTTTTAGAATAAAATGTTCTCATAATCAAGTCCTGAACTATAATGTCTATGAATACATTCTATAGCCTTAATGATTTACTTTGATTAAAGGATGATAATTGGGTAATGTGGTAAAAATAAGAAAATTATTTTCTTATCTTAACTATAAGTTAATGTAAAGGTTTTATATATCAAAGACAGCATAAGGGAGAACTTGGCAGTTTTCCAAGTTTTCCATCTCTCCCCACAAACAGATCAAGAATACACCTACAAATGGAATAATTATCACTGAGCACCAGCTTAAAACTACAAGAGGACCTCAAATACCTAAAGAGACAGGAAATATCCCTATGCAACCAGGTAAGACAAAAGAAAGAAAAAGGAATAAAGAGGAGAAGCAGGGACCTGTATTCCTGGTGAGGTGCTGAAGGTGAGGAAAGTTTCCACATCTAGGGAGAACAACTGGGACAGAAGAAGAGCTGCAGGGGCTCATGGGAGAGCCCAGTAACTGGTCTCCAGAAGGTAGGACAGAGTGAGAACTACACAGATGGTCAATGTCACATCCCTGTGTGTCCCAGCCTGAGGTGGATGTTGAATAGTGTACATGGGGGCTGGGGGCTAGAATGTGTTCTTTGGAGCATAGGCACAGTTAGGGAACTGCTGTTGCCTGTGAGGAGACAGCCTAAAGGAAAGGGAGTGAGAAGCTCTGCAACCAGGAATACTTGTAGGGAAAGCCCAGCCCACCATAAGAAGGGAAGTACAATTGTTGAATAACTTCCAAAAGTGGGGCTGCCATTGTGGCTTCTCTCTTCATACACTAGCTGCTGCCTCCACAGGCACTAAGAAGGGCTCTCACTGGAGCTGGTTCATGTGTTCCTACAGTCATCTCCTCCACCCCACCCCTTCACTTGCCCGGACACCCCACGGGCCCCAATAGCTGCCTTGGCTGCTTCCTGCCCAATAGGCTCGTGTGCTACAGCAACCTCTATAGCAGACTCAGGTGGGAAGAATACAGGCAGATGTGGGACTGAAGTCACAGCTGGGTCGCAGGAGCACTGTGAATAAGGAAGAAGAGCTGAAATATCTTCTCGTGGCTGTGTGAACCATGGTGTTACACTGCCCTTGAAGGCTTCCTAAATTCAGTGCCTAAAAAACATCTGAAAGGACAAGTGCTCCTGCAGCTGGAACAAGTATGGCTCTAGCAACTGTGGGTTTTGTGGGCATGTACACACGGGAGTTGGCGAGATCAGAGTCTCAGCTGCCTCTATAACTCTCCCAATGGGTCCAAGTGCATGATAACTGCAGTTCTGGGACCTGTGTGCAGAAGGTCTGACCAGTGGCCTGATAAAAAACAATGACTGAAAGTCACCAGGTCCAATTACCAGCATGCTCACAGTTAAGGTGTGACTACAAGATCAACAATGGTGTACCTTGTGAACCCACACAAAATGCAAAAGGGGACACAACAGAGCACATTCACAGATGAATACCACTAAAAGAGGAATGCATAGTGACTTCTCTCCCAGTGGGAGTGTTTTAATCTTGCCAAACTTGAAGCACAGGTCAGAATTACAGCTAAGAAACAGATCTAGGGTCTTCTAGCCAACAACATGGGAGAGGAATCCACGCCTGACAGGGCAGTGACAGCCACAGAGCAAAGGGGAGAGCAAATCAAAAGGGGATATTTAAAATCCCCTTTTAAATATCCAGGGCAAGCTCTGGCCTTTACAGCACCAATCAAATTCCCTATCACAGGGATAATGGCACAAGACTCTGGACCAATCTCACCTACCAGGGGCAAATTTGTGAGGCAAGAGGAATTATGATCCTGCAGCCTGGGGAAAGGAGATCACAAACACAGTAAGTTTGACAAAATGAAAAGACAAATATATTGAGGAAGAAGCACCAAGATAAAACCTACAAAGAAAACTAAATAAAGAGGAGATAGGCAATCTATCTGAAAAAAGAATTCAGAATAATGATAGTAAATATGACATAAGATCTAGGGAAAAAAACTGAGCACAGATCAAGAAGATATAAAATATTTAATAAGGAGCTAGAGGGCTTAAAGAGCAAACTAAGAGATGAACAATACAATAATTGTAATAAGAAATACATTAGAAAGAATAAATAGCAGAATAAAATAACCAAAGCAGAAGAACAAGTAAGTGAGCTGAAAGACTGAGTGGTGTAAGTCACTGTCACATGACAGAATAAAGAAAAAAGAGTGGAAATAAACTAGAACAATCTCACATACCTCTTGGACAACATTTAAAGCAACAGCATTTGCATTATGAGTCAAAGAGGTAGAAGAAAAAGAGAAAGGTCCTGAGAAAACATTCAAAGTACTTATAGGCCAAAACTTAACATGAGAGAGAAAACATTCACTCAAATCCAGAAAGTGGAGAGAGTCCCATAGAGAATGAACCCAAAGAGGAACATGTCAAAACACATGTCAATCAAACTGATTAAAATAAAAAACAAAGGAAATCAAAAAGGTAAAAACAGCAAATTATATACAAGGGCTTCCCTATAATGTTATCAGTCTATTTTTCAACAGAAACCCTATAGGCCAGAAAGGAGTGGCCTGATACATTATATGTATCAGGGGACATAAGGGAACATGTATCATATGACACAAGGGGAAAAGGTACAATCAAGAATATTCTACCCAACAAGGCTTTCATTCAGATTTGACAAGAAATAATAAACTTCAGAAACAAATAAAAGCTAACAGAATTCAGCACAATAAAACATGCTTTACAACAAATGCTAAAGGAAATTCTCTAGGTGGAAAACAGAAAAGAGGACAAAACAGGGTGGGAAGTAAAAAGACCTATTAAAAGGCAAACAATTAGTAAAATAGCAATGGGAACTTACATATCCATAATTACCTTAAATGTAAATATATTAAATGCTCCAACCAGAATACATAGACTGACTGAATGGATATAAAAACAAGAAATGTATGTAGGCTGTCCACAAGAGACAAACTTCAGACCTAGGAACACATACCTACTGAAAGTGAAAGCATTACAAAAGATATTCCATGAAAATGGAAATTGAGGTAAAGGTAGCAAAACTCATATCTGAGAAGGTAATGGCAACCCATTCCAGTACTCTTGCTTGGAAAATCCCATGGACAGAGAAGCCTGGTAGGCTGTAGTCCATAGGGTCGTGAAGAGTCAGACACGACTGAGCGACTTCACTTTCACTTTTCACTTTCATGCATTGGAGAAGGAAATGGCAACCCACTCCAGTGTTTTTGCCTGGAGAATCCCAGGGATGGCGGTGCCTGGTGGGCTGCTGTCTATGGGGTCACACAGAGTCGTACACGACTGAAGCGACTTAGCAGCAGCAGTAGCAGCAAAACTCATATTACACAAAATAAACATTAAAATAAAGCCTCACAAGATACAAGGAAGGGTACTACATAATTATCAAGGGATCAATTTGAGAAGAACATATACAATTTGTAAATATATATACACCCAATATAGGAGTACATCAATATATAAGACAAATGTTAACAGCCATAAAAGGGGAACTCAATAATAACACAAAAATAGTGGGAAAACTTAACACCCCAATTATGCCAATGGACAGATCATCCTGGCAGAAAAGTAATAATGAAACACAAGTCATGAATGATATTAGACCAGACAGAGTTAATTGAGATTCAAAGGACATTCCATTCAAAAGTGGCAGAATAAACTATCTTCTCAAATGCATATGGAACATTCTTTAGAATAGATCATATTTTGGGTGACAAATCAAGCTTCAGTAATTTCAAGCATCTCTTCTGATCACAATGCTATGAAATTAGAAATCAATTGCAGAAAAAAATAAATAAATAAAAGCCACAAACACATGGAGTCCCAATAATGTTCAGCTAAATATACAATGAATCACTGAAGAAATGAAAAAGATCATAACAGAAATAAATAAAACAGAGATGAAGAAATCAATGATAAAGATCAATGAAACTAAAAATCGGTTCTTTGAGAATATAAAACAATTAATAAACCTTAAGCCAGATTCATCAAGACAATATAGAGGACTCAAATGAATATAATTAGAAATGCAAAAAGAGATTACAACAGACACCACAGAGATACAAAGGATCATAAGATAATACTACAAGCAACTATATGCCAATAAAATGGGCAACCTAAAGAAATAGACAATTCTCATAAAGGTACAACCTTCCTAGACAGAACCCGAGATTCAAAATATGTACACACCAATCACAAGTACTGAAATTAAAACTATAATTAAAATTCTTCCAACAAACAAAAGTCCAGAGCCAGATGGTTTCACAGGCAAATTATATCAAATACCCAGAGAAGAGAACAGAGAGACAACTATCTTTCTGAAAACCTTACCAAAAAGTTCAGAGGAAGGAACACTCCCAAGCTCATTTTACTCACCGTTACTTTGATAGCAAAATCAGAGAAAGATATCACACACAAAAAAAAGAAAATTAGAGGCCAATATCGCTCATGAACATAGACAAATAAATTCTCAGCAAAATGCTAGCAAACTGGATCCAAAGACACATTAAAAATGATCATACACCACGATCAAGGGGGATTTAACCCAGAGATGCAAGGATTCTTCATTATATGCAAATCAATTAATATGATATAAAGACCCTCTCTCTCCTCTCTATGCTGTACTCTGTGCTTCTTTCACAGCTGAATTCTCCCCAAGTGTCTCTACTAGGAAGCTTTAGGTTTGCTTCTACTAAGGTGGCAACCTCCAGTAGATAAATTAAATTTTACTGCCCTCTGTGACCAAAAACAGATCTCTGAACCTAATGTCTTCTAGTCTTTGACTACTCTCTTAAACTATTTCAAATCTTGTTTTTTCAAGACAAGGATTTGGAAATAAGCAACGGGAGATGGAGCAAAGAAACTTGTGAAGATATAAATAGAGTTCAGAAATTAGACTGGGTTTTCTAGATTTCTAATTGAGAATAATTATTATATACCTTTCTCTTAGAGATCATCTGTACTTCAATAGGTTATCCTGCATTCTGGATAGCTGACAGTGTGTAACAATTTAGATCTTCTATGAAGGAAATGGGACAGAATGATGTAGCTTATGCTATAAATGAAACAGAATGTATCCCCTTCTTTCCTTGACTGGTGGTGGTGGTAGGAACTAGTAGAAGATTTCTTTGAAGTTTTTGATATTTTGTCACAATACATATGATGGAGGAGTGGCACAGTCCCTTTCTTTTAAAGTCCAGCAAAGAAAGACATGGGCTTCCCAAGTGGTTCAGTGGTAAAGAACTCACCTGTCAATGCAGGAAACATAGGAGACACAAGTTTGATCCCTGGGTAGGGAAGATCCCCTGGAGGAGGGCATGGCAATCCACTCCAATATTCCTGCCTGGAAAATCCCTTGGACAGAGGAGCCTGGCGGGCTATAGTCCATGAGGTTACAAAAGAGTCAGGCACAACTGAGTGACTGGACAGACACACACAGAGCACACAAAGAAAGAGTTTAAAGTCAGATATTGGGGGATAGGAACGGAGAAAAGGTAAGAATTATTTGATATCTAGAGAGGAGGACCATAGCAGGATGTATTTCACAGAAGGAAACATATGAAACTAGAATGTAAAATAGAGCATATGTCATGAAGATAGAAAAAGAATATGACAAAATGCCAGTCAAAGGGAAATAGTGGAATTATAATGTCAGTCAATTTTATTTTCATTTCTGTATCATCTTTTAATGCCAACTTAAAGTGTAGCTGAAATGAAAAGGGCTCATCCCTCCTGATTTATGAAATTCTAGTAAAGGTGTAGAAATCTCATTGGAAAATATGACGTTTGTTCAGCCATTAGTCTGTTGCATTCACCTGCTGTCATCTTCTGCACTCAGTTTTTGAACCTGAATCTTTTCAAAGGAGTAAACTCTCTTATCAGGAAAAAGGCTAGGTTTGATTCAGTTCAGTCACTCAGTCGAGTCCAACTCTTTGCGACCCCATGGGCTGCAGCATGCCATATCTCCCTGTCGATCACTAACTCCTGGAGTTTAATCAAACTCAAGTTGACTGAGTCAGTGATGCCATCCAACCATCTCATCCTCTGCCGTCCGCTTCTCCTCCTGCCTTCAATCTTTCCCAGCATCAGGGCCTTTTCAAATGAGTCAGCTTTTCACATCAGGTGGCAAAAGTATTGGAGTTTTGCTTCAACATCAGTCCTTCCAATGAACACCGAGGACTGATTTCCTCCAAGATGGACTGGTAGGATCTCCTTGCAGTCCAAGAGACTCTCAAGAGTCTTCTCCAACACCACAGTTCAAAAGCATCAATTCTTTGATGCTTAGCTTTTTATAGAGTTTAACTGTCACATCCATGCATGACTACTGGAAAGACCATAGCCTTGACTAGGCAGACCTTTGTTGGCAAAGTAATGTCTCTGCCTTTAATATGCTATCTTGGTTGGTCATAACTTTTCTTCCAAAGAGTAAGCGTCTTTTATTTCATGGCTGCAGTCAACATATTCAGTGATTTTGGAGTCCCCCAAAATGAAGTCTGCCACTGTTTCCACTGTTTCTCCATCTATTTGCCATGAAATGATGGGACCAGATGCCATGATCTTAGTTTTCTGAATGTTGAGCTTTAAGCCAGCTTTTTCACTCTCCTCTTTCACTTTCATCAAGAGGCTCTTTAATTCTTCTTTGCTTTCTTCCATAAGGGTGGTATCATCTGCATATCTGAGGTTATTGATACTTCTCCCAGCAATCTTGATTCCAGGTTGTGCTTCATCCAGCCCAGCGTTTCTTATGATGTACTCATAAGAATAAGTTAAATAAGCAGGGTGACAATATACAGCCTTGACATATTCCTTTTCCTATTTGGAACCTGTCTGTTGGTTCCATGTCCAGTTCTCACTGTTGCTTCCTTACATGCATACAGATTTCTCAAGAGGCAGGTCAGGTAGTCTGGTTTTCCCATCTCTTTCAGAATTTTCCACAGTTTATTGTGATCCATACAGTCAAAGGCTTTGGCATAATCAATAAAGCAGAAATATATGTTTTTCTGGAACTCTCTTGCTTTTTTGATGATCCACCAGATGTTGGCAATTTGATATCTGGTTCCTCTGCCTTTTCTAAAACCATCTTGAACATCTGGAAGTTCACGGTTCACATATTGTTGAAGTCTGGCTTGGAGAATTTTGAGCATTACTTTGCTGGCGTGTGAGATGAGTACAATTGTGTGGTAGTTTGAACACTCTTTGGCATTGCTTTCTTAGGGATTGAAATGAAAGCTGTTGTTTTCCAGTCCTGAGTCATTGCTGTATTTTTGGCATAAGTTTCCTGGCATATTGAGTGCAGCACTTTCACAGCATCATCTTTTAGCATTTGAAATAGCTCAACTGGAATCTCATCACATCCACTAGCTTTGTTCATAGTGATGTTTCCTAAGGCCCACTTGACTTCACATTCTAGGATGTCTGGCTCTAAGTGAATGATAACACCATCGTGATTATCTGGGTCATGAAGATCTTTTTTGTACAGTTCTTCTGTGTATTCTTGCCACCTCTTCTTAGTGTCTTCTGCTTCCATTAGGTCCACACCATTTCTCTCCTTTATTTGATTACAAGTCTACATCTTTCCTGAGTCTAGCACTTAGAAGTCTGGCCAGCAAATGGGAGGGAAGTAAAACCTTTACATTTAAATCTTACAACATCATTCCCTAACGAGATATATCCTTCTCCCTTGAAAGATGTGTGCGTGTGTATTGATATAGAAAATTTCTTCTGTTCTAGGTTAAGGTAAGGATGTGGCAAAGGAGGAAATTAGGCTTCGGGAGACAGAGAACCTGGCTTTGACTAGGGCTATCAGAGAAAATGGGTACTAATGGTAACAGATTGAAATTTAGGGGGATAGATGAATGTATTTTGCATGTTTGATACACATAAATCTCTGGTGCCCAGATGGTAGACTGTGGAAGATAGAATAATGCCACCCCTCAAAATATCCACATCCTAATCTCCAGAAATTGAATATGCTACCTTTCATAGCAAAAGGGATTTTGTAAATGCGATTAAGGATGTTGAACTGGGGTGATTATTCTGGTTTATCTGAATTGACCTAGTATAGACATAGAGGTCCTTATAAGAGGGAGGTAGGAGTGTCAGAGTCAGATGGAAGCATAGGGTGAATAGGCAATGTGTTGTTAAAAGTGAGATAGAGAAGATGTGACAAAAGAAGTAGAGGAAACACTCAGAGAGAGAGAGACTTAAAATTGCTACACTTTTTGTTTTGAAGGTGGAGTATGAGACTCTGAGCCAGGTAATTCAGGTAACATCTATAAACTGGAAATAATAAGAAAACAGGTTATCCACTTGATCCTCTTGAAGGAATAACCCTGCTGACTCATTGACTTCAGCCCAGTTTGGCTATTTTGGACTACTTCCATAAAGTATTAAATAATAAATGTGTGATGTTTTAAGCCATTGTGTGGTAGTTTATGTGAGCTTCCCAGGTGGTGCAGTGATAAAGAATTTGCCTGCCAATGCAGGAGATGCAAGAGACCCACATTCAATGTCTAGGTTGGGAAGATCCTCTGGAGGAGGAAATGGCAACCCTCTCCTGTATTCTTGCCTGGAGAATTCCATGGACACAGGATTCTGATGGGATTGAAAAGAGTCAGATAGGACTGAGCACTCATGCATGTGGTAATTTCCTAAAATATCAATAGGATACTACTACAGCATTAGACTTGCTTCCTGAGGGTAAACCTAAAGAGATAAGGCCAGTAAAACAAACTATAACCCTTATCACCACAGTTGTTCTATGGATCACAAGTTGTATTCCTCCTTCTCCTCCATTATAATTTCCCTTCTCCTTCACCTATTACTTCCTGCAGGTTTTAATGGCTTATCTGGGTATCCTAAAATCTTTATTTTTTTAGAGGTCTGATTCTTTGATGGCTATGCCCTTCTCAGGTAGGGGTTATTGCACATATCTTTCCATAATTACAATTGAACAAAATAATTCTAAGCATTCTCAAGTAGGTCACCTGGGCTCTACATGTTTTCATTTCTGTCCCTGTTGTATAAAAGCAGCCATACCTCTTCATGCTGATCAGATTCAGTTCAGTTCAGTCACTCAGTCTTGTCCGACTCTTTGCGACCCCATGAATTGCAGCACCCCAGGCCTCCCTGTCCATCACCAACTCCCGGAGTTCACCCAAACCCATGTCCATTGTATCGATGATGCCATCCAGCCATCTCATCCTCTGTCGTCCCCTTGTCCTCCTGCCCTCAATATTTCCCAACATCAGGGTCTTTTCCAATGAGTCAGCTCTTCGCATCAGGTGGCCAAAGCATTGGAGTTCCAGCTTCAACATCAGCCCCTCCAATGAACACCCAGGACTGATCTCCTTTAGGATGGACTGGTTGGATCTCCTTGCAGTCCAAGGGACTCTCAAGAGTCTTCTCCAACACCACAGTTCAAAAACATCAATCTTCAGTGCTCAGCTTTGTTTATAGTCCAACTCTCACATCCATACATGACCATTGGAAAAACCATAGCCTTGACTAGATGGACCTTTGTTGGCAAAGTAGTGTCTCTGCTTTTTAATATGCTGTCTAGGTTGGTCATAACTTTCCTTCCAAGGAGTAAGAGTCTTTTAATTTAATGGCTGCAATCACCATCTGCAGTGATTTTGGAGCACAGAAAAATAAAGTCAGCCACTGTTTCCACTGTTTCCCAATATATCTGCCATGAAGTGAAGGGACCAGATGCCATGATCTTAGTTTTCTGAATCTTGAGCTCTAAGGTTCAGTTACCTCTGACAAAATGGAAACTCCTTTTTTTACTTGTTGGTCTCTGAACATGAGGAGTCCAATGTGCCATTATAGAAGCTGTGATGTATAATTCAATGGGACTTTTTGCTTTCTCATGACAAGAGTGTCCCCGCTTTTGACAACCAGAATCCTTAATTTTATATACTTTGTAAGACTGAGAAAACACAAAATCTTCCATGAGACATTGGGAATGATAATGAGTGGAATCATTCTCATTTCAATTTTTGATCCTGTTGGAGACACAGCAGCATACAGAGATTTATGATTAAATGAGCATTCAACTTGTGTAATCCAGGATGAAACCCCATTGTTTCAAAGTACTTCCTCTGACCTGACAATTCATTGGTTCCTTCAGCAAGCTATCCTAATTACTGTATTAGGCTAAATTCTTCTGTATGGTTTGGTATACAATACATTTGATGAATTCTATGATCATAGGTTCATTTCTTTTTCTTCTTCACTGTGCAAGATGTCCCCTAGTAGAATGACAAGTTGTGTGGAATTTTCTGACTATGGATTAAATATTTCATAAGCCTCTCAGATGGTCACACTAGTTGAAACACTGTCAGTGTATTCATCCTGCAAGAATAAATTACTGCTCCAACCAAGATACACAGAACCAAGAATGCTGCATGTTTTAGGTTATTAACAATGGAAATAATCTGTCATTATCATATAGCTTTATGAATGCTGTCTTGCATCAGTTCTGAGTTCCTGTCCCAGGGATAGTCAGTTAGTCTTCTTGAGCATCTGATTAAATCCAAAACCTTAACCACCTCCCTTATTGTGCTTTCACACTTTGAGCCACAATACACCTATCCTAACTACCCCAGGGCCTATTACTAGGCAACAAGGGACATCCCAATGCATAGCCTGATGAAATCGTTCAAATTAATCAATCTCAAAGCTGCTTGCACTTCCTCCCCCATTTCTTCTTATGAAAACCACAATAAGGAGCTTGCCTACAGTTTTCCTCTCTCCCTCTGCCTCCTAACCAACCCTGTTGTTTCCCTGAGAGGCCATGCAATGACATATACATTCTCCCCAGAAACTAAGTATAGTCAACCTTGCATATCTACAGATTACACATTCTCAGATATGAAGGGCTGACTATAATATGTCATTTTCTATAAGGAACTTGAGCATCTGTGGATTTTAATGTACAATGAGAATCCTTGGGCCAGTTCCCTGTGACTACCTAGCAGTAACTGTATACCACACTAAGACCCTTTCTTATTTCTCACTTTTGATATATATCTGGCCTCACCATACCTCATCCAAAGTAATTTAGTTAAAATAGTCACCTCCCATAGGAAGCGAGATTGTTTTTCAGTTTATGATCATAGCAAATGGAGCTGCAGATGTTTCTATCTGGCCTTCTCCACTAGATAATTTTATTCTACATGCTAAAGACTCAAATTGGAGGTTACTTCAGTTAGAGGTATTCCAGTTATACATTTGGAGACACATTGGGGAAATGACTACTAGGTGGGTTCATGGATGCAGATGGCTGGCTTTGAGCTGAACTTCAGGTAGGACTCCATTCATTACCTGACTCTTGTATGCCTCCACTCTAACAAGGTGGCTGTGATTATCTCTTGGATCTCCAGGCATCAATGTCAATCTAGTCTTTTGTCTAATAATCATTTAAATATCTAAGTACTCCCTTTTCTTCAAACTTCCAATAGCCACCTTAACTGTGAATTTTCCCTATTTCCACTGATCATTTCAGCTAATGCTAGAGAAGTGTTAGCTTAAAATAGGGAGAGGTGGTAAATACCAGGAAGCTCAGAGGATCCAGGGAAGTCTATAGAGTCAAAGTACTCCAGGACTTCAATCCAGATGCACCCATTCCACATTTCAAAATCCCAAACAGGAGACTCGTATTACCATAGCAGACTCGTCTTGCTGAGAATTTAAATGTTCTGAGTCTCTGCCTTACTATTTAATTCAGTCTCTGTACCTTAGCCATGACCACTCTTTCAACACAGAAAATGTGTATTCCTATAAGCTACCAAAGAAACCTTTTGGTTTTCACACTTAGATTTCTCTTTACTTTTCATTTTATACTAGAGTATAGTTGATGTACAGTGTTGTGTTAGTTTCAGGTGTACAGCAAAGTGACTCAGGTCCATATACATATATCGAATCTTTTTCAGATATTATTCCTATATAGCTTATTGCAGAGCATTGAGTAGAGGTCTCTGTGCTATACAGTAGGTCCTTGTTGATTATCTATTTTACATACAGTAGTATGTATCTGTTAATCCCAACCTCTTAATTTTTCCCTCCCTCCTTTTACCTTTTGGTAACCATCAGTTTGTTTTCAAAGTCTGGGAGTTTGTTTCTGTTTTGTAAATAAGTTCATTTGTATGTGTGTGTGTGTGTATAGATTCCACATGCAAGTGATACTATATGTGTGTTGCTGATCCTATTTGTGACACCAATTGTCTTGCTGTTCCTGTTCACACTGTCTGCACTGTTCGCTGAACCCAGGGTAGGCAAGGCATGAGCTAAGAGGCTGGAAGAAGATTCGGGGAGTAATAGGAACTGCAGACACGTTTATTCTCTCCTGGCCAGCATGGCAGCCATAGCACAGCCTTTCTTTTGGCTGACATAATAGCCATAGCAGTGGTCACAACAAAACCATAACACAGCCATAACAGAGCCATAACATAACCATTTTGCCACTCCATTGTAGCTCCAATGCAGCAGTAGCCAGGGCTTTCATGGTGAAGCTCATACAGGTGTACCATACACAGTAGCCTGTGACCAAGCAAGTACGCCATGATGCGCATGTGCTGTTGTATATGTGATCTCAGCCATTACATAACTGTGCAGAGTCATTGTTGACAGAACATGGGGTGAGAAGGCATGATAGCATGGGGTGAGAGAGCCTGACTGGCATCTTCTTGTTAATTTCCCCACATTCCACCCCTTCAGGGTCTCTCATCCCACAGATTATGTAGGTTCTTCCCTCTGCAGCATCCTTCTAGTGCACAATGCCACCACTTGAACCCACATCCCATAACAGCAGTAGAGTCTACATCACCAGTTACTTCCCCAATACATAACGAAACCCAATGCCAGGTATCACCTGGAACTCATGTTGCAGTCTTTGCTCTCATGGGACTGGAAGAGCCACCCACTGCATTTGGAGTTCCTTCATCTTCCATGGCCAAGTTCAGCCCACTCTCTGTCCTTGTGAAATTGCAGGAAAGCCTGTACAGCTGTAACTCCATCCCTGCAAGGGTTTTTTATTAAGGCCCCACACAATTACCAACAGGTTCTGGACCCATACCTTCAAGGAGGGTTTTTGTGTGTGTGTGTGTGTGTGCCATTCACAGCCCACCTACCTGATTCCAAATGTTTTTACACTGTTCTAAATCTGCAGTGGAGAAGGCAATGGCACCCCACTCCAGTACTCTTGCCTGGAAAATCCCGTGGATGGAGGAGTCTGGTGAGCTGCAGTCCATGGGGTCACTAAGAGTCGGACGTGACTGAGTGACTTCACTTTCACTTTTCACTTTCATGCTTTGGAGAAGGAAATGGCAACCCACTCCAGTATTCTTTCTTGGAGAATCCCAGGGAAGGGGGAGCCTGGTGGTCTGCCATCTATGGGGTCGCACAGAGTCGGAGACGACTGAAGGGACTTAGTAGCAGCAGCAAATCTGCAAGAGAATCAGAGGTTAGTAGCACATCATAGGACACAGCCTTTGCAGTACACTATTTAAAATCTAGTACACAGCTTAAAGATTTACAGTCTAAATCTACATTGTTTGGCTGCCGTGGCCATCAATGTATTCACTAAGATAGGGAAACTGCTCTGGCCTACCATAAACAAGGCTACAATCAGCACCAACGTCAACCAGGGCCATTACTCTTTGTACATTAACTACTGAACAACAAATTGCAAGCTCTACATGGGGACTTCAGTCCCTGCTTGGGCTCTTCAGGAGGGCACCTTGGTCTGAGCCCTATTCAAAGAGGAAAAAGACATCATGGAAAGGAACATCCTCAGGCACCATGTAATCTTCTAACTGAACCACCCATATCTCTTGCTGTGGGTGCTTCCCGAACTTGATAAACTGCTGCTCTGGTCTCAGTTGCCTCCATGGCTCTAGGAGCAGAACATTAGGCTCTCTATCAATTTTATTTCTGCCAACTCATGCTGCTAGCAAATCAGCCCATATTTGCATTCTTGTCACCTGGATGGGAACTTTACCAGCTCAGGCCCCTTTTGGGGTCTTCACAGTTCTAATTCCCTTTGCCTGCCACCATCTTTTTATTTCTTTCAAACTAACCACCATTGAGGTCACCTCATAGATGGGGTGCCCCACATAGGGCACAAGAATAGCAGTCAAAGATCCAAAAGAGGTAGATAGGGCATTGTTTGAAATGATGTCTGGAATGTCACCAGTAAAAGACTCATCATCTGGGCCTTGGGTGTTTGGATTAAATATCAACTGCTTCATGACCAGTTCTCTCATCACTTGGATCAAATCAACATAGGTATGCCATTTACTCACAGTATCCAGGAGATTTCACATATTCAACCACAAGGTGCAGATGGCAGTATTAATCCATTCCATGAGAGTGTGCATTTGGTTAGGCGCCCCTTGCATGAGTTGTCTAGTGTTCTGCAATCTTTATCTCAATGAGGAGTAAGTGGTTATGGCTGCTGACCATTATATTTCATCCCCAAAACACATGATGCTGTCCACCCCTGTATTCCAAAGTCATAATAGCCATATTGCCAAGGATTCCCCTTGCTTTTGCTGAAATTGTGTACTCAAGTCGACCAACTCTGCCTGGGTATACGGTTGATATATGGTGAACTTAGTCACATCGGGGGCCCCTTGAGGATGCCCATCCTGGGCCATAGGCTGCTCATGCCTCACTTTCTGCTGTACCATGGGCCTCTCTACCAGGCGAGGACCTATGGTCTCATAATGTTCTTCATCACCATCACTTGCTGCCTTGCTGTCAGACATGCTGGCTTCTTCAGGGCATTGTTCTAGTTCTTCGAAGCATCTCTGCACATTGTGCACCAGCGTGGCATTGGGTAAGGTATGATCCATATTCACCTTCAAGGCAATCAGGAAAATGCACCCCGCAGTGCCCATTGCTTGTTCAGCAAACAGAAACTGACTGCCGGTAACGCCTTTTCAGTGCTTCCAGTCTTTCACCAGAGCCCACGCCAAAACGATCGCAGCCACATGGTACCACATGCTATCTGGTGGACACTGGCTTCCTTCATCCCGTGGAGCCTCAGGCACCCCTACCTGCTGGGTATCCTGTTGTCTATGTCAATTGTGTCACTGATCCTGTTCATGATGCCAGTTGTCTTGCTGTTTCTGTTCATACTGCCCAAACTGTTCACTGAACCCAGGGTAGGCGAGGCATGAGCTAACAGGCTAGAAGAAGACTCAAGGAGCCGTAGAAACTGCAGATATATTTACTCCCTCCTAGCTGTCATGGCAGCCATAACACAGCCTCTCTCCTGGCTGGTGAAGCAGCTGTAGCATCAACCATAACATAGCCATAATAGCCAAAACATAACCTTACATAACATGACCATGATGCTGTTCCAATGTAGCCCCAATGCAGCTGTACCCAGGGCTTTCACAGTGAAGCTCATACTGGTGTACTGCACAAAGTAGTCTGTGACCAAGCAAGTACCTCATGACTTTCATGTGCAGGGCTATAAGTGATCTCAGCCATTACATAACTGTGCAAAGTCATTGTTTGCAGAATATGGGGCTAGAGGGCATGAGAGTCTGGAATGAGAAAGCCTGTCAGGTGTTATCTTGTTAATTTTCCCACAATATGATATTTATCTTTCTCTGTCTGGCTTACTTCACTCAGTATGGTAATCAGAGTTCATCCTTATTGCTGCAAATGACATTATTTTATTCTTTTTTAAAGATGTCATTCAATTTTTTTTTCTTTTTTAATTTATTTTTTTAATTGGAGGAAAACTGCTTTACAATGTTGTGTTGGTTTCTGACATATAACAATGCAAATCAGTCATAATCATACATATGTCCCCTACCTTTTGAACCCCACCTCCCACCTCCCTCCCCATCACACCCCTCTAGGCCATTACAGAGGGCCAGTCTGTGCTCCGTGTGCCATACAGCAACTTCTCACCAGGTAACCATTTTACACATAATAGTGTATATATGTTGATGCTTCTTTCTCCATTTGTCCCACTCTCTCCTTCCCCCATTGTATCTACAAGCCTGTTCTCTACATCTCCATCTCCATTACTCCCCTGAATATAGGTACATCAATGCCATTTTTCTAGATTCCATATATACATATTAATATGTGATATCTGCTTTTTCTCTTTCTGACTTACTTCACTGTGTATAACAGCCTTTAGGTTCATCTACCGTTGGTCCTTTATTGGACCAGAACCTGGTGGTCTGGAGTCGACGATAAGTTAAGTAAAAGAGAGAGAAAGAGGCTGATATCCCCCAGTTTACGTGGAGGGCCAATAAAACTCTTTGCACAGAGCTTGCATGGTGCACGCAGGCACCAGGCGCCCTCTCGAGGGGGTGAAGGCACAGTGTGCCTTCTCGAGCAGGTCTTAGAAGCCCCGGCAAGAAAGTGAGCTCAACGGTCTTCCGCGCTTCAAGGAATTAGCCTGAAAGAGAGCAAAAGAAAGAGAAAGAAGGAAAGAAAGACACAGGGACCCAAGCTCTGATGGAGCAAAGGTGCTTTAATCAACATGGTGTGGGAATATATACTGTCTTACAAGGTAGTTATTCTCAGCAAAGATAAAGATTATAATTCCAGACTTACAAAACATAAGGTGATCCTTATCAAAGACAGAGAGTTGTAAACAATCACTTTTACCGTATGGTTCATAAGAAGGAAGAGGGTACTTATCACTGTATTGAAAAACTAACAAAGGAAATGCCTGGATTCCTCTGCCCTGGAAAGGCTTGCCCCTCCTCTAATAAGGAACAGAAGATTCCTGACAGATCCAAAACAGCACACAGGAAGCCTCCTGTTAAATGCTTCCTGACAATCTACCTCACTAAAACTGACTCAAATTCATTCTTTTAAATGGCTGAATAATATCCCATTGAATATATGTACTGCATCTTCTTTACCCATTAATTTCAATAGACATTTACATTGCTTCCATGTCTTGGCTATTACAAATAGTGCTGCAATGAACACTGAGATGCATGTATCTTTTTGAATTATGATTTTCTTCAGATATATGTTCAGTAGTGGAATTGCAAGATAATATAGCAGCTTTAATTTTAATTTTTGAGGGATTCTCCATACTGTTCTCCAGAATGACTGTACCAATTTACATTGCCACCAATGGTGTAGAAGAATTCCATTTTCTTCACACTCTCTCTAGTCTTTATAGACTTTTTGATAATGACCATACTAGCCAGTGTGAGGTGATACCTCACTGTAGCTTTGATTTGCATCTCTCTAAAATTATGATGTTAAGCATCTTTTTTATGTATTTGTTGCCCACCTGTATGTCTTTTTGGAGAAATGTTATTTAGGTCTTCCACCCACTTTTTATTAGGTTGATTGTTTTTTTTGTTGTTGTTGTTGGTGGTGGTGGATTTTTTTTTTGATACTGAGCTAAAAGATTTTTTTATATATTTTAAAGATTAACCCCCTGTGAGTTGCTTCATTTGGATATATTTTCTCCCATTCCAAGTGTCTTCTTTTCATTCTGTTTATGGTTTCCTTTGCTGAGAAAAAGCTTTTAAGTTTAATTAGGTCCCACTTATTTATTTTTGTTTTCATTACTCTGTGTCAAAAAGTGTTCTGCCTATGTTTTCCTCTAAGATTTTTATAATATCCAGTCTTACATTTAGGTCTTTAAGCCATTTTGTGTTTATTTTTGTGAATGTTGTTAAAGAATGTTCAGTTAGTCTTTAACAGTTTTTTAGCTGACCTAAGTTTCTCACTATGCCTATGGATGGTATCAAAACTGTTTAGCAATAAGTAAACAACTTCATTGTCCTTGTGACTATTGTTTTTTCAATTATTTCAAATGCTTTTAATTTTTTTAAGATATAAAGATATTCTGCACTGGAAATGTTTGCAAATGTAAGGATATTCTACCTGTGAAATCATCAGCAATTAGATTGCTACTTTTCCCCAAAGACAATCATTTCCCTACCTACTAGTAAGCATGGAGTTCTTTTTGCTGGCTGAGATATGAGTGACTCAAACCCTTTCTTACTGGTACTATATACATCCACTTGGTTCTTCTGAGAAACATATTCCAAGGTGGGATTGTAGTTCAAGTACAAGGGACTTACTGGCAAGAGGGAGAAGGACTTATAATGGAAAAAGTGGAAGGAACATAAATAGTTAAGGATAGCTTTCACACTCTGATGTGCATCTGACATTAATGAAAGGAGAAAATAAATGAAGGAGAATTGAGTAAGAGGAGTTTCAGACTGCAGCATTTTTTTAAAGAAAGTTCTGAATAGGTTTATGGAGATAATACCTCAAGTTAATATTGCCACATAGAGGATTCTAGAGAAATGGGCCTATACTACTACTCCTACTGTGCTCAGTCATTGAATGGGAAGAAACCTATAGATATGTGGACATAATGTAAATATAGCAGAAATCCAAATAAATGTCAGGGTTTTCAGTCATATATACTTACCACAATCTGAGAAGTGAGTGGTGCATTTCAATTGCTGTCACATGTGATCAAAATATTTTTTTTCAAACCTGTTTTGGTCCAAGTTCTATCAGCTACTAAACCTTATTTAGCCTCTCTGCACCTTATTTACCTCCCAATTCCATTAGACAAATGCGAAATTTTCATTCTAATAGGGCTACTATAACTGAATGATGGGCTTCCCTGGTGGATCAGGTGGTAAAGAATCCACCTGCAATGCTGGACACCTATGTTTGATCCCGGATTTGGGAAGATCCCTGGAGGAGGGCATGGCAACCCTCTCCAGTATTCTTGCCTGGAGAATCCCCATGGACAGAGGAGCCTGGCAGGCTACAGTCTACAAGGTAAGAAAGATTCAGACACAACAGAGTGACTAAGCACAGAACAAGTTAATGATAAAATACAAGCAAAAGATCTTAGGAAATTTTCAGATACTAGACAGATATGAGGACATTCATTTTCAAATATAATTAGGTAGAGTAAAGGAAAACTTCTATGTTATGTACATTTAACTTTAATTAACTGAATTTAAACAAGAAATTATATTTCAGGTGTAGCTTCCATGGATTTATCAACTACTCTGTAGCTCAATGAATTAATTTTATTCAAATGATACATTTAGTCTGTTCTGTACCAGATATTTTCCCAGAATGCTTTCAGACTTACTCACTTCAATTGGTTCTTTCTTATTCTCAATTCCTTAACTAGTTCTCCTATCCTTTGGCTTTGTGCCTTACTTCCAATTATTTGCCTCTGGATCTCTTTGTTTTGGAAAGGCTTTCCCAGCCCTGAAAAGTTCACTAACCCTTGGTCTCCATCCACTGACTACACATATCAACAGATTTGTCATGAGATGTGCTTCCAACTTCTGCCCTGGCTCTATATAGCTCATGTTTTCTAGGCTACCCTCCAATGAGGATATCAGCATCAGACACAGATTCTAATTTCTGACTGTCTAACACAGCAAGCTACTTCTAATACCTAATGCAGTTGGTGCTCAATGATAGTTTATTAAATACATTAATAAATTGCTGATTTTTTTCATATTTTGTGTAGTTTGGATACTAAGCACATCAGTGACCTTCACAGCTTCTTCTTCTTCCATCTTTTCTCACTTTTAATCCTGCCAGGTCTTATTATGGCATTGCTTGATCAAAAACTTTTAGTTGATATTCATTGCCTTAAAAAGTTAAATAATTCTTTGCATTCAGAATTCTTGAGAGATGCTTCTTAGTTCTAAGTCTGTGCTAATGCTCAGTCACTGACCTCAGAAAGTTTTGAAATATCTAAAGCTGTCTTACTCACATACTAGAACATATGCCAAATGCTGGATATCCATTGATCAACTCTTCTTAATCAAGGGAAGAACACATGTTCTTGGGACTCTCCCCTTTCTGTGGAGGTCAATATTCTTATGGATATGTTTATTTGTAAAAGACTGTGAATAATGGATATAAAGAATTCAAGATTTTAAGAGTCTGGACAGAGCTTTTTCTCTACATAAAAAGAGGAAATATTTGTACACATATACCTAGAGCAGAAGTCCAAGGGCCTTGGGGTAGAGAGGGGGTTGAATAGGAGATATTTGAGGCTTTTCTGAAAAAAAAATCAATTATAAAAAGGTGGCTGGGTTAGGTGGCAATTGAAAAGGAAGGGATTCTGATGTAGAGAAAACATATCTAATTGGGGATTATTAAAACTAAAATCATGGCATCCGGCCCCATAATTTCAGGGCAAATAGATGGGGAAACAATGGAAACAGTGACAAACTTTATTTTTCTAGGCTCCAACATCACTGCAGATGGTGACTGCAGATATGAAATTAAATGATGTTTGCTCTTTGGAAGAAAAAAAACCTAGACAGCATATTAAAATGGAGAGGCATTACTTTTCCAATAAAGGTCTGTCTTGTCAAAGCTATGATTTTTCTAATAGTCATGTATTGATGTGAGAGTTGGACCATAAAGAAAGCTGAGCACTGAAGAATTGTTGCTTTTGAACTGTGGTGTTGGAGAAGACCCTTGAGAGTCCCTTGGACTGCAAGGAGATCAAACCAGTCAATCCTAAAGGAAATAAACCCTGAATATTCATTGGAAGGACAGATGCTGAAGCTGGAGATCTAATACTTTGGCCCCCTGATGTGAAAAACTGACTCATTAGAAGAGATCCTGATGCTGGGAAAGATTGAAGGCAGGAGAAGGGGATGGCAGAGGATGAGATAGTTGGATGTCATCACCGGCTCGATGGACTTGAGTTTGAGCCAGCTCTGGGAGATGGTGATGGACAGGGAAGCTTGGCATGCTGCAGTCCATGGGTTTGCAAAACATTGGACACGACTGAGCTACTGAACCAAACTGGACTGAAAACATATGCAATGTGGTATAAAATGTAAGCTATCTATCCTTTATTCTCACAAAATATGCAGTTAAATATTCATTTTGCACCCTTATTATGTAGGATACATTTTCTTGGAAGAGTTGGTTGGAGGTTGATCTAAGATGCTTGAAATATAATCAAGTATGGAGTCCTTGGGCTGGCCAATAAGACTAGCTAACACTGAAATCAGTGTTTACCACATGTGAGTTAAACAACATTCTCCAAACAAATATGATTTCTCCCCTTTGAACAACTCAAATATATATTTTTTAATATATTTGTCATATTCTGTCTTGTGTTTGAGCCTTATTTGCTTATCTTAGACTCTTTTCTGGACCACTAGGTTAAAAGTACTTTGAATGAAGGAATTATATGTAGTCTATCTGTATCACTTACAGGAATTTTTACATTAAGTATCACTCACTGATGTTGCTTGAGAAACTCATGGTGTGATGTAATAGTTCAGAGGGTTTATTTTCAAAATTATCCAACTTCTGTTATTGAAACAAATGTAATATTGCATTTTAAATTTGTATTAATAGTATTAATATTAAATGACTTTATGTAGATATTTTTGTGTATTTTACTTTTTGGGTTACATTTGTTTTCCAGCTTTTGGAAGGGTAGAACATTTTAATTTTCCCCCAACAATGTGTTGTTTTATATTCTATGCTAGTTTAGACCATCCTGTGACAGTTGGAAGGATTTGATTCTGAGTTCTGCCACATTCTAAATGCTTGACTTTGATAAAATTGTTGAGCTTTAGTGTTCTAATCTGTATAACTGAAATGTTAGAAACACTTATCTTATAGGAAGGCCCTAATTATTAGATGAACTAGCCTTTAAAAAGAGATTTGTAAAGGGAAACGATATTAGTCAGATCTTGCTGCCATAGTAGAATATCCTAGCCTGGGTTGCTTAAACAAGAGTAATTTATTTCCTTATGGATCTGGAGTCTGGAAAGGCAAAGACCAAGATTCCAGCAAGGTTTGATTTCAGGTGAGAGCTCTTTCTTGATTGCAGATAGTCACCTTCTCACTGTGTGCTCAAATGGTTCAAAAACAGAAGGTGAGCTCTCTGGAGACTGTTCTTATATAAACAGTAACCCTATCAAATCAGAGTCCCATATGTGAATCTGCATGCTATATTATTTCAATTTCTTTGTTGAAGCAGACCTCATTTAACCTTAATTGCCTTCTTCTAGGTCCTGTCTCCAAATATAGTTTCAACGCATGAATTTTAGAGGGATATATTTCAGTCCATTATAACAATCTAATATTTTAAAATGCTGCATAACTATACAATGTATCAAGTTTTATACTCAGTAGGTACACAATAAATATTTGTAAGTTAATTTTGTGGGGAAAGGCAGAATGGGGGAGGAACATCATTCTTCTTCATCTGCTATTTCCTTTAAATCTCTCTCCATCTTATCCGTTTTTCTTTTGCATTTATTTACACTATAATTTCTTATCTTATTTATTTCTTCAAGCTAAATAAAAACCTCACAAAATTAGAAGGAGAAATTAGTGACACACATTGTCTCATTCTAGCCCTAAGTAATCCCAGAGCTTTATCCCTAGTGTGCAATGGAAGGTCTTGAGAGGATTGAGAATATGTGCTCATATTGAATTCTTTCACAGGCTCTAGTGAAATCATCTTAACTACAAGAACATGTTATTTACAACATTAAAGCACAGCAGAAAATGTTTACCAAAAGAATAAGCAAGCATTCACAGTGTCGAGTAAATGTTGGTATTTGGAGTCAGCTTTTATTTGAGAATAAAGAAAATTGCTATTGCTTCTTTGTCTCTTGGAGACAGCAAATGCCTAACTTGCATCATATGACCATTGAACAGAATAAAACAACTGAGCCTAACTGGGGAAACTGCAGCCACAGTCTTAGTATCTAGTATTAAATTAATTCAATGGATTACCAACTTAAGGATGCATGAAAATAACCTCAAGAAGTGTTTAAAACACAGATATTGGACCCAATCCCATCATTATTAATTCAGTAGGTCTGAGGTAGGGCCTGATCATTTTAAGTTATTGATATAAAGAATTTGCTGGTGATACTGATGTTGCCTATCTAGACACCACACTTGATATTGACCAACTGACTTAAGACTAGCCCCATTACCTGCTAAGAAGCACTTTTTATAAATATTTGCTAGACTCTAGTGCCAAACTCTGGAGAAGGCAATGGCACCCTACTCCAGTATTCTTGCCTGGAGAATCCCATGGAGGGAGGAGTCTGGTAGGCTGCAGTCCATGGGGTCGCACAGAGTCAGACACGACTGAAGTGACTTAGCAGCAGTGCCAAACTTTACAGTTGAGAGATATCCACAATACAGATTACATAGGACTGTGTAGCCACTAAAAGTACTCCTTATGAGATAAGTAATTATATAGCTTACATGCTGCTGCTGCTAAGTCACTTCAGTCGTGTCCGACTCTGTGTGACCCCATAGACGGCAGCCCACCAGGCTCCCCCGTCCCTGGGATTCTCCAGGCAAGAACACTGGAGTTGGTTGCCATTTCCTTCTCCAAAGCATGAAAGTGAAAAGTGAAAGTCAAGTCGCTCAGTCGTGTCCGACTCTTAGCGACCCCATGAACTGCTGCCTACCAGACTCCTCCATCCACGGGATTTTCCCGGCTTACATAGATATACATAATTATTAATCTATTATTAGTCTATCCATTTTCAGAGAAGGAGACATTTGGAAAACAGAGACCATGGATTTTAAAGCCACTCTTCAACAGGTGAGGAAAATGAAGTCCTAAGAATGAAAAATAATCTCATAGGAGCATAGTGATGGGACAGACATTTAAATCTCCTGATTTCTAATGTACATTTTTTCCATATGTCATTTTGACCCCTACTGTATGACATTTGATGTGCGACACAGAACATCTCCATCAAAATCAATTGGAAACTTTATTATATGTTGATTTGGGGCTCTGTATTAGCCATACTGAATCAGAATGTGTCAAGATAGAAGCCTGGCAGAGGCATGTCTATTAAGCTCTAACACTGATCCTTAAAATCACTAGTTAAAAAACAAACAGTAATTTTCCACATGTGAATCTAAGTGCTACATTATTTTGTTACTGAAGTATATTTGAAATACAATATAGTGTTAGTTGCAGATGTACATCAAAATGGGCCAGTTATGTACAGACTTTTTAGATTTTTTACATGATAGGTTATTATAGGGTATTGAATATAACTCACTGTGCTATACAGTAAATCGTTGTTGTTTCTCTATTTTATATAATGTGTAGCAGTTAATTCCATATTCCTCATTAATCTCTACCTCACTTCCATTTCCACTTGGGTAATCGTAAGTTTGTCTCTATGTCTGTGAGTCCATTTCTGTTTTGTAAATAAATTCATTGGATTACATTTAGGATCACATATAAGTGATACCACATAAAATTTGTGTTGTCTGACTTACTTCACTTAGTATGATATTCTCTAGGTCCCTCCATGTTATGAAATTGACAATAATTCACCTTTTTAATGGATGAATAATATTCCACTGTATGTATGTGTATATATATATATATATATACATATATATATATATATATATATGATATTTTCTTTATCCTTTCACTTGTTGATGGGCACTTAGATCACTTCCATTTCTTGGCTATTATAAATAGTGGTGCTATGAACATTAGGGTGCATGAGTCTTTTTGAATTACAGTTTTTGTCTTTTCTGTATATATGCTTAGGCATGGGATTACTGAATCATATGGTAGGTCCATTTTTAGTTTATGAAAGCACCTCCATACTGTTTTGCATAGTGGCTACACCAACTTACATTCCTACCAACAGTATAAGATGGTTGCTTTTAGTCAACACCTTTTCTAGCATTTATTCTTTGTAGATATTTTGGTGATAGCCATTCTGATCCATGTGAATTAAAACCTCACCATGGTTTTAATCTGAATTTCTCTAATGATTAGCAGTTTTGAGTTATCTTTTCATCTACCATCTCCCTCCCCCACTGTGATCAAAAGTCTGTTTTTGGTATGTGTTTCCTTTGCTGTCCTGCAAATAAGATTATCACTATCATATTCCTGGATTCCATATGTATATGTGTTAATACACGATATTTGTCTTTCTCTTTCAGACTTACTTCACTTTGTATAATAGGTTCTAGGTTCATCCACCTCATTAGAACCAACTCAAATGCATTCCTTTTTTAATAGCTGAGTAACAATCCATTGTGCATAAGTACCACAACTTCTTTATCCATTCATCTGTTGATAGATATCTAGACTGCTTCCATATCATGGCTATTGTAAGCAGTAATGCAACAAATGTTGTGGTATATACATATTTTTAAATTACTATATTCTCAATGTGTATGCCCAATAGTGGGATTGCTAGGCTGAGCATTTGTTGTTTGTAGATATTTTGCTGGTGGTCACTCTGACCAGTGTGAGGTGATACCTCATTGTAGTTTTGACTTGAATTTCTCTAAATATGATCTCAATAAAATCCCATATGATTAAACAGTGAAAGTGATAAATAGATTCAAGGGATTAGATCTGATAGACAGAGTCCCTGAAGAACTATGGATGGAGGTTTGTAACATTATATAGGAGGTGGAGATCAAAGTCATCCCCAAGAAAACGAAATGGAAAATGGCAAAATGATTGTCTGAGGAGGCCTTACAAATAGCTGAGAAAAGAAGAGAAGTGAAAGGCAAAGAATAAAAGGAAAGATATATCCATATGAATGCAGAGTTCCAAAGAATAGCAAGGATAGATTAAAAAAAAAAAAGCCTTCCTAAGTGAATAATGCAAAGAAATACAGGAAAATAATAGAATGGGAAAGACTAGAGGTCTCTTCAAGAAAAGTACAGATACCAAGGGACCATTTCATGCAAAGATGGACACAATAAAGGACAGATATAGGACTTATCTGTAAAGGACACAATAAAGGACTTAACAGAGGCAGAATATATTAAGGATAGGTGGCAAGAATACACATAATAACTATACAAAAAGGTCCCAATGACTGGGATAACCACAATAGTGTAATCACTCACCTAGAGACAGACATCTTGCAGTGTGAAGTCAAGTGGTCCTTAGGAAGCATGACTATGAACAAAGCTAGTGGAAGCGATGGAATTCCAGTTGAGCTATTTCAAATCCTAAAAGATGATGCTGTGAAAGTGCTGCACTCAATATGCCAAGAAACTTGGAAAACTCAGCAGTAACCACAGAACTGAAAAGGATCAGTTTTCATTCCAATAACAAAGAAAGGCAGTGCCAAAAATGTTTAAACTACCACACAATTGTACTCATTTCACATGCTAGGAAAGTAATGCTCAAAATTCTCCAAGCTGGGCTTAACAGTATGTGAACTGAGAACTTCCAAATGTTCAAGTTGGATTTACAAAAGGCAGAGGAACCAGAGATCAAATTACCAACACCCATTGAATTATAGAAAAAGTAAGAGAATTCCAGATAAGACATCTACTTCTTCTTCATTGACTACAATAAAGCCTTTGACTGTGTGGATCACAGCAAACTATGGAAAATTCTACAAGAGATGGGAATGCCAGACCACCTTACCTGCCTCCTGCAAATTCTGCATGCAGGTCAAAAGCAACAGTTAGAACTGGACATGGAACAACAAACTAGTTCCAAATTGGGAAAGGAATGCATCAGGGCTGTATATGGTCACTCTGCTTATTTAACTTATATGCAGAATACATCATGCAAATTGCTGGGCTGGGTGAAGCACAAGCTGGAAGTGAGATTGCCGGGAGAAATATCAATAACCTCAGATACACAGATGACACCACCCTAACGGAAGCAAGCAAAGAGGAATTAAAGAGCCTCTTGATGAACGTGAAAGAAGAGAGTGAAAAAGCTGGCTTAAAACTCAACATTCAAAAAACATAGATCATGGCATCTTCTTCCATCACTTCATGGCAAATAGATGGGGAAAAAATGGAAACAATGACATAATTTATTTTCTTTTTTTTACAAAATCACTGCAGATGGTGACTGCAGCCATGAAATTGAAAGACACTTGCTCCTTGGAAGAAAAGCTATAACATACCTAGGCAGCATATTAAAAAGCAGAGACATTACTTTGCCAACAAGTTTCCATATAGTCTGAGCTATGGCTTTTCCAGTAGTCATGTATGGATATGAGAGTTGAACCATAAAGACTGAGCACCGAGGAATTGATGCTTTTGAACTGTGGTGTTGAAGAAGACTCTTGAATGTCCCTTTTAGACTATGGAGATCAATCCAATCAATCCTAAAGGAAATCAATCCTGAATATTTATTGGAAGGACTGATGCTGAAGCTGAAGTTCCAATATTCTGGCCACCTGATGCGTAGAGTCAATTCATTAGAAAACACCCTGATACTGGGAAAGATTGAAGACAGGAAAAGAAAGGGATGACAGAGGATGAGATGGTTGGATAGCATCACCAACTCAATGAACATGAGTTTGAGCAATCTCTGGGAGATGGTGAAGGACAGTGATGCTTGGTGTGCTGCAGTCCTTGGGGTCACAAAGATTCAAATATTACTGAAGGACTGAACAACAACAACAATAATGCACAGTTTTGAGTATCTTTTCATGTGTTCATTATTCATCTGTATGTCTCCTCTCCATTTCTTTTAAGATTTATTTTTTTAATCAGAGGAAGTTTGTTTTACAATGTTGTCCTGGTTTTTGCCATATACCATTGTGAATCAGTCATAATTATGACTGATTGAGCCTCCATTCCCATCTGCCCATCTCACCCCTCTAGGTCATCACAGAACACTAGGTTGGGCTTCTTGTGTTATATAAAAGCTTCCCACTAGCTATCTATTTTATACAACTGTATGTATATATGTCAATGCTAGTTTCTCCACTCATCACACTCTCAACTTCCCTCACTGTTTCCATAAGTTCATTCTCTATATCTGCATCTCCATTCCTTCCCTGCAAATAGATTCATCAGTGCCATTTTTCTATATTCCATATATATGCATTAATGTACAATGTTTGCTTTTCTGACTTACTTCACTATGTATAACAGGCTCTAGGTTCATCCACCTCACTACCACTGACTCAAATTTGTTTCTTTTAATGATTGAATAATATTCATTTGTATAAATATACCACAGCTTTTTTATCCAATCTTCTGTTGATAGATATCTATCCTAGCTTCCATGTCCTAGCTTCCATGTCCTAGCTATTGTAAGTAGTGCTGTAATAAACATTGGGGTATTTTGTCTTTTCCAATTATGATTTTCTCAGGATTTACGCCAGTAATTGGGTTGCTGTGTCTTGTCGTAGTTTTATTCCCAGCATTTTAAAGAATTTCTATATTGTTCTCCATAGTGGCTGCATCAATTTATGTTCCCACCAGCAGTGCAAGAGGGTTCTCTTTTCTCCACATCGTCTCCAGCACTTGTTGTTTGTGAATTTTTTGATTTGGCCATTCTCACCATTGTGAGGTAATACCTCATAGCAGTTTTCATTTTCATTTCTCTAATAGTGTTGTCGAGCATCTTGTCATGGTTTTATTGGCCATTTGTATGCCTTCTTTGTAGAAATGCCTGTTTGGATCTTCTGCTCACTTTTCCATTGAGCTGTTTCTTTTTCTGATATTGAGCTGTATGAGCTGTTTTATATTTTGCAGAATAATCTTTTGTTGGTGGCTTCATTTGCAATTATTTTGTCCCATTCTGAGGGTTGTATTTTAATCTTGTTTATTGCTTCCTTTCCTGTGAAAAAAGCTTTTAAGTTTAATTAGATCTTACTTGTTTATTTTTCCTTTTCTTTCCATTACTTTAAGAGGTGGGTCAAAGAAGATATTGATATAATATATGTCAAAGAGTATACTTCCTAAATTATCCTCTAATACCTTTATAGTTTCTGGTCTTACATTTAATTCCTTATTCCATTTTAAATTTATTTTTGAGTATGGTGTTACGAGGTATTCTAATTTCATTATTTTACATTTAGCTCTCCAGTTTCCCCAGCACTGCTTGCTGAAGAGGCTGCCTTTCTTCCATTGTACATTGTTGCTCTTTGTCAAAGACAAGGTGTCCATACATGCATGGGTTTATCTCTGGGATTTCTATCTTGTTCTGTTGGTCTATATTTTTGTCTTTGTGCAAAAACCATATTGTCTTGATGACTGCAACTTTATAGTATAGTCTGAAGTCAGGAAGGTTTATTCATCCAGGTCAGTTTTTCTTTCTCAAGATCGCTTTAACTATTCAGGGTCTTTTGTGTTTCCATACAAATTGCACATTTTTTTTTTTTTGTTTTACTTCTGTGAAAAATGTCATTGCTATTTTGATAAGGATTGCAATGAATCTGCATATTGTTTTGGGTAGTATAGTCATTTCACAACATTGACTCTTCCAATCCATGAGCACATGGTATATCTCTCCATCTGTTTGTGTTGTCCTTGCATTCTTTCATCAATATCTTACAGTTTTCAGTGTATAGATCTTTTTAAATAGATTTATTCCTAGGTAATTTATTATTTTTGTTGCAATAGTGAATGGGATTTTACCCCCTTAATTTCTCTTTCAGATACTTCATTGTTAATATAGGAATGCAAGAGATTTCTTGTATTAATTTTATATCCTGTGACTTTACCATATTCATTGATTAGCTCTGATAACTTTCTGGCAGCATCTTTATGTACAATATGATGCCTCCCGCAAACAGTGAGAGCTTTAATTTTTCTTTTCAAATCTGGATTCTTTTTATTTCTTTTTATTCTCTGATTGCCATGGTTAGGACTTCCAAACTTATACTGAATAATAGTGGTGAGAATGGTCCCCTTTGTCTTGTTACTGATATCAAGGAAATGCTTTCAGTGTTTCAACATTCAGAATAATGTTTGTTTGGGTTTGTCATATAGGATGTTATTATGTTGAGTTAGGTTCCTTCTTTGTATTTTTTCTGGAGATTTTTTGTCATTATTGCCTATTGATATTGTCAAAAGCTTTCTCTGCATTTATTGAGATGATTATACAATTTTTATTTCACTTTAATAATCTGACATATCACATTGATTTGCATATATAGAAGAATTCTTGCATCCCTATGATGAACCCTACTTGATAATGGTGTACGATTCTTTTAATCTGTTGTTGGATTCTGTTTGTTAAAATTTTGTTGAGGATTTTTGCATCTATATTCATGAATAATATTATCCTCTGATTTTCTTTTTTTGTTGCATTGTTGTCTGATTTTTGTATCAGGGTGATGGTGGCCTAGTAGAATGACTTATGAAATTTTCTTTCCTCTGAAATTTTCTGTAATAGTTTGAGTAGAATAGGTGTTAGTTCTTCTCTAATAATTTTGTAGAAGTTCCCTGTGAAACCATCTCTCTCTGGGCTTTTATTTGCTGGAAGACATTTGATCACAGTTTTGATTTCAGTGCTTATGATTGGTCTGTTGATATTTTCTATTTCTTCCTGGTTCAGTCTTGGAAGGATATACTTTTTTAAGAATTTGTCCATTTCTTCAAGGTTGTACCTTTTATTGGCATATTGTTGCTCATGGTAGTCTCCTATGATCCTTTCTATTTCTGTGCTGTCAGTTGTAATTTTTCATTTTTAATTATATTGATTTAAGTCTTCTCTTTTTCTTGATGAGTCTGGCTAATGATTTGTCAGTTATGCTTATCTTTTTGAAAAACAAACTTTTAGTGTTATTGATCTTTACTATTGTCTCCTTTATTTGTTTTTCATTTATTTCTGCTATAATTTTTTATGATTTCTTTCCTTCCACTAATTTTGAGGATTTTTGTTCTTCTTTTACTAGTTGCTTTAAGTATAACATTAGGTTCTTTCTTTGATGTTTCTTATGTCTCTTGACATTAGCTTGTACTGCTAAACACCTCTTGGCCCTGCTTTTCCTGAATCCCTTAGGTTTCCAGTAGTTGCATTTTCATTGTCATTTGTTTATAGGTATTTCTTTTATTCCCTCTTTAATTTATCAATGACTTCTTGGCTATTCAAAATCATATGGTTCATCCTTCATATATTTGTATTTTTACAGGTTTTTCCCCTATATTTGATATCTAATCTTATAGTGTTGTGTTTAGAAAAAAAAAATGCTTGATAAAATATCAATTAAAAAAATACCAAGGCTTAATTTGTTATCAATCTTAGAAATGGTTCATGTGTACTTGAGAAAAAAAAAGGTTAATTCTATTATTTTTTGGATGAAATGTCCTATAGATATCAATTAAGTCCAACTGGTCCAATATATCATTTAAAGATTGTGTTTCATTGTTTTCTATCTAGAAGACCTATGCATTGGTGTGAATGGAATGTTAAAATGCCCCACTATTATTATGTTACTGTCAATTTCCCCTCTTATAGTTGCTAACGTTTGTCATATGTATTGAAGTGCTTCTATGTTTTGTGCATGTATATTTATAATTGTTATATCTTCTTCATGGGCAGATCCCTTGATAATTATCTCGTGTCTTTACTTGCCTCTTGTAACAGTCTTTATTTTAAAGTGTATTTTATCTTATGTGAGTACTGCCACTCCATCCTTCTTTTTATTTCCATTTCAATGGAATTACTTTTTAAAGTTCCTCACATTCAGTCTGTATGTGTCCCTATATCTGAAGTGTGTTCCTTGTAGATAGCATATATATGGGTCTTATTTTTGTATCCATTCTGTAAGTCTGTGTCTTTTGATTGAAGAATTTAATCCATTTATGTATAAGGCAATTATTGATATGTTTGACCCTATTATCATTTACTTTATTGTATAGCATTTGTTTATGTAGGTCTTCTTGAGGCAGGAGGCAGAATGGGCTCCCTCAGGTTAAAGTGACTGAAGATTCATTCCCTATGGACTGAAACTCCAAGAGGAGAATAACAGGACAATTAAGGGAGAAAGCTAGGCCTTGACCAGACCACATATTTCTCATTCTCAAAATCAGGAGACCTCCTTGATCACACATGCACAGAAAAGACTCCTTGGAGGCCAAAGGGGACTTATATCAAGGGATGTTCTACCCAGACACCTTTTAGGTAAAGCCCACCTTGACTAAGAGATGGGTGCACACATATGGGAAGATCCTGAGATACACTGAAGATGGACTGTGAACCAGGAAAATCAAGATAATTGGCCAAAGGAAACCCAAAAGAAATATTCCATAAAAGTAATTCAAAATGCCATGAGGGCACAACTGAGTGACTCCCTGAGTCCATCCAAGTGCCTATCCACATGATTTGTACTCTTTTCCTCTTACTAAATACTTTACTTGCTTTGCCACTTTCTATCTTTGTGGGGATTCTTTTCTGCAAAGCAGAAGGGCCAAGGCCCTTGTCACTGACCACTGGTCTAGTGGCTGGGAACTGATCACCACGACCCAGCCTCAAACTCTGGCTGAGAACACAAGTCCTGCTCCTGAGATCATATCTGGCACCAAAACCTAGGAATTCAGAAAGGTAATCCATAGGCCTCACTCAGTTGTGGCTTTAGGCCCCTCATTTTGGCTCTTATCTTCTTTCTCTTGCTCTCCCATTTGCTTTCTTTTTAAGACCACAGGGCATAATCTCTATCTGCTCATGGCATTGTAACTCCCCTCAACATTGGGGGTGACAGAGGAACTCCCCAGGCCATGCAGATTCAAATAATGCTTGGATGACAGCTGGTGCTGTCCTCTTCAATATGGTGGAAATCTGATTTCCAACTATGAAGGAGCCCAAGGAATCTCTGTCTCTCTTGGTCTTGCTGTCTCACCCTTGCTCTCCCTCCCTCACTATTCCTTGAGGAAGCCTCCATTGTGGTTTTCTTTCCCACTTTATTGGCACAACAAATTCTCTTTCTCACTTATCTCTGCACCCTTCTAAGAAATGATTTCCTAATATCATTCCTAAATTGCATCCCCGCTACTGTCAAACTAGGTGCTGTGTCAGATAAAACCATCAGACAATTCCCAATTCTATACTAGCTGCCAAGAAGATAGGGCAAAGGATTTTGGGTTCTTCTGTTTTCTAGTCTCTCACCTCACTTTATGTCCAGAAATCTACTACAAGAATCTCTCTGCCTGACTAACCTCAGGCCATGAACCCTGTGCTGTCTTCCATAGTAATAAACTCTAACTTCTCCAAAGGTTCCTCATTGCGTCTATTGGAATCCCTTCACTCTAGGCTTTGGCGGCCTCCACACAGCTATACACAGCCTATAAGCCTGGCTGTTATTCAGATGTCTGAATTATAAACTTTGTAGATGTTCAGTCTCGAGGAACACACTCCAACATAGTTAGACTTATCATAGGACATAAGCTCTGTAGACAAGGGATCTCTCCACAGGAAAGTCCTGGCAAACAGGTTACACTGGAAAGCCCTGCTCCATCTTTGCTGGATTGGGTGCCCTGTGCAGGGTATCACAGCATCCAGAGATGTCTGGTCAGAAATTGATGGGAGAGTAGAAGACACTTGAAACCCATCAGGTTCGAAGGGAATTTGGGGAATGTGGGGGAATTTGGGGAATAGTGGTAAACAAGCTGCCTGCCAATTTAAGCAATGTAAGAGACATGGGCTCAATCCCTGGGTTAAGAAGATTCCATGGAGAAGGAAATGGCAACAAACTCCAGTATTCTTACCTGGAGAAGCTCATGGACAGAAGAGCCTGGCAGTCTACAGTCCATGGGGTTGCACAGAGTTGGACACGACTGAAGCGACTTAGCACATAACACACACAAACTGAACCCCTTCAGATTAAAGCCTCCTGGTAAGTGTTTCCAGGATACTGGATTCCATTCTAGGAGCACTGCTTTGTTCTCAGTTACAGGTTTCTCAATGTGAAAGTATCCCCCTCCAAGCAAGATGAAACACCTCTGGAGAGTATTTTTAAGAGTTGGAAATTCTTTGAAACCAAAAGGTTAAAAAAGGAGAAACTTAAGTTGTACTGTAGCAGTGGCTGGCCTTTGTGTAAATTGAGGAATGGAGAAACAGGTCTCTAATTTATAATACCATTATGCAATTGGATCTTTATTGCCACAGAATGGAAAAGTGGAGTGAGATTCCCTATGTTCAGGCCTTCATAGTCCTTTACTAAAATCCCACCTTATATAGCTCTCATAATTTTAAACCTGGAGAATCAGAAGCCTCTCCCCAAATTTTAGATGACTCATTTCTAAGCTCTCTCATATCTCCTGTAGGTGAAACCTAGCCCTTCCTGCTCCAAACTAAGCTCTTCCTGCTCCTGGTGGCATTCCCACTTAGCCAGTCCACCCCTGATTTTGGGCAGAAACTTCAAAAGTTACAAATTTGTCCCACAAATGTCCATATCCCAGTTCCTAGATGTGGCCTTTAGGGTATATAATAACTGAGATCAAGCTCAGGAAAAAGAGAGGACCCAACATGAGAAAAGACAGGTCAGGGCTAATGAACAACTAATAGCCACTGATGTCAGCCATGCCTTGCAATCTCAGGACAACTCAAGGGGACTGAGAAAGTCCAACTATTCACCTGGAGGTAAGTCCAACAAGGGGCAATGCTACAAATGCAAGTCAACTGGCCACTAGATCCAAATCTTTCTGCTCTTTCTTTGCTAGAGAGAGCCACACAGTCCATGCCCAGCCTGCAAACAAACAAGTCATTGGAAGAGTGACTGCCCTCAGTCCTGAAGGGGAGGGGGTGGTTTCCAGCTCCTGAGATGGACTGAGTCATCCCTGGATGACTGAGGCAGCCCAGGGATTCTGGTGGTTCCTCCCAATGAGATGTCTATCTTCATTGAGGATTCTTGGGTAGTCCTTGACTTGGCAGATAAGAAAGTTGATTTCTTAATTGAAATGGAAACTACTTACTCTGTTTTAATTTCTCATGCTGGACCTCTCCTCAAGTTGTACTGTGACTCGTATCAATGGAAAGCATTGCGCCCATTATTTCACTGGCGCTCTCACTTTGCCAATTCAAGCAGCAGTTGATCTTGTATGCCCTTCTAATTGGGTCTCAGTTTCCTACTCCTGTCCTTGGGAGGAGCCTTCTGAGTTCCCTCAGGGCCATACTCTGGTTAGGAAGCCCTGAGCAGCCCTTTAACTCTGATTAAGACAGACCAGTCAGAAGAGAAAGATTCTATTCCTGGCTACATTCTACAAGCAGTAGACCCTTCAGTATGGCACAAAAGAATCCCTGGAAGGACCATAAATACTCAGATTGTAAGGATTAGCCTTAGGCCAGAAACCAATTATCCTAACAAGAAACAATATTTTATTAAGTTGGAAGGGAAGAAGGGTTTACAATCTCTCATGGATAAATTCCAATGGCATAACCTCTTGGTGCCCTGCCAGTCTCCATACAACACTTCTATTCTGCCAGTTGTTAACCCTACTTTTCCAACCAACTAGACTCCATGGCCCAAAGTTGGCCTGGCTGCCTGCAGGCAGTAGTGCCACCACTCTATTGGTGGAAGAAGCTAACAAGTTTATCTTTGGGCAGCTGCTTAAAGTCCAGACTCTTCGTCAAGTACAAGGGATTCTAGAGGTAAAAAGCCACCACTGGCCAGCTGGAGGCTGCCTTATAAAGTACCAGGCTTTGCTCCTTGACTCCCCAGAGAGCCAAAACCTGCGAAACCTGCCACACTGTTAACCGCATGCCTTTAATACCCATCAAAAGCCCAGGGCTAACACATTCTTGTCTCAAAATTTGACCAGGTCTATGCCTGCAGGTCTGATCTAACAGAGCAAGCCATAGAAAACCCTGAGGAAGAATGGCTTACTGATGGCAGTAGTTTCATTAGAGATGGGGTCAAGAGGGTAGGGTATGCTCTTGTGAGTGCTCATACCATCATAGAAGCAAAACCTTTGCCACCTAATACCTTGGCCCAAAAGGCTGAACTGTAGCTCTAACCTGAGCCTTAATCCTAGGGAAAGAAAAGATTATAAATATATGCACAGACTCAAAATATGCCTTCCTTGTTTTATATGCCCTCGCAGCTATCTGGAAAGAGAGAAGACCTCTAAATACAAGAAACTCCCCTATAGAATATGGGACTGAGATTTTGCACCTCATAGAACTGGTTCAAAAACCAAAACAGGTAACAGCCATTCACTGCCTGGGGCACCAAAAGGGAAATTCTCAAATTTTCCAAGGAAATGACAGGGCAAATTAGGAAGCAAAGAAAGCAGCCCTGATGCCCATAAATGAAATGGCTTTGATCCTATCCCTTACCTCTTCTAACATTACACCCAGGTATTCGACTTCTGAAGGGAACCGGGCACGAGATAGAAGGAGAACTAAGGGAACAGATGGCTGGTGACATATAGATTAGAAATTGCTCCTACCTCTCTCTGACCAATGGAAAATTATTACAGGGCTACATGAGTCTCTCTATCTGAGCAGAGATGCAATATCCGTGACTGTTTTCTGAGTTTTAAGGGAAAGGATTCCCAGAGATGAGAGAGTCACTTGAATCCGTGCCCTTTGAGCCACCCATATTCCAGGAGGCAACTTCAAGCCTCCCCTCTTTCTAGCCCAGTCCAGTCTAATGATGAGAGACTTACCCAGGAAAGGACTAGCAAATACATTTCACTTAGATGCCCTCCTTCCAGGGCTTCAAATAAGAACAGAAAAGGCAACTAAGAAAAGTGAATAAGGCACTCCTAAAGGAAATTATTCCTCAATTCAGGTTGCCCTGTCTCCTTCAGAGTGGACTTTTATTTGTCGCAAAGGTCATGCAACATCTTTTGCAGGCTTTAGGAATTAAATACCACCTCCATTCATCCTGGAGACATCGGTCCTCAAGAAAATTAGAACAGGCTAATCATACACTAAAGAAAACCTTGGGCAAACTCTCAGGAAAAGTTAGAGTCACAATATTGCCTGCTGCCAATAGCCCTCTTAAGGGTCAGGGCAGCTCCTAAAACCACCACTAAGTTAAGCCCTTTTGAAATGACATACAGAAGACCATTCCTTATTCTGGACGTGCTAACTGACCCAGACTCATCTTTACATTGTAAATTTGAATCAGGTCCAAAAGGCTATACAAGAAACTGACAATAGAGTGCAGCCCACTCCAAATGACAGTGCCAGGTACCCTGTTGTAAAATCTGGAGGTTAGGTAATTTTAAAGACATGGAAAAATGAGCCCCCTGGTAAACAGCTACTTCCAAAATGCAAGGATTCTTGCCAAGTCCTGCTGAGCACAATGAAGCAGTCAAATTCCAGGGGGTCACCAGCTGGATTCATCTGTCCAGGATTAAACCTGTCCCTACTGATATGTTACAGGAAACTGAAGACCCGCATTCCAGCCATCCCTGTTAATCCACCCCTGGTTCCAAGTTTCCACAGGATCCAGAGGGCCCAGTGAAAATGAAATTCACTCAGTCGTGCCTGACTCTGCAACCTCATGCACTATACAGTCCACGGAATTCTCCAGGCCAGAATATTGGAGTGGGTAGCCTTCCCCTTCTCCAGGAGATGGCTCAGCTGGTAAAGAGGACCCAGAACAACCTGAAAATTCCAGGTGGATGAGTGAGTCACTACAATAACTGAAGCTACTATTCAGAAAAGACAAAAAGACAGCTTAGACCTTACGCTAAGTACCCATGGCTACAATTTTCCTTTGGCCTCCCAAAACTCAATCTACTTACAGAGTAATTGATATACTCTGGTAAATTTACACAACTATTTTCTTCTTTGCTCTCACCCTTGCTCTCAGAATTTACTGAAATTATCTGCCCATGCTGAGTGATTTAAATAGCACCCTAACTGGTGCCATTATACTGTGAAGCCATTCATTTCCTTAGTTTTCCTATGCCTATTTCCCTTATCTACAGGAAGGAAAGACAACTCTGGTTCACTTTGCAAATACTCCCTCCACTGGGTTGACAGAATGCTGGTTTTCCCATATTGCAGGCAGATTCTTTGCCAGCTGAGCCACAAGGGAAACCCAAGAATACTGGAGTGGGTAGCCTACCCCTTCCCCAGTGGATCTTCTCTACCCAGGAATCGAATCAGTGTCTTCTGCATTGCAGGCAGATTCTTTACCAACTGAGTTATCAGGGAAGCCCTTGGTTTTGTCTACCTGAAGCTAAGTCTATCATGGGCCATAGCAATGGGAGGTTTACATCTTCTTACAATCTTCTGCTTCTCTAAGTACTTAGTTTGCTTTCTCTAGGGCATCACAGGACAATAGTAATGTAGGGACTCCAGCCACTCCCCACAGCAGATCCTGCTGAAACAACACCAGAAGTCACCCTGAGGCCCCTGTAGTGAGACCGGATGAGAGCTCTGTAACCCTATCTAGGTATGGTCTACAAGGCCCTTGTCAGCTTGAAGAAGTTACCAAAATCAGACTTTCACCCTTCATCTTCCCAAAAAAAAATTTTTTTTGGGGGGGGGTTTATGTCTCTCAGGGGCAATTTGAGTCAAGAGGCAGATGAACCCCTCCAGGGTAAAGCAATTGTAGATTCACTCCCTAAGGAGTGAAACAGGACAACTAAGGGAGAAAGCTGGGTTCTGCCTAGACCACATATTTCTTGTTTTCAAAGTCAGAAGACCTCCCTGATCATACATGTGCAGAAAAGGTTCCTCGGAAGCCAGAAGAGACTTATGTCAAGAATTATTTTACCCAGGCACCTTTTAGGTAAAACACATATTGGCTAAGTGATGGGTGTACACACATGGGAGGATGCTGAGATACACTGAATATGGACTGTGAACCAGACAAGTCAAAATGATTCACCAAATAAAGTGGCAGAAAAATGACTGGCCAAAGGAAACCCAGAAGAAATAACCCACAAAAGTAACTCAAAGTGCCACAAGGGTGCAACTCAGCATCTCTCTCCCTGAGTCCGCCTGTGTGCCTATCCACACATACTATAATCTCTTCCTCTTAAATGTTTCATTTGCTTCACTACTTCAATCTTTGTGGGAATACTTTTCTATAAAGCAGAAGGGCCAAGGCCCTTGTCACTGGCCCCTGGTCTAGTGGCTAGTATCTGGTGTTCTCATCACTGTGACCAAGCCTCAATCACCAGTTGGGAACTCAAGCCCTGCTCCTGAGATATTCTTCCTCTTGTAAGTCTTTTTCTCTCTAGAGAATTTCCTTCAGCATTTGTTGTAAAGTTGGTTTGGTGGTGCTGAATTCTCTTAACTTTTGCTTATGAGTAAAGCATTTGATTTCTTCATCAAATTTGAATGAGATCCTTGATGGGTAGAGTAATCTTAGTTGTAGTTTGTTTTTGTTTCTATTCATTATCCTGCCACTCCCATCTGGCCTGCAGAGTTTCTGTTGAAAGATCAGCTGTTTGCCTTATGGGGCCCCCATTATATGCTATTTGTTGCTTTTTCCTTGTTGCTTTAATATTTTTCTTTGTGCTTAATTTTCATTAGTTTGATTAGTATGTGTCTTAGTGTGCTTTTCTTTGTATTTATCCTATATGAGACTCTCTGGGCTTCCTGGACTTGGGTCATTATTTCCTTTCCTCTGTAGGGTAGTTTTCAATTATACTCTCCTCAAATATTTCCCCTTTCCCCTTCTTTTTCTCTTCTTCTTCTGAGACCCATATAATTTCAATGTTGATGAACTTAATGTTGTTCCAGAGGTCTCTGAAGTGTTCTAACTTCTTTTCAATCTTTTTACTTTATTCTGCTCTGCTTCATTGACTTCCACCATCTATTCTCAAGCTCATTTATTCACTCTTCTGATTCAGTTATCTGCTATTGGTTCTCTCTAGTGTATTTTTGGTCTCAGTTATTGTGCTTTTCATTCTTGATTATGTATTCTTTATTTCTCTAGGTCCTTGTTAAACATTTCTTGTATCTCTTGATCTGTGCCTCCATTCTACTTATCTGTGCCTCCACTTTATTTCCAAAATTTTGGATTGTCTTTACTATCATTACTGAATCATTTTTCAGATAGATTGCTTCTTTCCTCTTCATTTGTTTGGTCTCCTGAGTTTTTATCATGTCCCTTCATCTGAGGCATATTTCTCTGGCATTTTTGCTCAATTAATTGTATTGGGGGTGGTTTTTTTCTGCAGCCTGCATGATCATAGTTCTTCTTATTTGTAGTGTCTGTACCCAGTGGTTGGAGTTGGACCAGAGCCTTGTGAAGTTTTCCTGGTTGGGGAGGGACTAGTGTCTGTGTTCTGGTGGGTGGGAGATCTTGTCTCTCTGAAGGGCAGTGAACATCCAGTGGCATGTTTTGGAGTGTCATGAAATGGCATGAAACAGCAACCTGCTCCAGTATTCTTGCCTCAAAATTTTGACGGACAGAGGAGCCTGGTGAGCTACAGTTCATGGGATTGTAAAGTTAGACATCACTCAGTGACCGAGCACACACACAACAATGGTTATCAGAGAAGAAAAAAGATAAAAGAAATTCAAATTGGAAAATAAGTAAAACTTCATTGTTTTCACATGACAGGGTACTATACATCAGGGGTCTCCAAAATTTCTGCTGTGGACTCCTGGCTGCAGGAGTGAACTAAACTGCATCTGCCTCTCCCCACTGTTCACATTACTGTCTGAACTACCACCTTCCTCTCAGTCCATTGTAAAATGGTCTTCCAGGAAAAGGAGTCTTTAGTCCCAAAAGTGTTGTGGACCTCAGCTTTTCACAGACAATCTTAAAGGTGCTATCAGAAAACTAGTAGTTGTTAAATATTCTTTAAATGCTTATTTCAGTTCATCTAGACCTATATATTTCTTTGTTGTGAGGTTATTTAAAAATTGCTGAGTAAATCTATTTACTAGTCATAAGTATATCCACAGTTTCTATTTCTTCATTATTTCAATCTTTAATATGATTTTAGAAATACAGTCTTTTTAATTTTACACAATTTTAATGTATAATTGTTCATAGAAGGTTTCTAATGATCTTTCCTATTAATGTTTCCTCTTTCATTTCTGATTTTAGTTGAGCCTGCTTTTCTTTTTTGTTTTGAAAAATGAGTTTTTAAAATTAATTAGCTTATTTTAATTGGAGGATGATTATGTTCATTTTTCTGGAATTAAGTTGCATGAGCTGCTTGTATATTTTGGAGATTAATTATTTGTCAGTTGATTCCTTTGCTATTATTTTCTCCCATTTTGAGGGTTGTCTTTTCACCTTGCTTATAGTTTCCTTCACCATACAAAAGCTTTTAAGTTTAATTAGGCCCCATTTGTTTAATTTTGCTTTTATTTCCATTACCCTGGAAAGTGGGTTATAGAAAATTTTGCTGTGATTTATTTCAAAGAGTGTTTTGCCTATTTTTCCCTCTAAGCGTTCTGTAGTTTCTGGCCTTACATTTAGACCTTTAATCCATTTTGAGTTTATTTTTGTATATGGTGTTAGAAAGTGTTCTAGTATCATTCTTTTGGATGTGGTTGACCAGTTTTCCTGGCACCACCTGTTAAAGAGAATGTCTTTTCAGCATTGCATATTTTTGCCTCCTTTGTCAAATATAAGGTATCCACAGGTGCATGGATTTATTTCTGAGCTTTCTATTTTGTTCTATTGATCTATATTTCTGTATTTGTGCCAATACCATACTGTCTTGATGACTGTAGCTTTGTACTATAGTCTGAAGTCAGGCAGGTTGATTCCTCTAGTTCTGTTCTTGTTTCTCAGGATTCCTTTGGCTATTCAAGGTTTTTTGTGTTTCCACACAAACTGTGAAATTATTCATTCTATTTCTATGAAAAATACCATTGGGAGCTTGATAGGGATTGCACTGAATCTACAGAGTGCTTTGGGGAGTATACTCATTTTCACGATATTGCTTCTTCTAATTCAGGAACATGGTATGTTTCTCCATCTATTTGTGTCATCTTTGATCTTTTTAATCAGTGTTTTATAGTTTTTTATATATACCATTTTTCTTTATTTAGGTATATATTTTCCTAAGTATTTTATTCTTTTTGCTGCAATGGTGAATGGGTGGGAATGCAAACTAGTACAGCCGCTATGGAGAACAGTGTGGAGATTTCTTAAAAAACTAGAAATAGAACTGCCATATGACCCAGCAATCCCACTTCTGGGCATACACACTGAGGAAACCAGATCTGAAAGAGACATGTGCACCCCAATGTTCATCACAGCACTATTTATAATAGCCAGGACATGGATTGTTTCTTTTATTTCTCTTTTTCTTCATTTTAATTCTTAGTGCATAGGAATGCAAGGGATTTCTGGGTATTAATTTTATATCCTGCAACATTACTATATTCATTGATTAGTGCTAGAAATTTTATGGTGGTATCTTTAGGGCTTTCTATGTAAAGGATCATGCTATCTGCAAACAGTGAGAGTTTTATTTCTGCTTTTTCAATCTAGATTACTATTGTTTTTCTTCTCTGACAGCTGTGCTAGGACTTTCAAAACTATGTTGAATAGTAGGGGTGAGAGTGGGCACCCTTGTCTTCTTTCTGATTTTAGAGGAAATGCTTTCAATTTTTCACCATTGAGGATAGTACTTGTGGGTTTGTCATACATGACTTTTATTATGCTGAGGCATGTTCCTTCTATGCCTGGTTTCTGGAGAGTTTTTATCATAAATGAGTATTGACTTTTGTCAAAGGCTTTCTCTGCATCTGTTGAGATAATCATATGTTTTTTTATCTTTCAATGTGTTAATATGGTGTAACACATTGATTGATTTGCAAAAATATTGAAGAATCCTTGCACCTCCAGAATTAAGCCCAATTCATCATGGTATATGATCTTTTTAATATGTTGTTGGCTTCTGTTTGCTAGAATTTTCCTGAGGACTTTTGCATCTATGTTTATCAGTGATACTGGCCTGTAGTTTCTTTTTTTGTAGCATCTTTGTCTGATTTTGGTATTAGGGTAATAGTGGCCTCATAGAGTGAGTTTTGGCATTTACCTTCCTTTGCAATTTTCTGATAGGGTTTGAGCAGGATATATGTTAACTCTTCTCTAAATTTTTGGTAGAATTCACCTGTGAAACCAACTGGTCCTGTGCTTTTGTTTGTTGGAAGATTTTATATTACAGTTTCAATATCTGTGCTTGTGATGGGTCTGCTAAGATTTCCTATTTCTTCCCAGTTTGATTTTGGAAGGTTTTACTTTTCTAAGAATTTTTCCATTTCTTCCAAATTGTCCACTTTATCGGCATATAATTACTCATAATAGTCTCTTATGATCTTTTGCATTTCTATGTTGTCTGCTGTGATTCCTTCATTATCATTTCTAATTTTATTAATTTGATTCTGCTCCCCTTTTTTTAAAAAAAGAGTCTGGCTAACAGTTTGTCTATTTTATTTATCTTCTCAAAGAACCAGCTTTTAGTTTTGTTGATTTTTGCTACAGTTGCCTTTGTTTCTTTTTCATGTATTTCTGCTCTGATTTTGATGATTTCTTTCCTTCTGCTAACTTTCAGGTTCTACTGTTCTTTTTCTTCCTGCTTTAGGTGTAAAGTTAGGTTGTTGATTTCATGTCTCTCTTGCTTCTTGAGTTGGGCCTGTATTGCTATAAACCTCCCATAGCACAGCTTTTACTGATTCCCATAGCTTTTGGGTTGTCCTGGTTTCAATTGTTTCTATGCTTGTTTTGATTTCCTCTTCGATTTATTCTGTGACCTGTTGAGTATTCAAAACTGTGTTGTTTATCCTCCGTATGTTTGTGTTTTTTGTAGTGTTTTCCCTGTAGTTGATATCTAATCTTATCACATTGTGATCAGAAATGATGCTTGAAATGATTTTTTTTTTTTTTTTTTAATTTACCAAGGCTAGATTTGTGGCCCAGGATGTGATCTACCCTGGAGAATCTTCCATGTTCACTTGAGAAAAAGTTGAAGTCCATTGTTTTTCAGTGAAATGCCCTGTAGAGTTCAGTTAGGTCTAACTGGTCCATTAGATCATTTAAAGCTTCTGTTTCCTTGCTAATTTTCTGTTTGGTTGATCTATCCACAGGTGTGAGTGGGATATTAAAGTCCCCCACTATTATTGTGTTACTGTTAATTTCCCCTTTCATACGTGTTAGCATTTGCCTTATGTATTGAGGTGCTCCTATGCTGGGTGCATAGATATTTATAATTATTATATCTTCTTGTATTGATACTTTGATCATTATGTTGTGCCCTTCTTTGTCTCATCTCACAGTTCTTTATTTAAAAGTCTATTTTATCTGATATGAGTATTGCTACTCCTGCTTTGTTTTGGTCTCTGTTTGTGTGAAATATCTGTATCCAGGATCTCACTTTCAGTATGTAAACGTCCCTAGATTTGAGGTGGGTCTCGTTGTAGACAGCATATTTTGGATCTTGTTTTTGTATCCATTCGGCTAGCCTTTGTCTTTTGGTCAGAGCATTTAACCAATTTACATTTAAGGTGATTACTGATAATTGTGATCCTGTTATCAATTACTTTGTTGTTTTGGGTTCATTTTTTATAAATATTTTCTGTGTTTCCTGTCTAGAGAAGATCCTTTAACATTAGTTGAAGAGCTGTTTTGGTGGTGCTGAATTTTCTCAGCTTTTGTTTGTCTATAAAGCTTTTGATTTCTCCTTCATATCTGAATGAGATCCTTGTTGGATAGAGTAATCTTTGTTGTAATCTTTGTTTTTCTCTTTCATCTCTTTAAGCATATCCTGCCATTCCCTTCTGGCCTCGAGAATTTCTATTGAAAGATCAGTTGCTATTCTTATGGGGATCCTCTTGTGTGTTATTTGTTGCTTTAACCTTGGTGCCTTTAATATTTTCTCTTGGTGTTTAATTTTTTAACAAAAATTAACATGTTTGATTAACATGTGTCTTGTGGTGTTTTGCCTTGGATTTATCCTGTTTGGGACTGTCTGGATTTCTTGGACTTGTGTGGCTATTTCCTTCCACACGTTAGGGAAGTTTCAAACTATTATCTCCTCAAGTATTTTCTCATGCCCTTTCTTTTTGTCTTCTTCTTCTGGGACACCTGTGATTCAAATGTTGGGGTGTTTAACATTGTCCCAGAGGTCTCAGAGATTTTCTTCTTTTCTTTTTATTCTTTTTCCCTCTCTGTTTCATTTAAATCCAGCATTCTACCACCTTACTCATCCTCTCTTCAGCCTCAGTTATTCTACTGTTGGTTCCCTCCAGGGTGTTTTTTATCTCAGTTATTGCATTGTTCATTATTGATCGATTCTTCTTTATTTCTTCTAGGTCCTTCTCAAACATTTCTTGCATCTTCTCAATCCTTATCTCTATTTATCTGTAGCTACATTTTGTTTCCAAGGTTTTGGATCATCTTTACTATCATTATTCTGAATTATTTTTCAGGTAGACCACTTATCTCCTCCTCTTTTGTTTGGATTAGTGGTTTTATACCATGTTCTTTCACCTGTTGAATATTTCTCTGCCTTTTCATTTTGTTTAGCTTGCTGTTTCGGGGGTGCCCTTTTTACAGCCTGGAAGGTCGTGGTTCCTCTGAATTGTGGATTCTGCTTCCTGGGGGTGGGGTTAGACCAGTAGCTTCTCAGGGTTTCCTGGTAGGGGAACTGTCTGTGTTCTGAAGGGTGGTGTTGGATTCTTTTTCTCTGGAGTGCAATGAAGTGTCTAGTAGTGAGTTTTGGGATGTCTATGGGTTTTCTGTAGCTTTGGGCAGGTCGTCTTTTAATGTTCAGTCTTGTGTTCCTGTTTTGCTGGAGAATTAGCATGGTGTATATTGTTGTGGAGCCTGTTGGCTCTTAGGTGGAGTTTGGTTTCAGTGTAGGTACAGAGATTTCTCAGAGTTCTCTGATGCTCTAAAGTTCTGGAGTTGAGCCTCCTGACTCTGGGTTTAGGTCATTCCCTTACAGTGTCATCAAGATGTCTCCATCCAAACAATTTAAAAGATAAAACCCCTTAGGTTAATAGTTAAACAATTCTCCAAAGCCAGGGACACCCAGAGAAATTCACAGAGTTATATAGAGAAGAGAGAATAAGAAAAGAGGAAGTGGTGACCCAGAGGAGGAAAGGGAGGGTCAAAAGAATAGAAAGCAAGCAAGTCAGTAATCAAATACCTAAGTGAAAATGGGTACTGAAAATTAAATTCTTAGAGGTACAAAATTGAACACATAACAAAAAGCAAAGATTAAAAAAATAAAAAACCTAGAATAGAGGTTAGACTCTCAAAATTACAATATAAAAATATTTTAGAAAGTATACAGAATTTGTTTAAAAATAGTTTTTTAAAGAAAGGTAATAGGCAAACATGACAGTTAAAGAAGTAATACATAACTGTTTTTTTAATTAAAAAGTTATAATAGTAAAAATATATCTAGAAATTTCTCTAGAGCTCTTGTGGGCAGTATGGGGTCAGTCCAGTGTCAGATAGTCCCTTGTTCCAGCTTATACTTGTTCTCAAGGTTTATATTTGCCTCTCAAATACAAAATCTCAGTATTAACTGCAGGATTTTAATCTGTTGCACCTGTCACTTCTGGGGCGGTTCCTCCTTCTTTATTTTGGTTTCCTTGTTTCTAAGTATCTTCAGGTTTAATTTCTGCCCTGACACAAGGGGTTGGAGGTGGCCACTTATTTAGGCTCACTTTTTCAATTGTGCTGTGGAGAGGGACACTGCAAACAAATACCACTGGCATGTGTGGGGAATACCTGTAGTAGATGGACCACACTGTGTTTGCCATAGCCCAAGGTAGCATGTACTTCCTGGGTTCCCACTCCAGGGTGCTCTGCAAGGACACTGTCCCAGGAGGACCCTGCATTTTGTTCACTTCCCAGGGCTAAGCCACCCAGCTTCACAGGTGCTCCACAAAGGCATAGACCCTGATTGGCTGTGAGTTTTGTGCCCTTCCCAGGTCCAAGTCGCTAAGGTGACTAGGTGCTTGGCGAGCACACTGTCCCAGGTGAACCTTGTGTTTTATGCACCTCCCCAGCCCTGGCTGCTTGGTTTCTTGGGTGCAGTGTGAGGAATCAGTCCCTGGTATGTCACGTGTCTCATCTAGGGGGCTGATCTCAGTCGGTGACACTCCTGGCAGATGTGAACCATCCAGAATCCCAGGAAGACATGATTAGCAACTGGCACCTTGCTCATAGTTTGGTAGAAGATGTGGTCTCAGGGGCCAGGATTGCAGAAACCTCTTGCCCTCTGACTCTGGCTGTTGCACACCTGCCTCTCTGCCTCCAGGTAGGAAGGCCCTAAATGGCAGCCGGTTTGCTCTCCTTTGGTACTCGCTAGGGCACAATCCTCTGTTCTGAGAGGGTGCCAGGGGTCACCATGTGGAGTTAGAGTCTTTCATTGGAAAAGTCCTTTTTTGTTGTTGTTGTTGGTCTTTCTGGCGATCCCACGGTTTGGGTTGCTATGTCATGTTAGCTCTGTCAGATTGTCCTCAAGACACTCAAACCCAGTCCTTACCCTAAGGTCCAACAATGTAGCCTGCACCTCCCTGCCCAGCCCCCACTCGCTGCTGGTGAACTTGAGCATCTGGGCTGCTTCTCAGCTGTTAGTTGCTGTTAGGTGTGTATTCTGTGTTTGTTTGTTTCCTAGTTATGTTGCCCTCTGAGATTCCAAAGCTTCCCACAGTCACACCTGTGAGAGGGTATCCTACCGTGTGGAAACAACTCTTTCTTCATGACTCCTTCCCCAGGATGGGTCTCTGTCCCTAATCCCTTTGTCCTGTTTTAATCTTTTATATATTTGTCCTACCTCCTTTTGAAGAGATTGGGCTGCTTTTCTGGGTGCCTGGTGTCCTCCGCCAAAGTTCAGAAATTGTTTTGTGGAAGTTGCTCAGCATTCAAAAGATCTTTTGCTGAGTTTGTGGAGGAGAAAGAGATCTCCCTGTCTTATTCCTCAGCTGTTTTGGGATCACCTCTGAGTCTTCTTTTCTTAATGCAGTTAAATGTTTCTGAACTCTGTTTATATTTTCAGAAAACTAACTACTAGGTTTGTTAAACTACTTTCTAATTTTTATTTTATTTATTTCTGTACATACTTTGATTTTTTTATCCTTTGCTAGTTTTGGGCTTATATAGTTCTGCTTTATCTAGCTCCTTGGTTTCTTGAGGAATAATGTTATGTTGTTTTATTGATAGCTTTCTCTCTTTCTCTCTTTTTAGTTAAGTTTTTATTTCTGTAAATTTTCTCTCTTAGAACTGGTTTTGCTGTGTCCCATAAAATTTGAAGTTTTAGTTCACAGTCCTTCAGACTCAAGTTGGTATTTACACCACTGACTTCCTTGTTTCTTATATCTCTAGGTTTGGACTGAAAGTACCCCACTGGTTTTCCTGGGTCCACAGCTTGCAGATAGCATATCATGAGACTTCTCAGTCTCCAGAATCTTATAAGTCAACTCCTCATAATAAATACCCTTATGTAGATTTTTACATACTGTATTGATTCTGTTTCTCTGGGTAACTCTGAGTAATATGCTTTTTAAAGCATGAGGTAAAGAAAAAAAAAATGACAATAACAAGAGAGATAACCACACTGGATTTCAATAGAAGCAGTTTAGTTCAGTTCAGTCACTCAGTCGTGTCCGACTCTTTGCAACACCATGAACCACAGCATGCCAGGCCTCCCTGTCCATCACCAACTCCCGGAGTCCACCCAAACCCATGTCCATTGAGTCAGTGATACCATCCAACCATCTTATCCTCTGTCGTCCCCTTCTCCTCCTGCCCTCAATCTTTCCCAGCATCAAGGTCTTTTCAAATGAGTCAGCTCTTCGCATAAGGTGGCCGAAGTATTGGAGTTTCAGCTTCAACACCAGTCCTTCCAATGAAAACTCAGGACTGATCTCTTTTAGGATGGACTGGTTGGATCTCCTTGCATTCCAAGGGACTATCAAGAGTCCTCTCCAACACCACAGTTCAAAAGCATCAATTCTTCGAAGTAAATATAAATACATAGATAACTTTTAATAGTATATATGTGTTTTTACTTGTGTAAAGCTTTTTTTTTTCTTTCAACCTTGATAAAACAAACAATTTATTATTATGAAAGTATGATGGCTTTAAAATGTAAAAAGATATAATTGATATGTAAATAACAGTACAATAAAAACAGTAGGGAGGGAATTGAGCTATAGAGAAGAAATTATCCCCCCAAAAAATGTAAACTATTACAATTAAGCTTGTTGTTGTTGTCGTTCAGTCACTAAGTAGTGTCCGACTCTTTGCAACCCCATGGGATGCAGCACACCAGGTTTCCCTTTCCTTCACTGTCTCCCTGAGTATGCTTAAATTCATGTCATTGAGTTGATGATACCATCCAACTATCTCATCCTCTGTCATCCCCTTCTCCTCCTGCCTTCAATCTTTCTAAGCATCAGGGTCTTTTCCAATGAGTTGGCTCTTCTCATCAAGTGGCCAAAGTACTGGAGCTTCAGTTTCATCATAAGCATGCAGTCCTTCCAATGAATATTCAGAGTTGATTTACTTTAGGTTTGACTGGTTTGATCTTCTTGAAGTCCAAGGGAGTAAGAGGTGAAAATCATCTTCCTCCCCACAAATGCATCAAAAATTTATCTGCATGTGGAACAACTCCTATAGAACACCTGGTGGATGGTGGCAGAAGAATTTAGACTTCCAAAAAGGCAAGCTAAATGCCACATAAAGTGGTAGGGAAAAGGCAATAAGAAAATAAAGAAAATATCTTTCTAAATTCCATATATATGTGTTAGTATGCTGTAATGTTCTTTATCTTTCTGGCTTACTTCACTCTGTATAATAGGCTCCAGTTTCATCCATCTCATTAGAACTGGTTCAAATGAATTCTTTTTAATGGCTGAGTAATATTCCATGGTGTATACAAATGTATGGGTCTTACATCTCAAAGAGGGAGATGGAAAGAGAAAAACTGCTTGGAAATCCATTCATTCAATGGGGATAGGGGTGCTTTGGGAACTCAGAGGGGAGTACAGAAACAAGTGAGTGGAAAGCAAAGTGGAGATAATTTGGTACAGAGATTAGTGCTACCCAGCATCTTGCAGCCAAGAAGCTGTTTGCACGCCTGCTGTGGTAAGTGGGGGCTAATGCTGAAGCTTGGGCTTTAGGGTTCAGACCACAGGGAGAGGATTGAGATTGACTGCCATGAAGTTACTCTAAGGCTGCTAGTACAACACAGCTTAGGGTATCCAGGGGAAAACCTAGGTCTGCTAGAGAGGCAAGAAATCATTTTCATGGAGACCCTATAACTCCACAGACTTCCCAACTCCATGTGCTCCCAGACACAGGACACTGCCTTTGTGAGTGCAATATGTGGGTCAAGTTGGCTGCAGTCTGTGACCCCAGAGGAGGGCATGATGGACATTGTAGCCATTGCCAACCTGTGAACAGGTGCAGGGCACTACTCATAACTTTCTGGGAGCCTATGCAGTTTAGTTCTATTTAGTGATCCACAACCTGGGGTCAATTCCTCTGGCAGAACACATGACTCTCCCCATAATGGAGCAACATCTGGCAGGTCTCCACTGTCACAGACACCCCCTGCATATCCCAATTGTGGCTACAATACCCCTCCCTTTCCCCAGCTCAACTGAGCAAGTGAGCCCTAGTAGGCCTTGGCCTTTGCCCCACTTTTTCTGGGCAGAGAACTGATGCTAGAGCATGGCCTATAAGCAGAGGTGGGGCAAGAACCATAGCTGAGCACCAGGGTTTGTGTGACCAAAAAAGAGACGGCAACGTACTCCTGCAAGAGCAGGTGCGATTGAATAAAATTCCACAATTAGCTTAGGACTGTAGACTTTGGGGGCAATGGTGGACTTTGGAAGAAGGAACAAGCTCAAGCAAGGCCAGATATGACTAGGAACTGACCCAACAGTGCCCATAGCAGGCCCAGAGACCTTCTGAGAAATATTGGAGGGCTTTCTGAGTAGGCAGAATGACTGGAACACACTGTGTGGCAAAGACAACTGATGTCACAGTATTGTTGTTGATCAGTCACTCATTCCTGTCCAACTCTTTGCAATTCCATGGACTGCAGCACACTAGGATTCCCTGTCCTTCACCATTTCCCAGAGTTTACTCAAACTCATGTCCATTGAGTCAGTCAATGATGCCATATAACCATCTCATCCTCTATCGTCCCCTTCTCCTCCTGTCTTCATCTTTCCCAGAATCAGGGTCTTTTCCAATGAATTGGCACTTTGCATCAGGTAGCCAAACTATTTGAGCTTCAGCATCAGCCCTTCCAATGAATATTCAGGATTGATTTCCTTTAGGATTGACTGGTTTGATCTATTTGCAAAGGGACTTTCAAGAGTCTTCTCCAACATGACAGTTTAAAACCATCAGTTCTTCGATGCTCAGCCTTCTTTATAATCCAACTATCACATCTGTGCATGACTACTGGAAAAACCATAGCTTTGACGATATGGACCTTTGTTGGCAGAATAATGTCTCTGCTTTTTAATATGCTGTCTAAGTTTGTCATAGATTTTCTTCCAAGAGGCAAGCATCTTTTAATTTTATATTATATTATACTATTATATTATATATAATATAATATTACATATTATAATTACATATTAGTTTATATTATATAATTATAATATATTATATTAATATAATAATATACTATATAATATAGTATAAATTATTTTATGTAATATATTATATTAAATATATTATAATATTCTTCTTATTACCACTCTCTCTCTCTATATATATATATATATACATTTGAATTTCTCCTTTTTCATTTTGTTCCATTGTTCATTTTTTATTAATCCTTTAGTTTTTATTTTTTACTTCTTTTTTATTTTTTAATATTTCAATTTTAAAATCATTTTCTTCCTATTTCTACATGTTTTAATTATACTGCAGTTTTCCATGATTTTATTTTATATTTTTTCTACACTAGTTGTTAATGTTTGTTTTCATATATGGGTTTGTCTATTGCATTGATTATTCTCTTCATTTTGGTTCCTCTTTCGTTCCTCTCTTTATTTCTGTTTGTGAGTTTCTTTCTGTGTTCCTGTCTGATTAATGTTGCTCTTACCATTTGTCTTGGTGTTTTGTCTTTGTTTTGTTGTTTGTTTGCTTATCGGTTGGTTTAATTTTTTTCTCTGTTTCTTTCTTTCGTTTCCTTTCTGTGCTCTGTGACGTGTAGAGTCTTGGTGCTCCAGGAAAGTGTCAGACCTGAGCCTTCAAGGTGGGAGACATGAGTCCAGGACACTGGACCAGCAGAGAACTATTGACTCCATGAAATATTAATAAGTGAGGACTCTCCCAAAGATCTCCATCTCAAAAGTAAGATCTGGCCCCACCCAAAGACCAGCAAGCTCCAGTGCCAGATTCCCACATTAAACAGCTGCCAAAAGAGTATCACAACCTTATCCATTAGCAGAAGGTTGCCCCAGATCATACAAAGCTCGAAGATACCCCATAACACATCATTTGACAAGACATTGTCCTTTAGAGAGAAAATATCCTGTTCTACCCAACAAAAAAAGGAATCAGTCCCTACTACTAGGAAAACTTCACAAGATGCTCATCTAACCTCCTACACCAGGGACAGACTTCAAAAGAAAGAGGAACTGTGACTTGGAAACTTGGTGGAAGGAGGCTCAGAACACAGTAAATTAAACAAAGTGAAAAGGCTGGGAAACATGTAACAGATGATTTGATATTGTTGATCCCCACCAGACCAAACAAATGAAGAGGAAATAGGCAGTCTACCTGAAAAAATTCAGAGTAATGATAATAAAGGTGATTCAAAACCTCAGAAATATAATGGAGAAAAATATAAATAGAAAGGAGGCATTGATTGAGAAGATACAAGAAAGCTTTAACAAGGACCTAGAAGATGTAAAGAACAGAGAAACAAAATTGAACATAAAAAATAAAATAAAAAAGTGCAGTAGAGGGAACAAATAAAAGAATAACTGATTCAGAAGAACATATAAGTGAACTAGAAAACAGAATGGTGAAAATCACTGAATCAGAGCAGAATAGAGAAGAAAAATTAAAAGCGTTGAGTCAGTGATGCCATCCAACCATCTCATTCTCTGCCATCCCCTTCTGCCTTCAGTGTTTCCAATGAATTAGTTCTTCACATCAGGTGGCCAAAGAATTGGAGTTAGCATCAGTCCTTCCAATGAATATTCAGGGTTGATTTCCTTTAGGGTTGAATGGCTTGATCTCTTTGCAGTCAAGAAATTCTCCAAAATCACAGTTCAAAAACATAAATTTTTCGGAGCTCAGCTTTATTTATGGTCCAACTCTCACATCCATACATGACTACTAGAAAAGCCATAGCTTTGACTATAGAGAACTTTGTCAGTAAAATAATGTCTCTGCTTCTTAATATGCTCTCTAGGTCTGTTATAGCTTTACTTTGAAGGAGCAAGTGTCTTCTAATTTCATGGCTGCAGTCACAATCTGCAGTGATTTTGGACCCCAAGAAAATAAAGTCTGTCACTGTTTCTATTGTTTCCCCATCTATTTACCATGAAGTTTTGCGGCCATATGCCGTGATCTTAGTTTTTTTAAATGCTGAGTTTTAAGTCAGCTTTTCACTCTCCTCTTTTGCTTTCATCAAGAGGCTCTTTAGTTCCTCTTCACGTTCTGCTGTAATGATGACGTCTTCTGACTATCTGAGGTTATTGATATTTCTCCCTACAAACTTGATTCCAGCTTGTACTTCATTCAGTCTGGCATTTCACATGATGTACCCTGCATATAAGTTAAATAAGCAGGGTGACAACATATAGCTTTGATATACTCATTTCCCAATTTGGAACCAGTCCATTGTCTCATGTCTGGTTCTAACTGTTGTTACCTCTTTATTTGCATACAGATTTCTCAGGAGGCAGGTAAAGTGGTCTGGTAGTCTCATCTCTTTTAAGAATTTTCAACAGCTGCAATCCACATACTCACAGGCTTTGGCCTAGTCAATGAGGCAGAAGTAGATTTTTTTTTCTGGAATTCCCTTGTTTTTTCTATGATCCAGTGGATGTTGGAAATTTGATCTCTGGTCCCTCTGCCTTTTAGAAGTCCAGCTGGAACATCAACAAGTTCTCTGTTCATGAACTATTGAAGCCTAGTGTGGAGAATTTTCATTATTTGTTGATAGTGTGTGAGATGAGTACAATTATGAAGTAGGTGAAACAGTCTTTGGCACTGCCTTTCTTCGGGATTGGAATGAAAGCCCTACTTTTCCAGTACTGTGGCGACTGCTGAGTTTTCCAAACTTGCTGCCATTTTGAGTGCAGCACTTTCACAGCATCACCTTTGAGAATTTGAAATAGTTCAGTGGGAATTCCATCACCTCCACTAGCTTTGTTATTAGTTATGCTTCCAAAGGCTGACTTGACCTAGAACTCCAGGATGTCTGGCTGTAGGTGAGTGATCACAGCATTGTGGTTATCTGGGTGGGTCATTAAGATCTTTTTGGTATAGTTCAGTGTATTCTGGCCACCTCTTCTTTTTTTTTCTTATTAGTTGGAGGCTAATTACTTTACAATATTGTAGTGGTTTTCGTCATACATTGACATGAATCAGCCATGGCCACCTCTTCTTAATATCTTCTGCTTCTCTTAGTTCCATACCATTTCTATATTTTTTGTTTGTTTGATTGTTTGTTTGTTTCTATCTTTATTGTACCCATATTTGCATGAAATGTTCTCTTGGTATCTCTAATTTTCTTGAAGAGATCTCTAGTCTTTCCCATTCTACTATTTTCCTCTATTTCTTTGCATTGTTCACTTATAAAGGCTTCTTTGTCTTTCCTTGCTATTCTTTCAAACTCTGCATTCTCATGGATATATCTTTCCATTTCTCCTTTGCCTTTCCCTTCTCTTCATTTCTCAGCTAATTTTAAGGCCTCCTCAAATAACCATTTTGCCTTTTTGCATTTCTTTTTCTTGGGGATGGTTTTGATTGCCACTTCCTGTATAATGTTATGACACTCGTCCATAGATCTTCAGGTACTCTATCAGAGCTAATCCCTCGAATCTACTTGTCACGTCCAATGTATAATTATAAAGGATTTTATTTAGGCCATACCTGAATGGTCCAGTGGTTTTCCCTACTTTCTTCAATTTTAGTCTGAAATTTGCAATAAGGAGTTCATGATCTGACCCTCAGTCAGCTCCTAGTCTTGTTTTTTGCTGATTGTATAGGGCTTCTCCATCTTTGACTGCAAAAAATATTATATATATAATTTCGGTATTGACCATCTGATGATGTCCATGTGTAGAGTCATCTCTTGTGGTTTTGGAAGAGGGCCATTGATATGGCTAGTGGATTCTCTTGACAAAATTCTGTTAGCCTTTGCCCTGTTTTATTTCGTACTTCAAGGTCAAACTTTCCTATTAATCCATGTATCTCTTGACTTTCTACCTTTGCATTCCAGTCCCCTATGATTAAAAAGACATGCTTTTCTGATGTTAGTTCTAGAAAATCTTGTAGGTCTTCATAGAACTGTTCAACTTCAGCTTCTTTGTCATTAGTGATTGGATCATAGATCTGAATTACTGTGATATTGAATGGTTTGCCTTGGAAACACACAAAGTTCATTCTTTCATTTTTGAGATTTCACCGAAGTACTGCATTTCAGACTCTTGTTGACTATGAGGGCTACTCCATGAGAATAAAACGGACAACCTGGAAGAAATAGACAAATTATTAGAATATACTACCTTCCAACAGTGAACCAGGAAGACATAGAAAATATGAGCAGACCAATCACAAGCACTGAAATTGGGTCTGTGATCAAAAATCTTCCAAAAAACCAAGCCCAGGGCCACAGGAAAATTCTATAAAAATTTCAGAGAAGGGCTAACACTTATTTTTCTAAAATTGTTCCAAAAATGGCAGAGTGAGGAAAAGACCCAAACTCAATCTATGAAGCCACCATCATCCTGATAACAAAGCCAAAATTATATCATAGAATGGAATATTACATGTCATAATCACTGGTGAACATAGATGCAAAAATCCTCGGCAAAATTCTAGCAAACAGAATTCAACAACATACTAAAAGTATCATGTATCATGATCAAATGCAGTTTATCCCAAGGATGCAAGGACTCTTCAATATATGCAATTCAATGACACTACATATTAACAAATTGAATTATAAAAGAAACATGATTATCTCAATGGATGCAGATAAACATTTTGATAAAATCCAACACCCATTTAAGATTGAAAACTCTCCTGAAAATCGGCATAGAAGGAATCTACTTCAACATAATAAAGGTCATATACAATAAACCCAAAGCATTAATTATTCTCTTTGACAACAGACTGAAAGCAGTTTCTCTAAAATAAGGAACAAGACAAGGGTGCCCACTCACACCACTGTTATTCATCATAGTTTGGAAATCCTAGCCTTGGCAAACAGAGAAAAATAAAGAAATAAAATTAATCCAGTTGGTAAAATAAATAAAATTCTCACTGTTTACAGATAACATGATATTATACATAGAAAATCTTAACAAACACCATCAGAAAGCTACTAGAGCTAATCAATGAATTTAGTGAAGTTGCAGGATATTGCATTAATACACAGAAATCCATTGCATTTCTATGCACTAACAGTAAAAAAACAGAAGAAATAAGGAAACATTCTCCTTTATCTTATTTATTCCAAAAGTAATAATAATAATATACCTAGGAATAAATCTACCTAAAGAGACAAAAGGCATAGTTGCAGAAAACAATAAGACCCTGGAGAATGTGTTGAAAGAGAACACAGGTGGAGAGACATACCATTTTCTTTGATTGGAAGAATCCATATTGCCAAAATGACTATACTACCCAAAGCAATCTACAGAATCAGTACAATCCCTACCAAATTATCAATGCTATTTTTAATATAACTAGAACCAAAAAAAAAAAAAAAAATTCACAATCGGTACATAAACACAAAATACCCTGAAGAACTAAAGCAATCTTGAGAAATAAAAATGAAGCTGGAGAAATCAACTTCCCTGATTTCATATTATACTACAAAGCTACAGTCATCATGACAGTATGATACCTGCCTAAAAACAGACATATAGACCAGTGGAACAAGGTAGAAAGCCCAGTGATAAACCCAAGCTCCTATGGGGACTTTACCTTTGACAAAGGAGACAAGAAAAATAATATGCAATGGAAAAAAGACAACCTCTTCAATAAGTGGTGCTAGGAAAACTGGACAGCTACATGGAAAATAAGGAAATTAGAACAGTTCCTAATGCCATACACACAAATAAACTCAAAGTGGATTGAAGACCTAAATGTAAGACCATAAACTATAAAACTCTTAGAAGAAAGCATAGACAGATATCTCTTTGACATAACTCACTGCACCTCTTTATCCCACCTCCTAGAGTGTGGAAAAAATAAAATAAAAATATAGGACCTATTTAATCTTAAAAGCATTTACACAGCATAGGAACCTATAAACAAGTTGACAAGATAAAAGATAACTCTCAGAATGGGAAAGAGTAATAGCAAATTAAAAATATGAATCATTATTAAATGAAAGATTAATCTCCAAAATATACAAGCAACTCATACAGCTCAGTGACAGAAAAACAAATAACCCAATCAAAAAGTGGACAGAAGACCTAAACAGACAGCTCTTTAAAGAAGACATACAGGTGACTCATAAACACATGAAAAGATGCTCATCACTGCTTATTTTTAGAGAAATTGAAATAAAAATTGCAATGAGGTATCACCTTACATCTGTCAGAATAGCCATCATCAAAAAACCCTACAAACAGTCCTGAAGAAGATGTGGAGAAAAGGGAACCCGCCTGTACTGTTGGTGAGAATGTAAGCTGATACAGCCACTATGGAGAATTGTATGGAGATTCCTTAAAAAACTAAAAATAAAGCTACCATTTGTTTTAGCAATCCCATTATTGGGCATATACCCTACAGAAATCAGAATTGAAAAAGACACATGTACCCCAGTGTTCATTACATCACTATTTACAGCAGCCAGGACATGGAAGCAACTTAGATATCCATTGAGAGATGACTGGATAAAGAAGTTGTGGTACATTTATGCAATGGAATTTTACTCAACCATAAACAAGGAATGAATTTGAGTCAGTTGTAATGAGCTGGATGATCCTAGAAACTCTTATAAAGAGTGAAGTAGAGAAGGAGAATTGTATATTAATGCATATATATATGCATCATATATACAGGAACATAATACTGGTGAACCTTTTAGAAAACAGACTTGTGGACACAGCAGGAGAAAGTGAGGGTGGGGCAAACTGAGAAAACAGCATTGTCATATATATCCTATCATGTGGAAATAGATTTTGGAAAGTTGCTAAATTAACACCAGGAGGCCAGCCTGGCACTCTATGATGACCTAGAGGAGTGAGGTGGGGAAGGGGTGGGAGGATCAATTTGTGTTGTAACACTGGGCTGGAAGAAGCACAAGCTGGAATCAAGACTGCTGGGAGAAATATCAATAACCTCAGATATGCAGATGACACCACCCTTACGGCAGAAAGTGAAGATGAACTAAAAAGCCTCTTGATGAAAGTGAAAGAGGAGAGTGAAAAAGTTGGCTTAAAGCTCAACACTCAGAAAACTAAGATCATGGCATCTGGTTCCATCACTTCATGGGAAATAGATGGGGAAACAGTAGAAATAGTGTCGGACTTTATTTTGGGGGGCTCCAAAATCACTGCAGATGGTGACTCAGCCATGGAATTAAAAGACACTTACTCCTTGGAAGGAAAGTTATGACCAAACTAGATAGCATATTAAAAAGCAGAGACACTACTTTGCCAACAAAGGTCCGTCTGGTCAAGGCTATGGTTTTTCCAGTGGTTATGTATGGATGTGAGAGTTGGGCTGTGAGGAAAGTTGAGCGCTGAAAAATTGATTCTTTTGAACTATGGTGTTGGAGAAGACTCTTGAGAGTCCCTTGGACTGCAAGGAGATCCAACCAGTCCATCCTAAAGGAGATCAGTCCTGGGTGTTCATTGGAAGGACTGATGCTGAAACTGAAATTCCAATACTTTGGCTATCTGATGGAGAGGAGCTAACTCATTGGAAAAGACCCTGATGCTTGGAGGGATTGGGGGCAGGAGGAGAAGGGAATGACAGAGGATGAGATGGCAGGATGGCATCACCGACTCGATGGGCATGAGTTTGTGTAAACTCCGGGAGTTGGTGATGGACAGGGAGGCCTGGCGTGCTGCGATTCATGGGGCCGCAAAGAGTCGGACATGACTGAGCGACTGAACTGAACTGAACTGATGGCAGAAATCAACACAAAACTGTAAACATAAATTTCCACCCATTAATAAATAAAGTTGCAATTTTAAGAATTCAGGACTAACAAAATTGGGAAGGCTAATTTAGACATTTGAAAGTCAAATACAGTTGAAGAACAAATAAAACAGACACACTGTAAATGTAAAGAAATATATCACAAGCTACTTGCAGCTGAATATTTGATGAACATAATAGCAATCAAGTCCTGATTACTGTGTACAGGTTTATAAAGAAGAAGAAGTCAACTGTGCATGCTATTTAGTAGATGATGTTCATTTTGTTTCTCTACTATTTATTGTAATTAATTTTTTATTGAAGCATAATCACTTTACAGAATTTTTTCTGTTTTCTGTTAGTCATCAACATGAATCAGCCATGAGTGTATATATATATATCTTTTGAGAAACAAAAATTTCACATTCGAAGACTTGTCTCCAGAATGAGCTTCTTAAGAAATTTTAGTTGTATGTCTATTTAGGAAGCTATTGTTATTGTTTTTAGGGATATGAGAGGAGTAAAATATTAGACCAGTCCATGTTAATTTGGGGGAATATTTTGGCATTCATGGTTGATTCCGGTTCAATAGAGTAGAAGATTATATTTGCCTGATCCTAACTCAAATATAGAATCTTCCCTGGTGGCTCAGGTGGTGAAGAATCTGCCTGCAGTGCAGGAGACCTTGGTTTGATCTCTGGGTTGGGAAGACTCTCTGAAGAAGAGAATGACAACCCACTCCAGTATTATTGCCTGGAGAATTCCTTGGTCAGAGGAGCCTGGTGGGTTACACTCCATGAGGTCACAAAGAGTTGGGCACAACTGAATAACTAACACACACACTAAGCTCAAATATATTCAATTAACATTTTTGCTTTTAGCTTTGGTTTCATTTGATAACTCAGTAACTTTGTTCTACTTTTATATTTGATGACTAAGCTCATTTGAAGTCCTCATCTATTGGGAATTCATCAAGGTAGATTATCTCAAACACATTCTACAAGTGCATAGTACTTAGAATTGTGAAGAAATCTGCTTATATTTAACTTATGCCTGATTGATTAAGTTATTCACCTCTCTTACAGTATTTTAGATTAGTGAAAAGATAATCTAGGCCACCTAAATGCCCAGACTATTGAATTTTGCTCATAAAGATAGCTGGGGAGAGGATAATTGGGAATAATTACAGTAGATGAAGTACCAGAATGGTCCTCAGTTAAAGAAGAAGGCAATGAGAAGGAAGGATCTTCACAGAAAATCAAGAAATTGTTCTAAAAGGAGACTGCACCTGAAGAAGTAACTCATGAAAAATGCAGAGAAGACAGAGCAGCTCATAAGAGAGAGAGAGAGAGAGAGAGAGAGAGAGAGAGAGAGAGAGAGAGAGAGAGAGAGAGAAACAGAGAATGACTACCTTGAAAATAAATTACTTGAAAAATGAAGAAAAATATCAAACAACAGAAATTACAGAAGAGTTGGCTGAGTCATTATATGATTTAGTAAGAACAAATCAATGTGTTTAAACACTTTGGTGATGAAATCTGAGCACAAGTTAGAGAAGGAAAAATTAAAGATGAGTTTATACATACAGCTTAGATTTTTTAAATTTTATTTTCCTTCAGTTTTTACTCTACTTAGTGATGTTTTGGCTATTTAATTATCTTTAAAAATATATTTATAAATAAGTCTCTTATTTATACTTTTATAAATAAATATGTTCAGGAAAACCCTACTGGCATATCTTCTAGATGTTCTAATTTTCTAAGACCAGGGTGTTCTGTGTTGAAGTTCTAAGATATGCAAAGAGTATAATAAGTGTCTTAGGACTTGGAGATCAAATTACTCTCTTGGAGACAAATGTAGTAAAGCATACAATGCGTAAGACTAGGCATCTGCTGAAGATGATCATCACTGATTTTACAGAACAGTATGTTATACTGGTTTTTAGGAGATAATGTGTCTCCTATAATCAAGGTGACTGTTGTGTTACTGCAAGACTAAATGTAACTAAAAGTAAAACCTGATCAGTGTTTTGGTACTCTGATCAAAGAATGAATCATAGTTGGCAGTGATCTGCCAAATTATACATAAGAAAAGAAGAAAAGAGTAAGATATTAACCTGGCTTTTCAATTTTAGTTTTATTGAGATATAATTGGGATATGGGATATAGCACTAAGTTTAAAGTGTACAAAACAATGATTTGATTTACATGTATTGTCACATGATCACCACAGTAAGTTTAGTGAACATCTGTCACCTCAAAAAGCTACAAGAAAAGTATTTTTGTATTGTGATGAGAACTTTTAGAATCTATTATCTCCATAGCCTTGTTTATTCAAAACAATGCAATGAAGATATGAACTGTATCCAGTAGACATATGTTTTCTGTCACCAGAGATGTTTACTTTACTATAGGTCAATAATAAATTATAAATCTATCTTGTGATCTAGATTTCATGTGTCTCAATGAAACAAACAGCAACGAAAAAAATAAACAATTATTGAAATTAAAAATGCTCTAGAAGTAATCAATAGAATAACTGAGGCAGAAAAATGGATAAGTAAGCTGGAAGATAGAATGGTGGAAATAACTACTGAAGAACAGAATAAAGGAAAAACAATGAAAATAACTAAGGATAATTTCAGAGACCTCTGGGACAATTTTAAATGCAGCAACATCAGAATTATAGGGATCTAAGAAGAAGAGAAAAAGAAATGGTCTGAGAAAATTTTTGAAAAGGTGATAGTCAAAAACTTTCCCAACATGGGAAAGAAAATAATCAATCAAGTCCAAGAAGTGCAGAGAGTCCCATATAGGATAAATACAAGGAGAAACACAACAAGACACATGTTAATCAAACTAACAAAGATTAAACAAAGAGAAAGGAGATTAAAACCAGAAAGGGTAAAACAATAAAAAACATATAAGGGAAATTCTATATTACTAACAGCTGATCTTTCAGCAGAAGCACTATTGATCACAAGAAAATGGCAGGATATATTTAAAATACTGAAAGGGAAAAATCTACAACCAAAGCTACTTTAGTCATTATGGATCTCATTCAACATTGATGAAGAAACCAAAAGCTATACAGACAAGCAAAAGTTAAGAGAATTTTGCACTGCTAAATTAGATTTGCAACAAATTTAAAGGGACTATTATAGGCAGGAAACACAAGAGAAGGAAAAGACCTACAAAGACAAACCAAAACAATTAAGAAAATACTAATAGGAACATGTATATAAATAATTCCTTTAAATGAAAATGAATTAAATGCTCAAAACAAAAGACACAAACTGGTTGAATGGATACAGAAACAACCTTATATGTATTCTGTCTCCAAGATCCCCTTATGAGACCTAGAGACACTTACAAACTGGAAGTCAGAGGATGGAAAAAGATATTCCAGTAAATGGAAATCAAAAGAAAGTCAGAGTGGCAAATCTTATACCACACAAAATAGATCTTAAGATAAAAAAAATTATAAGAGACAAAGAAGGACATTACATAATGATCAGGAGATCAATCCAAGAAGGGTACATAATAATTGTACATATTTATTCACCAAACATAGGAATACTACAATATATAGGTAAAACACTAACAAACTTATAAGGAAAAATTAACAGTAGCACAATAATAGTATGGGACTTTAAACACCTTACTTGCACCAATGGACAGATTATCAAAACAGAAAATTAATAAGGAAAAATAATACTTAAATGCCACATTAGGTCAGATGGACCTAATGGATATCTTCAGGAAATTCCATCTAAATGCATAAGAGTACACTTTCTTCTCCAGTGTACATGGACTATTCTCCAGGACAGACCACATCTTGGGTCAAAAATCAAGTCTCAGTAAATTTAAGAACATTGAAATTATATCAGGCTTCTTCTCTGACCACAATGCTATGGGACTATATATTAATTAAAGAAAAAAAAAATAGACTTAAAAAAAAAAAACAAAAAAAGCAAACACATGGAGATTAAACAATACATTTCTAAATAACAGACCAGTTACTGAAGAAATCAATAGGAAAATTTGAAAAAAATTCCTAAGAAGAAATTACAATGAAAACATGATTATCCAAAAACTATGGGATGCAGTGAAATCAGTTCTAAGAGGGAAGTTTATAGCAATACAGTCCTATCTCAAGAAGCAAGAAAAGCATCAAATAGACAGCCTAACTTAACACCTGAAACAAGTAGGAAAAGAAAAATACAAAAAAATGCAAAATTAATAAAAGGAAAGAACTCATAAAAATCAGAGCAGAGATAAATGAAAAAGAAATGAAGGAAATAATAGAAAGATTAATAAAACTAAAAGCTGGCTCTTTGACAAGATATGGAAATTTGACAAACCATGAGTGAGACTCATGAAAAAAAAGGGGGGGGGCAAGACTCGAGTTCACAAAATTAGAAATGAACACGGAGAGGTTTCAACAGACAATGCAGAAATGCAAAGGATCGTAAGAGACTATTACAAGTAACAATATGCCAATAAAATTCAGGTCCTAGAGGAAGTGGATAGATCCTTAGAAACCTTCAGCCTGCCAAGACTGACCCTTGAAGAAATAGAAATTATGAACATGGTAAATAGAAACACTGAAATAGAAAATGTGATCAAAATCTCCCAGAACACAAAAGGCCAGGGCAAGATGGTTTCACAGGTGAATTCTATCAAATGTTTACAGAAGAGCTAATGCCTATTTTTCTGAAAATCTTCTGAAAATTAAAGAAGAAGGAACACTTCCAAATTCATTCTATGAGGCCACATTCACCCTGATGCGAAAACCAGACAAAGATATCACAAGAAAAGGAAATCACCCGATCCCTCTGGGTCTTCCCAGTGCACCAGGCCCGAGCACTTGTCTCATGCATCCAACCTGGGCTGGTGATCTGTTTCACCCTAGATAATATACATGTTTCGATGCTGATCTCTCGAAACATCCCACCCTCGCCTTCTCCCACAGAGTCCAAACGTCTGTTCTGCACATCTGTGTCTCTTTTTCTGTTTTACATATAGGGTTATCATTACCATCTTTCTAAATTCCATATATATATGTGTTAGTATTCTGTATTGGGAGGGGGGAAGGGGGATCGGGATGGGGAATACATGTAAATCCATGGGTGATTCATGTCAATTTATGGCAAAAGCCACTACAATATTGTAAAGTAACTAGCCTCCAACTAATAAAAAATAAATGGAAAAAAAAATAGAAAAGGAAATCACAGGCTAATATCACTGATAAGCATAGACACAAGAATTCTAAATGAAATTCTATCAAACAGAATTCAACAACACATTAAAAAAAGATCATATGCCTTGATCAAGTTAATTTCATCCCAGGGATGCAAGGATTCTTCAATATACACATATCAATCAATGTGATACATCATATTAAGAACTTGAAAGATAAAAACTATATGATAATCTCAGTTGATGCAGAAAGAGCTTTCAACAATATTCAGCACCCATTTATGAAAAAGATTCTTCCAAACACGGGCATAGAAGGAACCTACTTCATCATAATAAAGATCATAAATGACAAAGCCATAGCAAATATTATTCTCAGTGGTGAAAAACTAAAAGCACTCCCACTAAGATCAGAGAGAAGACAAAGATGTGCACTCTCCAGTATTATTCAACATATTTTTGGAAGCCCTAGCTAAGACAATCAGAGAAGAAAAGGAGATAAAAGGAACCCAGATTGGAAAAGAATAACTAAAACTCTCACTGTTTGCAGATGAAATGATCATATATATATATATATAACACAAAAGACAATATCACAAAATTGTTAGTGCTAATCAATGAATTTGGTAAAGTCTCAAAATACAAAAATCAAAGCACAGAAATCACTTGCATTACTATACACTACAATGAAGAATCAGAAAGAGAAATTAAGGAATCAATCCTATTTACTAAAGCAACAAAAAGAATGAATACCCAGGAATAAACCTACCTAAGGGAATCAATCCACCTTGAATACCTGGAGTGCTAGGTTCACGTACTGTTTAAAACTAGCTTGGAGAATTTTGCATATTACTTTGCTTGCATGTTAAATGAGTGCAGTTGTGTGGTACAAAATTTTTTGGCACTGCCCTTCTTTTGTATTGGAATGAAAACTGACCTTTTCCAGTCCTGTGGCCACTCCTGAGTTTTCAAAATTTGCTGATATATTGGGTGCAGCACTTTCACAGCATCATCTTTTAGAATTTGAAGTAGCTCAACTGGAACCCCATCACCTCCACTAGCTTTGTTCATAGTCATGCTTCCTAAGGCCCACTTGACTTCACATTCCACAATGTCTGGCTACAGGTGAGTTATCACACCATCATGGCTATCTGGGTCATTAAGATCTTTTTTGTATAGGTCTTCTATGTATTCCTGCCACCTCATCCTAATATCTTCTGTTTCTATTAGGTACATAAAATTTACGTCATTTATTATGACCATCTTTACATGATATGTTTCTTTGGTATCTGTAATTTTCTTGAAGAGATCTCTACTCTTACCCAAACTATTGTTTTCCTCTACTTCTTTGCATTGATCACTTAGGAAGGTTTTCTTATTTCCCCTTGCTATTCTTGGGAACACTACATTTAGATGTGTATATCTTTCCTTTTCTACTTTGCTTTTGCTTCTCTTCTTTTCTCACCTATGTTTAAGGTCTCCTTAGACAACCATTTTGTCTTTTTACATTTCTTTTTCTTGAGGATGTTTTCGACAACCTCCTCCTGTACAATGTTATGCACTTCTGTCCATAGTTTTTCAGGCGTTCTATCTATCAGAACTAATCCCTTGAATATATTTTTCACTTCCATTGTAAGGGATTTGATTTAGGTCATACTTGAATGTTCCAGTGGTTTTCCCTACTTTCTTCAATTCAAGTCTGAATTTTGCAACAAGGAGTTCATGATCTGAGCCAAAGTCAGCTCCCTGTCTTGTTTTTGCTGACTGTATAGAGCTTCTACATCTTTGCTTGCAAAGAATATAACCAATCTGATTTTGGCATTAATCGTCTGGTGTTGTCCATGTATAGAGTTTTCTCTAATGCTGTTGGAAGAGGGTCTTTGCTATGACCAGTGCATTCTCCTGGCAAAACTCTCTTGGTTTTGCCCTGCTCCATTTTGTTCACCGAGACAAAACTTGTATGTTACTTCAGGTGTCTCTTAACTTCCTACTTTTGCATTCCAATATCCTCTATGATGAAAAGGACATCTCTTTTTAGTGTTAGTTCTAGACCATCTTGTAGGTCTTCATAGAGCTGTTCAACTTCAGCTTCTTTGGCATTAGTGGTTGGAGCATAGACTTGGATTACTGTGATGGTTTGCCTTTGCCTTGGACACAAACAGATATCATTCTGTCCTTTTTGAGATTGCATCCAAATACTGCATTTCAGATTCTTCTGTTGACTATGAGGGCTATTCCATTTTTTTCTAAGGGATTCTTGCCCACAGTAGTAGATAAAATTGTCATCTGAATTAAATTCACCTATTCCAGTACATTTTAGTTCACTGATTCCTAAAATGTCAATGTTCACGCTTGCCATCTCCTGTTTGACCACTTCCAATTTACCTTGATTAATGGAACAAATCTTCCAGGTTCCTGTGCAGTGTTGTTCTTACAGCATTGGACTTTACTTTCACCACCAGACACATTCACAACTGCTTATTTTTTCTGCTTTGGCTCAACCTCTTCACACTTTCTGGAGCTATTTCTCCACTCATCTCCCTTAGCATATTGGGCACCTACTGACCTGGGACGTTCATCTTTCAGTGTCCTCTCTTTTTGAATTTTCATACTGTTCATGGTTTTCTCAAGACAAGAATGCTGAAGTGGTTTGCCATTCCTTTCTCCAGTGGAACATGTTTGTCCGTACTCTCCACCATGACCCGTCCGTCTTGTGTGACCCTACATGGCATGGCTCAAAATTTCATTGAGTTAGACAAGGCTATGATCCATGTGACCAGTTTGATTAGTTTCCTGTTATATGGTTTTCATTTTGTCTGCCTTCTGATTGATGAGGATAAGTGGCTTGTGGAAGGTTTCTCAGCATGGCCTGTCCACCAAAGCAAGACCCAGTTTTCCCAACAGCTAGTCTCTCCCATCAGGAAGCTTCACAGAACTTGAACCAAATATTTCACAGTTCATATGGAAACACAAAAGACCCTGAATAGCCAAAGTAATCTTGAGAAAGAAGAATGGAACTAGAGGAATTAGCCTCCCTGAGTTCAGACTATACTACAAAACTTCAGTCATCAAGATGGTATGGTACTGACACAAAAACAGAAATATAGACCAATGGAACAAGATAAAAATCTCAGAGCTAAACCCATGCACTGATGGGTACCTTACTTCGAGAAAGGAGGCAAGAATATACAATGGGGCAAAGATAATCTCTTCAATAAGTGGTGCTGGGAGAAGTGAAAGCTACTTGTGAAGAAATAAAATTAGCACACTTCTTAATACCATACACAAAGATAAACTAAAATGGATTAAAGCCCTAAATGTGGAAGATATCCAAGAAATTGGAGGGGTAGGTGGATGTGGAGTATGTCTCTCTCCATGAATACATCAGGAATATGCCTCCAGACACAGAAGATCTTGCAGAACACCAGCTGAGAGTGGGCAGGGGTACCTGACCAGCAGAAAATAATATATTGAATCATGCAAAACTCTGTGGGATGAAGGTAGGAGGGGATAAAAGAAGAGAGTGAGTAGGACTGGATCTGGTCCTCGGGTTGGGGGAACTGCAGCAGGAGCCAGATCCACACATCAGAGCAAATGTTTGGAACAGAGGTGAAGCATTTGAGGCTGTTCAAGAATGAAGCAGCTGATCTATGACATTCTGAATGGAATAAGAATAACTCACACCATTTTTGCCATAGCCATATGTACCTCAGACAGGGATGCAAGTCCCCTAGAAAGTGCAGAGTCAGGGGGTTGGAACATAGAGATAGGAGAACAATCCTAGGGCAAGGTCTGCTCTTGACTGTGGGGAGACGTCCCAAGGAGACCTGAGGAAGGAGATCACAGTTGGAAATACTTGTGAAGGGAAGCCAGGCAAACATGGAGGCAGTGCGATACTGCTGAGTCACACATAGCGGGTGGAGTCATCTCTAACCTCTCTCTCCACACACATCAGCACTGGACAGCTGAAAGACCCCAGAGAGGGTGGTACTTTAAGTGCCAAGCAACAGAGAAGAACCACCCTGTCCCCCCGGTGTGGCCTTTTAAGTTCCTGATGCACTGAACAACAGAGAAGGACCCCAACCAAGGGGTCCTATAAGTGCCTGAACAGGCCAAGCAACAGAGAAGGACCAGCTAATGCGGCCTTCTGATTTTCAGCTGCCAGACGCTAGGAAAAGACTCTAGTAAGACCATAGCTGAGGCAGTGTGTGTCCCTGCACACTTGACACCACCAGATTTCCCACTATCCAAGTAACTCTGACACCTCCATGCTCAATCCTTACTGGGGCAGAGCTGCCAGAAGCTGTAAAATATCTAATAGCACCATACTTCCTGTGACAACTGCTGCCAGCACCCCTGGGTATCTGGCATTGCCAGGGTACCCATGATCCAAGTGCCTGTGCCACCTCCTTGCACAATCCCCACTGGGACAGAGCAGTCAGAGACTGGGAAAAAACAAACAAACAAACAAAACCCAAAAAAACCCATGATGCCCATATTTCCCCCTGTCCTAGTCACTGGCTCCCCTGAGTATCTGGTATTGTCAGGGCCCTGGCAATCCAAGCAGCTGCACCACCTCCATACCTGGTCCTCCCTGGGGGCACACCCAAGTCCTCCAGGGCAGCCTGCAGAGAAAACCCCTGTGGATGACTAACACCCAGAGATGGAGATAAAACCACAGTTGAAACCCAGGGACAGTGTGGCTAAGGAATAAAACCCAAAAACTTCTCACCAGTGGTACAAGATACGGATTAAACCCACATGATCAACTAGGCAGACTTTGTGTCAATGGAATATATAAAAATACAATGAAAGGTTCCACAGAAGACAGTGTTATAGCACTGGTAGATGTGGACATTAGAGGCAAGAGCACACAGAATTAGGACTAGATTAGAGTTTGAACTTCCCCCACAACAGGTCCAGAGACCAGCCCAGTATTTAAGGACACCCTAGGTAAGTGAGGTGGACTGTCACTCACAACGAGGGAGAAGATTCCAACAGCTGAGATCTAAGAAAAAACACTTATTATTCTTATATTTTAACTTGTTCCACAGTTCCTTCTGTATTTTTTCTTTTTTCCCTTATTTTCCCTCTGTTGCTGTAGTAGTTGATTTCATTAGTACTATTACATATATTTATGTTTTGGAGAATTTATTTTATTTATTTATTTTGTTAATCACTCTATTTCCTTTAAATATGTCTGCCTTTTCTTTGGACTTTTGTGGCTTTGAGGGTCCCCCTTTCTTCTCTTGTTTTATTTATTTTTTTAATTTATTATTATTAGTTTTCTACATATATTATTTTGTTTGCTTTCCTTATGCTTTTCCTGTTGTGGTTATTCTTTAATATATATATAAATCTCCTTTATCTACCTCTGTTTAACTTTGCTTTTTTATTCTTTCTTTCTTTTTTTCTCTCTATGTTTATTAGTGTGTTTTTCTCTTATTGATTTATTCCCAGGCTGGCATACTGCTTTGGTTTTGCTTTCCAGTTTATGCTTTAGCTAGTTTTGTTTCTAACTGGTTGATATAATTTTTACTTGCCTTTGCTCACGAGGCCAATCTCTTCTACTTTCTTTTCTGGGGGACTGTTTTGGCCAAGCCAGAGTACTACAGTGGGTAGCCATTTCCTTCTCCAGGGGATCTTCCCAACCCAGGGATTGAACCCAGGTGTCCCACATTGCAGGCAGATTCTTTACCAGCTGAGCCACATGGGAGCCAGAATGGCAAAGAGTACCAAAAAGTAGCAAAAAGTCGCAAAGAGTAGGACACACTGAGTTACTTTCACTTTCACCTTGAATTTGTTTATGTGTGTATATATTCCATTATTTTTATTAATATTTTCCTGATTTTGCATTTGCTATTTGCCTGGGGTTTGCATTTATTTTCTTTTTTTAGTGCGTTTTTTTTTTTTTTTAATCCCCTTTAATGCCATAACAAACCACCTATGGAATCTCAATTTCCTGGACAGGGATCAGGCCCTGAGACTTTGGAGTGGGAGCCCTGACAAAAAGAATCTAGATTGGCAGAAAACTCCTAAACCCAAGGAGTATTAATTAGAACTCCTGCAAAGATCTCTGCCTGTATACAAGACCCAACATCAACCAACGGCTAACAGCACCCAGTGCAGGATGCCTCACACAAACAACAAACAAGACAAAAACACAAACACAATCATCAGCAAATGGGATTACCAACTCATATAGCAATAACAATGAGAAGGGGAAAAAAAAATCTTACCTCCTCCCACAAGTCACACTCAACAGAAGCCTACACAAACCACTGGACCAACCCTTCCCTCCAAGGGCAGAAATTAAAATGAAGTAGGAATTCAATCTCAAACCCCAAGAAAAGGAGATCTCAAACACAATATATAAAATAAAAAAAGAAAAAGAAAGAAAGAAAAGAAAGAAAGGAAGAAGGAAAGAAAGAAAGAGAGAAGGAAAAGGTAAGGAAGTATTGCACAAATGAAGGAACAAACTAGAAACACACAAGACCAAATAAATGAAGAGGAAATAGGCAGACTACCTGAAAAATAATTCAGAATAATGATAGTAAAGATGCTCCCAAAACTCACAAAAATGAATGGAGAAAATGCAAGAAACAATAAACATGATTAACACAATTACCAAGAACATAAAAGAAATAAAGATTAAGCAAACGGAGATGAATAACTCAATTACTGAAACTGAAAAAGTACTCTGGAAAGAACCGATAGTAGATTAATGGAAGTAGAAGAATGGATAAATAAGCTGGAAGATAGAATGGTAGATATAACTGCTGAAGAACAACATAAAGGAAAAAGAATGAAAAGAATTCAGGATAGCCTCAGAGATCATGGGACAACATTAAGCACACCAACACTCAAGTTATAGGAGTTCCAGAGGGTGAAGAGAAAGGCACTGAGAACATTTTTGGAGATTATAGTTGAAAACCTCCCCAGCATGGGAAAGGAAATAGTCAATCAATTCCAAGAAGTTCAGAGAGTCCCATACAGGAAAAACCCAAGGAGAAACACATTGAGACACATACTTATCAAGCTAACAAAGATTAAACACAAAGAAAGAATATTAAAAGCAGCAAGGGAAAAGCAACAAGTAACATACAAGGGAAACCCCATACATTTAACAGCTGATCTTTCAGTGGAAACTCTTCAGGTCAAAATGGAATGGCAGGATATGTTTAAAGTACTTGAAGAAAAAAAAATATATAACCAAGATTATTCTACCTAGCAAGTATCTCATTCAAAATTGATGAAGAAATCAAAAGCTTTACAGACAAGGAAAAGTTAAGAGAATTTAACACCACTAAACCAGCTTTACAACAAATATTAAAGAAATTTATATAGGCAGCAAACATAAGAGAAAGGAAAGACCTCAAAAAACAAAACAAAACAATTAAGAAAATGCAAATAGGAACATATATATCAATAATTGCTTTAAATGTAAATGGGTTAAATGCTCCAACCAAAAGACACAGATTGGCTGAATGGATGAGAAAACAAGACCCACACATATGCTGTCTACAAGGCCCACTTCAGATCTAGAGACACATACATTCTCAAAGTAAAAGGATGGAATATGAAAAAATGAAAAAAAAAAAGCTGGAGTGGCAATTCTCATTTCTGATAACATAGACATTAAAATAAAGATTACTTCAGGAGCCAAAGAAGGACACAATATAATGATAAACCCAAGAAGAGGACACAACTGCTGCAACTATCTACGCACCCAAGATAGGAGCACCTCAATACATAAAGCAAACAGTAACAGACATAAAAGAGGAAACTGACAGCAGCACAATAATAGTAGGGGGCTTTAACACCCCACTTACACCAATGGGCAGATTATCAAAACAGAAAATTAATAAAGAAATACAAATCTTAAATGAAACAATATATCAAATAGACCTAGTTGATATCTTTAGAACTTTCCACCTAAATGCAAAAGAATGCACTTCTTTTCAAGTGCACATGGAACATTCTCCCGGACAGAAAGTATCTTGGTTCATTAATCAAACTTCAGTAAATTAAAGGGAAAAAAATGTTGAAATCGTATTAAGCATCTTCTCCAACCACAATGCTTTGAGACTAGATATCAGTTACAGGAAAATAACTCTAAAAAACACAAATACGGAGGAGCCAAGATGGCAGAGGAATAGAATGGCGAGACCACTTTCTCCCCTACAAATTCACCAAAAGAGCAATTCCACGCAGAGCAAACTTCACAGAACAACTTCTGACAGCTAGCTGAAGACATCAGGTGCCCAGAAAAGCAGCCCATTGTCTTCAAAAGGAGGTAGGACAAAATATAAAAGACAAAAAGAGAGACAAAAGAGCTAGGGATGGAGACCCATCCCGGGAAGGGAGTCTTAATAGAGAAAGTTTCCAAACACCAGGAAACCCTTGCACTGGCGGGTCTGGGGGAAGTTTTCAAATCTCGGAGGGCAACCTAACTGGGAGGAAAATAAATAAATAAATAAATAAATAAATAAATAAATAAATAAATAAATAAATAAATAAATAAATAAATAAATAAATAAATAAACCCCACAGATTACATGTCTAAAAGCAACTCCTAGCAGAAAAGTACCCCCAGACGCCCGCATCCGCCACCAGCAATTGGGGGCAGAACGGAGAGGAGCAGGCGGCATTGTTTAGGGTAAGGACCAGGCCTGAGAGCCCTGACGGCAATCGGAGGGAGCTTTTGTGAGATACCAACTTAAACTGTGGGACAGCAAAAGAGAGAGAGAGAATATTAACCGGCCCAAACACACTGCCAGCCGTTCCCAGAACAAAGGGTCTGAGCAAGTCCAGAGGAGCTAGCCAGCTGCGGACCAGCCCAGACCCGCTGGAGGCAGGAAGCAGGGGTGAGGAGAAAGGGGCAAACTCGGCCCCAAAGATGGCATCCCCTACCACACTGCAAACAGGCCTCCAGTTTCTAACCAAAGACTTCTTGAGATTCTGGATGTTCGACATCTGCTGGGAGGGTCGCGGCTAAACACAGGGCACACGCACCCAACCAGCGAGGGTGGAAACTAAGGCTGGGGCTGCAGAGGGGAGAAAGTGCACCGCACCCAGGGAGAGTGCGCCCATCAAGCTCCTGGCTGCCTGAGCTGCTCAGGCTGGGGAAAACACAAAACTCAGGAACAACCGAGTCCACGCTTATGTGGAGTACCCGAAAGCTGGAACCACTCGCAATGCAGGACACGCTCCATATAGAGCAGCTGGGAGCCTGAGCAGCATAGATGGGGAAAACAGCGACCCCTCCTCCCCACAGCACGACAGAACTAGCGAACCTGAACAAGAGACCACCTCTGCCCGCCTGTGTCAGGGCGGAAATTAGGCACTGAAGAGACCGGCAAACAGAAGCCAAATAAAAAAAGGGAACCGCTTCAGAAGGGACTGGTGCAACAGATTAAAATCACTGTAGATAACACCGACTACACCAGAAGGGGCCTATAGATATTGAGAAGTGTAAGCTGAACGAGGAGCTATCTGAAACTGAACCGAAACCACACTGATTGCAACAGCTCCAGACAAATTCCTAGATATATTTAAAAAAAGAAATTCTTTTCTTTTCTTTTTCTCTTTTATTTTCTTTTAAAATTCCCTATTATACCCCCATTACTCCTTAACTTTCATTTTCATATATTTTTACCATTTTTTTAATTAGGAAAAAAAATTTTTTTTCTTGTTTATTTTTTTTCTTTTTCTCTTATTTTCTTTTAAAGTCCTCTATTACTCCTCTACTACTCCTTAAGTTTCATTTTCATTTCACTAAAAAAAAAAAAAAAAAAAAAGAGAAGCCCTATTTTTAAACCGAACTTCATATATATTTCTAAAATTTTTTTTGTTTTTGTTTTTAACATTGTATTTTTAAGAGTCTAACCTCTACTCTAGATTTTTAATCTTTGTTTTTCAGTATGTGATATAAATTTTGGACATTTAAGAATCCAATATTCAGTTCCCATTTTTACTCAGGAGTGTGTTGATTACTCTCTCCCACTTTTGACTCTCCGTTTTCTACCTCAGAACACCTCTATTTCCTCCCTTCCCCTTCTCTTCCCAATCCAATTCTGTGAATCTCTGTGGGTGTCTGGGCTATGGAGAACACTTTGGGAACAGAGAACTGTGTAGATCTGTCTCTCTCCTCTTGAGTCCCCCTTTTTCTCCTCCTGCTCATCTCTATCTCCCTCCTCCCTCTCCTCTTCTTCATGTAACTCTGTGAACCTCTCTGGGTGTCCCTCACGGGGGAGAATCTTTTCGCCATTAACCTAGAAGTTTTATTATCAGTGCTGTATAGTTGGAGAAGTCTTGAGACTACTGGAAGAATAAAACTGAAATCCAGAGGCAGGAGACTTAAGCCCAAAACCTGAGAACACCAGAAAACTCCTGACTACACAGAACATTAAGTAATAAGAAACCATTCAAAAGCCTTTATACCTAAACTGAAACCAACCACCACTCAAGAGCCAATAAGATTCAGAGCAAGACATACCACTCAAATTCTCCAGCAATTCAGGAACATAGCCCTGAGCGTCAACTTACAGGCTGCCAAAGTCACACCTAACATATATACCCATGTCAAAACTCATTACTGGACACTCCATTGCACTCCAGAGAGAAGAAATCCAGTTCCATGCACCAGAACACCGACGCAAACTTTCCTAACCAGGAAACCTTGACAAGCCAATCGTCCAACCCCACCCACTGGGTGAAACCTCCACAAAAAAAAGGAACCACAGACCACCAGAATACAGAAAGCCCACTCCAGACACAACAATCTAAAAAAGAGGAAAAGGCAGAGAACTACCCAACAGGTAAAGGAACATGAAAAAGGCCCACCAAGTTAAACAAAAGAGGAGGAGATAGGGAATCTACCTGAAAAAGAATTTAGAATAATGATAATAAAAATGGTCCAAAATCGTGAAAACGAAATGGAGTTACAGATAAATAGCCTGGAGACAAAGATTGAGAAGAAGCAAGAAATGTTTAATAAGGACCTAGAAGAAATAAAAAAGAGTCAATTAAAAATGAATAATGCAATAAATGAGATATAAAACACTCTGGAGGGAAACAAGAGTAGAATAACAGAGACAGAAGATAGGATAAGTGAGGTAGAAGATAAAATGATGGAAATAAATGAAGCTGTGAGAAAAAAAGAAAAAAGAATCAAAAGAAATGAGGACAACCTCAGGGACCTCTGGGACAATGTGAAACACCCCAACATTCGAATGATAGGAGTCCAGAAGAAGAAGACAAAAAGAAAGGCCATGAGAAAATACTCAAGGAGATAATAGCTGAAAACTTCCTTAAAATGGGGAAGGAAATAGCCACCCAAGTCCAAGAAACCCAGAGAGTCCCAAACAGGATAAACCCAAGGTGAAACACTGCAAGACACCAATTAATCAAATTAACAAAGATCAAACACAAAGAACAAATATTAAAAGCAGCAAGGGAAAAACAACAAATAACAGACAAAGGGATTCCCATAAGGATAACAGCTGATCTATCAATAGAAACCCTCCAGGCCAGAAGGGAATGGCAGGATGTACTGAAAGTAATGAAAGAGAATAACCTACAACCTAGATTACTGTACCGAGCCAGGATCTCATCCAGATATGAAGGAGAATTCAAAAGCTTTACAGACAAGCAAAAGCTGAGAGAATTCAGCACCACCAAACCAGCTTTTCAACAAATGTTAAAGGATCTTCTCTAGACAGGAAACACAGAAAGGTTGTATAAAAGTAAACCCAAAACAACAAAATAAATGGCAATGGTACCATACCTATCAATAATTACCTTAAATGTAAATGGGTTGAATGCCCCAACCAAAAGACAAAGACTGGCTGAATGGATACAAAAACAAGACCCCTATATATGCTGTCTACAAGAGACTCACCTCAAAACAAGAGACACATAGAGACTAAAAGTCAAGGGCTGGAAAAAAAATATTTCACACAAACGGACAACAAAAGAAAGCAGGAGTCGCCTTACTCATATCAGATAAAATAGACTTCAAATAAAGCCTGTGAAAAGAAACAAAGAAGGACACTACATAATGATCAAAGGATCAATCCAAGAAGATGATATAACAATTATGAATATATATGCATCCAACATAGGAGCACCACAATATGTAAGGCAAACGCTAACAAGTATGAAAGAGGAAATTAATAGTAACACAATAATAGTGGGAGACTTTAATACCCCACTCACAACTATGGATAGATCAACTAAACAGAAAATTAACAAGGAAACACAAACCTCAAAAGACACAATGGACCAGCTAGACCTAATTGATATCTATAGGACATTTCACCCCAAAACAATCAACTTCACCTTTTTCTCAAGTGCACACGGAACCTTCTCCAGAATAGATCACATCTTGGGCCATAAATCTAGTCTTGGTAAATTAAAAAAAATTGAAATCTTTCCAGTCATCTTTTCTGACCACAGTGCAGTAAGATTAGATCTCAATTACAGGAAAAAATAATGCTAAAAATTCAAACATATGGAGGCTAAATAACACGCTTCTGGATAACCAACAAATCACTGAAGAAATCAAAAAAGAAATCAAAATATGCATAGAAACTAATGAAAATAAAAACACAACAACCCAAAACCTCTGGGACACTGTAAAAGCAGTGCTAAGGGGAAGGTTCATAGCATTACAGGCTTACCTCAAGAAACAAGAAAAAAGTCAAATAAATAACCTAACTCTACACCTAAAGCAACTGGAGAAGGAAGAAATGAAGAAGGTTAGTAGAAAGGTTAGTAGAAGGAAAGAAATCTTAAAGATTAGGGCAGAAATAAATGCAAAAGAAACAAAAGAGACCATAACAAAAATCAACAAAGCTAAAAGCTGTTTTTTTTTTTGAAAAAATAAACAAAATTGACAAACCATTAGCCAGATTCATCAAGAAACAAAGGGAGAAGAACCAAATTAACAAAATTGGAAATGAAAATGGAGAGATCACAACAGACAACACTGAAATACAAAGCATCATAAGAGACTACTACCAGCAGCTCTATGCCAACAAAATGGACAATTTGGAAGAAATGGACAAATTCTTAGAAAAGTATAACTTTCCAAAACTGAACCAGAAAGAAATAGAAGATCTTAACAGACCCATCACAAGGAAGGAAATCGAAACTCTCATCAAATTCTTCCATCAAACAAAAGCCCGGGACCAGATGGCTTCACAGCTGAATTCTACTAAAAATTTAGAGAAGAGCTAAGACCTATCTTACTCAAACCCTTCCAGAAAATTGCAGAAGTAGGTAAACGTCCAAAGTCATTTTATGAGGGCACCATCACCCTAATTCCAAAACCAGACAAAGATGCCACAAAAAAAGAAAACTACAGGCCAATATCACTGATGAACATAGATGCAAAAATCTTTAACAAAATTCTAGCAAACAGAATCCAACAACATATTAAAAAAATCATACACCATGACCAAGTGGGCTTTATCCCAGAAATGCAAGGATTCTTTAATATTTGCAAATCAATCAATGTAAAATACCACATTAACAAATTTTTGAAAGATAAAAACCATATGATTATCTCAATTTATGCAGAGAAAGCCTTTGACAAAATTCAACACCCATTTATGATTAAAACTCTCCAGAAACCAGGAATAGAAGGAACATACCTCAACATAATAAAAGCTATATATGACAAACCCACAGCGAGCTTTACCCTCAATGGTGAAAAATTGAAAGCATTTCCCCTGAAATCAGGAACAAGACAAGGGTGCCTACTCTCACCCTTACTATTCAGCATAGTTTTAGAATTTTTGGCCACAGCAATCAGAGCAGAAAAAGAAGTAAAAGAATCCAGATAGGAAAAGAAGAAGTGAAACTCTCGCTGTTTGCAGATGACATGATCCTCTACATAGAAAACCCTAAAGACTCTACCAGAAAACTATTAGAGCTAATCAACGAATATAGTAAAGTTGCAGGATATAAAATTAACACACAGAAATCCCTTTTATTCCTACACACTACCAATGAGAAAACAGAAAGAGAAATTAAGGAAACAATACCATTCACCATTGCAACAAAAAGAATAAAATACTTAAGAGTATATCTACCTAAAGAAACAAAAGACATATACACAGAAAACTATAAAACACTGATGAAAGAAATCAAAGAGGACACAAACAGATGGAGAAACATACCATGTTCATGGACTGGAAGAATCAATATTGTCAAAATGGCTATTCTACCCAAAGCAATCTATAGATTCAATGCAATCCCTATCTAGCTACCAATGGTATTTTTCACAGAACTAGAACAAATAATTTCACAATTTGTATGGAAATACAAAAAACCTCGAATAGCCAAAGTAATCTTGAGAAAGAAGAATGGAACTGGGAGGAATCAACCTGCCTGACTTCAGACTCTACTACAAAGCCACAGTCATCAAGACAGTATGGTACTGGCACAAAGACAGAAATATAGATCAATGGAACAAAATAGAAAGCCCAGAGATAAATCCACGAACCTATGGACACCTTATCTTCGACAAAGGAGGCAAGAATATACAATGGAAAAAAGACAACCTCTTTAATAAGTGGTGCTGGGAAAACTGGTCAACCACTTGTAAAAGAACGAAACTAGAACACTTTCTAACACCATACACAAAAATAAACTCAAAATGGATTAAAGATCTAAATGTAAGACCAGAAACTATAAAACTCCTAGAGGAGAACATAGGCAAAACACTCTCCGACATAAATCACAGCAAGATCCTCTATGACCCACCTCCCAGAATATTGGAAATAAAAGCAAAAATAAACAAATGGGACCTAATGAAACTTAGAACCTTTTGCACTACAAAGGAAACTATAAGTAAGGTGAAAAGACACCCCTCAGATTGGGAGAAAATAATAGCAAATGAAGAAACAGACAAAGGATTAATCTCAAAGATATACAAGCAACTCTTGAAGCTCAATTCCAGAAAAATAAATGACCCAATCAAAAAATGGGCCAAAGAACTAACCAGACATTTCTCCAAAGAAGACATACAGATGGCTAACAAACACATGAAAAGATGCTCAAAATCACTCATTATCAGAGAAATGCAAATCCAAACCACAATGAGGTACGATTACACGCCAGTCAGGATGGCTGCTATCCAAAAGTCTACAAGCAATAAATGCTGGAGACGGTGTGGAGAAAAGGGAACCCTCTTACACTGTTGGTGAGAATGCAAACTAGTACAGCCACTATGGAAAACAGTGTGGAGATTTCTTAAAAAAACTGGAAATAGAACTGCCATATGACCCAGCAATCCCACTTCTGGGCATATACACCGAGGAAACCAGAACTGAAAGAAACACGTGCACCCCAATGTTCATCGCAGCACTGTTTATAATAGCCAGGACATGGAAGCAACCTAGATGCCCATCAGCAGACGCATGGATAAGGAAGCTATGGTACATACACACCATGGAATATTACTCAGCCATTAAAAAGAATTCATTTGAATCAGTTCTAATGAGATTGATGAAACTGGAGCCCATTATACAGAGTGAAGTAAGCCAGAAAGATATAGACCATTACTATACTAACACATATATATGGACTTTAGAAAGATGGTAATGATAACCCTATATGCAAAACAGAAAAAGAGACACAGATGTACAGAACAGACTTTTGGACTCTGTGGGAGAAGGCAACAGTGGGATGTTTCGAGAGAACAGCATCAAAACATGTATATTACCTAGGGTTAAACAGATCACCAGCCCAGGTTGGATGCATGAGACAAGTGCTCAGGCCTGGTGCACTGGGAAGACCCAGAGGGATCGGGTAGAGAGGGAGGTGGGAGGGGGTATCGGGATGGGGAATACATGTAAATCCATGGCTGATTCATGTCAATGTGTGACAAAAACCACTACAGTATTGTAAAGTAATTAGCCTCCAACTAATAAAAATAAATGAAAAAAAAAGAAAAAAAAATACAATAAATCAATCTCATGTCAAAGGCGGAAACAGATACTAAACTCACAATGAGAAAACCTCTCAGACAGAGAAATAAAATATCAAGGAGAAAGAGAGCTATTTTAAAAAACCTAAGATGAGGACTTCCCTGGTGGTTAGGTGGCTAAGATTTGTTGGTCCCAATGTACACATGCTTGGTTTGATCCCTAGTCAGGAAAATAGGTCCTACATGTTGCAACTAAGAGTTGGCACGCC